>NW_005054414.1:287507-323766 GCF_000277835.1 Geospiza fortis | reverse complement strand
TGTAGGGAATTCTGCATCCAGCGCAATTATGGGTGGAATATGGCATTGTAGTATTGCTACTGTGTCACTTCATGTCTTTGGCCAAAGAGTTCTTGTCCTTCCTGTCGCTGTGTCCTAGGAGTAGAGATCTGCACTTGAGCTCCCTCTCTCTGTGCCCTGCTTCCTTTTCCCTTGGGAGTGTCACACCACTGTTGCCTGCATAAGAGCCTGTGCAAGGCATTCCAGAAGCCCTGTTCCTAGCAGCCAGGGGAGCAGAGCTTGACTGCAGGAGCTGCAGACAGCCTCTCATCTGCACACTGCAAAGCAATGCTGAAGAAAATGAGAGCAGGGTGTTTTGACAGTGTTAGCACCTGCAGGTGACAACACAGATGCAGCAGGGGAGAGGGCTTGGGTGTGCAGTGAGAGGGAAATTCCTAGGTGGCTGCAGATTGGCTGTGTCCTGGTGCTGCTGGCAGCATCCCCCAGGACAGGCATGGTGCACTGGGGTATGGGGTAGCTTACACTGCTTTGCTGACATGCTTCAAAAAGCAAGGTTTGAGATGAGGTACAGGGTAATAACCTGCTCCTTCAACAAGCCCTTTTGCTGAGCAGCTGTACAGAAAAATAATATGGTCAGTGACTTCCAAAAATTAGACCTGCTGCTTCATGATTTGGATGGCAGAGGAATCAATTAATTTCCTTTCCTTAAGTGAGAAAGTCTCTTTGCTGTGCAAGGTTACTCTGTCAGAGGGGGATTTCTGCAGTGCTAAATGGGTTTCAGAGCCTGTGGTGGCTCCATCAGTATTAAGAAAGATGGCAGATTGCTGACAGAATCCATGCATTAGTTGGGATGTGGCTGCCAAAATGCATGTAACAATGCCCTTAATGATTACAGAGAGCTCTTTTGTACCCAGTTGGCAGTGGTGGCTTCACAGATTTGGGTGCCATGTTCTGAGTCATTGTGTGAGGAAGTGCCTGGTGCTCAGTGCCAAAGGGGTGATGCCAGACACAGCTGTGATCTCCACACAGGAAGCTTCATGCAAATGTTAATTTATTCTCCTTATGTGTCCAGGCTGCCTTCAGTAAGATTCCTATAGGATTCATACCCCTTGGGAAAACTTGCACTTTGAGCCACACACTGTACCCTGAGAGCACAAATCAAGTCCAGTAAGTATGACACGTTTCTGAAATATGATTGGTTGTTTTCAAGAAGCAGTGCTTCTTGGTAGCTTTATACTTTTCTTTTTCTTCTGTGTTACATAGAAGTTGGCAGTCTCTGGGCAGAGCCTGATGATTCTCTGGACTTACCTGAGTTAATGACTTCCAAAAACTGATTAAAAATTAAAAGAAGGAAATGTATGTATTATTAGAAATAATTTGCTGTGGCTAATTTCTCTATGATTGTGTGATGCTCAGAGTTTAAAAAGAAAAAGGAATTAAAAGGATCAGCCTCTTAAGGTATGACAAGGATATAGCAAGGATTTGACAAAATAAGCCAAAAATAAGTCTTCTTTCTGACCCTTCTCCACTCTAAGAATTCTAGAAACTGGTCCACATATAGGCTGGTTAGGACTTGCAAAGTAAAGCTTGCAACAATATAGGAAAGGTTGGATCCCATTACTGACTTTTGCAGGGCGGGACTGACTTTTCCCTGGGGTGGGGCTGATGCTGGCAGTAATCCAACAACCCAATTCTTCAGCATCCTCAATATGATCCAGTCTGGGGGTATCTGTTGTCTGCAGTTCAGCTTGCTGCAGGATTGTTTTGTCCACTTATATAGAGAAAAGGGAGTCAATCTTTCTTTTCCCCACACTTCATTTCTTTTCAATTTTTCCCTTCCTCTCCTCTCATAATAATAAATATATTTCTTCTTGATCCTGAAATCTGTTCACTCTCATTCTCCCAGTAACTCATTAACATTGTTCTCTTTGTGGAGCCCTTGCTGGTATCCATCATACACAAAACCCACGAGTCAACTGGCATAACATCCTTCCTTAAAACTACCAGAGTGCTTTGAAGCTCAGAAAGGTGGATAAAGTGTAATCAGCAGCTAAGATTAAAATAATAATTTATGTTTGGGTTCTAAAGAAGCTGTTTGAAATTGATGATCTTCTTGTGCCAAGGTAATGAACTGTGCAGGTGGGACTGCAGCACACTGGAGAAGTTGAAGGTAATTTGGTCAATAGGCTGCTTAACAACCCGCACCAGTGGCAGAAGCTGAGTTAAGAAGTGCAGAAGTGATATTTTTTGAAGAAATATTTGGGCTTTGGTTCCTTCTGCAGTCTCTTAGGAGTGTAGGAACTGTAAAGGTCTTAGAGAAAGATAAGAGCTGGGAGAGAAGATGGGCTTTGAGAAGAACAGCTTCCTTATCTGTCTCAGTATTGTAATCCCGATGAAACCAAGGGCAGTTTCTCCCACTGATTCACATGAATATTGGGCTGGATCTGAAAATTGCATTTTTTCCTTGTCCAGCTGAGGCACTGGAAACATATGCAGTATGGAAACTAAATATTACCCAACTTTGAAAACAAAGAAGGGGTTTCAATCAAGTATATGCTTCAAGATTTGAACAGAGACTATTTAGTGGACTTAGACACTCTGGTTACAAAATCTTTACAGCTTGAAATGACAAAGTACCCTGGGTTCTGTCCACAACTTAATAGAGACCTAAACAATATGGGCACTGCTGGTAGGTAGATTTATGTTGATTAAAAACTTCAGAATAAATTAGCACATACTAATGCAGTTCAATTGCAGACATGTGAGTTGAGACCAGTCATGCTGTCCCATTCTCTCCCAGGCTGTAGTACTTGCTACCACTAAAATAAAACCATGATTTGGGTCCTTAGTGTGTTAAGTATCTGAAACAAGAGGTAACACAGTTGGCCTCTGATCTCCCAGGTTAGCTCAAAAAGGAGGAATCTCAAAAGCTTAGGCTGATAATTTCCTTTTGCTGTTTTCTGTATTTTGCCGTTAGGTTTTGTCATGCATTGCAACCAGCCATTTTGCTTTCTGAATTCAGTTGAGTGCAGCATGTTTCCCTGGGGTTTTTGCTTTTGCTGAAAAAAACCCTACTTGGACTCAGTGGAATTTTCTGGAAAAAAAAAAGTAATTTTAAAGCTTACTCATTTCCTTTTTTCCTGTTTGTTTTGCAGACATATTACTAATGCTACATTGGCCATTTTGAAAGGAGAGACAGTTCCACTTGATGTCTTGCAGATCAAGGTGAAAGCATCTACTTACTTGGAAACCAACATTTCTAAAGCTTTCCCATTCTGATGTTTTTATGTTCACATGGACTGGTTTTCCTCTGTGTCTTGCTGTTAGGAATTTTAGTTTATGATATCAGCAGTTCTGCTGGTAGTCATTTCTCCACCATGTGCTATGGCATCAGACAAACAGAAGAATGGCATCTTCTAAACGGAAGAAAACACTAAAATGCCTCAACATTGCCTTTCTTTGAGACTCAGAGAATATTGATGAATACAAAACTTACTACAGTGGTGTTTCTGTAGCAATGGTGAGAGATAGCAGTAGCTGTCTGCTGGTTTGATGCATTCATGTGGATTGTGAAGTTAATAGCTTTCGTTGACAAATGGAAAAATACAAAATTGGAAAACCTTTGACTATGCCTTGTATGGTTTCTGAATATTATTTTTCTGTTCTGTTGTAGAATGGACATTTCTGCAGTAAGAGTGTTGTGTTGCTGTGCAGAGCTCCTTGCTTTTGGCTAACAGTCAAATTCACTAAATGAAATGGCCATTGCTGGGTGTGCAGTCAAACTCAGGCTACCTGTCCAAAACGTCACCTCTTATATTCCTCCCTGGAGCAGATGGAATGTACAGTGCTTAAATTCTGCTAAGCTTTATTGCTGTTAGCTCTTTCTCATACCTCTTCTGTTAAATTTCTGTGTAGAAATTTAACAGAAGTTTTTATGTAGCAATGCTGTTTTTCCAACTTCAGAAAATAAAGTTGGAAAAAAGGTAAGAGAAAGCAATTTTGCAATGTTTATTTTTCTTGACAGGGAGAAAAGGAGCAGCCTGTATTTGCCGTCTCTGGTTTAAGATGGGGATCTTACAGAGATGCAGGAGTTAAAGCTAGCAAGTAAGGAAATACTGTTTTTTGAAACAGTACCCTTTTTAGTATCTGTTGCTCAAAAAGACACTCCCCTCTCTCAAGTAAGTCTTTTTTCTGAATGTAGGCATCTGACAGGGAGAGGCACCCACTCTTCTTAGGTCTTTTGTTACACACATGGGAGTGTAAGATGTATCAGAATTCTTGTAATTTGAATTAAATATTTGGTGCTGACCTGTTCTTTTAAGTATTTACTTTCTTCTTGCCTTGTGGTATCTGCTTCTGGAACTTTATTCAGATTGTAACGGGGAAAAATCTCTCCCTTGAGTAAAGTCTAAGTAAAGTAATTGGCCATTGTCTTTCATCGTCTGCCAATGAAAAGCTGTGTGTGTACTCTGAAACTCAATTCCAGCAAGGGACATCAGGTGCAGTAGAAATGCCTTCAGGTTCCTGCCAGAAGTGGCATGGACTGTGCTATCTAATGACCGTTCTCTGAATGCTAAACTCATAATTATTGGCCTTTCTCCAAATGGACACTTAACATGTCAGTGTCTGTGTATCAAATGACAGGCATTATCTGCTGAAGGAGCTGCAGAGCCAAAGCAGCTTACTCCCCAAACTCTTATGGAGGAAATGCAGCTGTAAGGAAATACCATGGCTTTGTGAATGAGCTGTCATTGTCAAGAAGGAAGAGGGAGCAGACCTCTGGAGTTTGTCTGGCAAATGTTTTTAAGAGATTTAAGAGGGGATGGGGGAGATGCAGTAAATGGTCAGGTTGTCTGTCCCTGGGAAGCCAGGGACATTCTTAGTGGGCTGGGTAGGTGCTGACTTGGCTGTGCTGCAGGCTCTCCTGCTAATTGCAGCCCCCTGTTCAAGGAAGTGCAGTTCTCTCTGCTCTGCACTCCCGCAGGGCTTCCTGCTCATGCCTTGCTTTTCTCCTGGTGTCAGCCTTCAGATCTTTCCCTGCAGCACTTCCCTTTTGTAAGAGTCCTTTGGGCTCAGTGCTGGAGGCATGACAGCACCTTTGGTACATGAGGCACGTGAACATCCTCAAGCCCTGCTTCCTTCCATGTGTTTGAATGCAGAGAAATGTGTCCAGCTTGGAAAGTACTTCAGCAACAAATGAACAAGTGCTCAGTCTGCTTGGAACAAAATCCTTGTGTGCTTGTCCTGTTTCTATACTTTGCCATTTCATCCACTTTTGCTCCCTGTGAGAGATGGATTATTGGACTAAAAACATTTGGTGTGTTCCAGTGCAGCTGATCTTAAACTAAAAAGAACTCAAAGGGAGTTAAGCCATAAGACACAGTTCCAGAAGTGTGTCTGACAGTCCCTCTGCTAAGGACTGTGCTGCTGGAGACCTGGTGCTGTCCTATGTTACTATTTTACAGACAATTTAATAGCTTGAGGGGAGTGGTGGCACATTTGCATGCCTTAATGGTTAATGAGATCCTTAGTTCTGCAGTACTCTTGCGCTGGTGGTGTTCAATGTGCTTTGCTGACCCTCTTTGGTGAAAGACACTGATCAAAATGCGTGCCAAGCCTGCCTAAATACAATCACATCTTTAGATTCTGTACAGTGCTGTGTGGCTGGCAGGATTTTTATTTTGTAAAACCCTGATTTCGATGTCAGAATCCTTTGGGACTAATGAATGTTTGCTGGTTCTTTTGTCACTAAGGTTTTTGGTTTGTTTCCTCCAATCTTTGGAAATGTGCTGTATTGCATATTGTGGAGATGCACACCACCAGCTGTTAGTCCACAGACCTTTGAATCATCCCCAGTTGTCTCACAAAAGAAAGTAAAATTCTGATAGTGAGATGTCCTGCTGCCTGTAGTGAAGATTATACACTGCATTTTGGTGATGTGTAACTCAGGATAGAGATGTCACTGCTAGGCTGCTGGTGATGTGTAGAAACTATCTTACAGTATCAAAAAGCTGAAGTTTGTCAGAGAGCACTAACTCAGTGGCAAACAAGTCTGTATGCTCTGGCTTCATGCAGAGTTTCTCCCTTTCCCGCTATTGACTCCTGGATATCTTAGAGGTTCTATTTCTGTTCTTTTTCCAGGTACTGGTACCTTGGGCCTCTGAAAACCAAAGCAGCTCATTTGTTCAGTATATTTAAGGTAAACATTAATTGTGAGGAAAGTGTTTGGGAAATGAACAGGCTGACTTTGCTTTGTATAATATGTCTGCAAGCTTTCCTGAAGGATTCTGGTAACAATATAAAATGGGACTAAAACTCAACTTGTTAAAAAGCCTTCCAATGGATAGATTTACTTCTGAAGAGAGGAAGGAGAAGAAAAATACTTCTAAATTTTTTTTTTTAATTTTTGCTACAAGATCACCAGGGGAAGCCAGTAACCCCCTGTGAAACTGGTGAGCAGCAGTGGTGAAGTGCTAAAGTGCTCAGCCACATTTTCTCAACAGTCTTTGCAATACATTTCACTCTGATTTATTCTTCTGGCAGAAGGGTCTATAATTAGACTGCTCATGCACATTGATAATCAGGCTTCCTTGTGTAGAATGAACATGAAGATGAATAGCTTTTATCTCACCTTAAACTTTACTGTTGCTTAAAATTGATCTTGGAAAGATTAAAATTTGACCTGTGTTAAAGGTATAAGGCATTTTCATTCACGTGGTTTTCCTTTTCTCTCAACATATAAGGAACGTCCTGAAAGGCAGTGAAAATGCCCAGGAGCTGGTACAGTAGATCAAATAGTGCAGTCTAGCCATGCTGTCTGTGACAATGCCAATGCTTCCTTTAGAGGCAGCTGCTGTAAAGGGGGGTTTAATAGTAATGTATCCAGAAAAGTTAGGATGGGTTTCCCCCCCCATCATCCGCAGAAAATTTGAGGTTATGCTTCTGTGTTCTGGCATTCTAGGTAGAAACCTATTCTTCTTTTCTGTCTACCTCCTTTCTCGCTTCCTTTGAGTCCTTAGGCTCAGCTGGGGCTGGTGATAGTGGATTTCTGTGGTGAACTATTAAGTGTACATTGAAAAGATCTGTTTGACCTGCTGAAGGTTAAAGAGAAGTGCCCACTTCTTCAGCCATTTAGATAGGAAACTTTCTACCTGATCTCACCTAATTGTGATATTCACATTGCTTTATGTGCCTCTTATTGTTATCATTTTGTTAATTTCTACAAGAAGTGTCTCCAGCCTGGTGAGTTTAATCTCTTCCTGGCTTGTGTTTGCTGCTCCACACTTCATATTTTCTGTTTTTACTGGGGGTGTCTATTGAAACAGGATGACCTGTAGCTGAAAAAAAGTGTAATTGGAAATATCACCTCTGATATTGGCAGGGGCATTGTTATGAGTGTTATCTCTTCTAAAATACACAGGCTTAAATTATCACAGCATTGCTGCTTTTCCATTTAATCATTAATATTTATTGTTTGTGTACTGCCCTACTGATACAACCTCTGTTTGTCCTGCTTATTATGTAAGTATGAGAGTGGAGTCTTTCCTTGCTCTCAGAGGTGTGAGGTGAATTAGTTTACCAACCTGTGCTATATGATCCAAAACTACTTCTGAAGTTTTGTACATAGAAAAATAATTGTACTGAGTTCATGTGGGCTCTTGGCTGTGTTGTTTTAGTATATAAATTTAAAGACCAATTAAATTATTCCCTCGCATAAGTCCTGTGTTTGGAGCATTTCTGAAATTATTTTCAAAACAATGACAGAAAATAAACTTTGTCAGGATCTGGAGATATTTTGAAAGCTAAGGTTCTTCTGTAGCCCTGGTGCTGGAATCTGAAATATCACCAAGAATAATGTGTTAGTACTTTACTTTTTTTTTTTTAAGATACTTTATGAAACTCACGTGACTTGCCTGAGGAGCTGTTGTGTTGCTGTTCAGAAGCAGCTGACTATCAGGTCAGGTCTGGATTGTTTGAGTTGCTGGAGAACAAAGGCCTGTCAGGTTTTAGTGCCCCTTGGCTGCACACAGCACTGTAGGCTTTGTCTGTTTGCACTGGGTCCTGCTGAGCAGTTACTTGAGTTTTCCTTTTTGCCATGCAGAAACCAACTGTGCTTTCAGACATTACTGTTGACCTGGCTGGTTTGTTCCCTCCAGGCAGAAGCAGCTGTGTCACCCTGCCACACATCAGCAGCAAAGGAAACATCCCTTCACCCTTTGTTCATAGGGGGAAGATGCCCTCACTTCTGTGCAGGGAAGGATTAGATTAGTGGATTTGGGAACTGTGGAGAATCTTTTTGAAACTGCAGAAATGTCATCTCACCAATGAACCTGGAGACTGGAGAGCCATGAAGTAGGCTGAGGCAGTGGTGGGGGGGCTGAGTAGCTCTGCAGGACTACTTGTGAGTACACAATAAATAGGCTACAGGACTAAACAGAATAAACTGGACATGCCCTAAACAAAATGCCCTTTATCTTCTGTCTTTTCTTTCCATGTAAATCCAAGGAGTGGCCTCAGAAACATCAGGCTGCTCTCATGTACGTGGGTCCAACTGAGAGACCACCAGAAGAGTCAGAGGAGAAAACATCCAGACCTCCTTTGTATGTGAGGCTTTACAGACGGCTTCGATCGTACTGGTCATCTCCAAAAGGTGGGCTGCCTGTGTTCTGGCATAAACTCACATGCAGGCTCTACTCCTCTAACACATCCAGGGCTGTGTTGTGTGGAGGGCATGTCTACTTTACTGCTCTCTTTTTTGTTGCTGTTATTTATTTGTTTGTTTCCTTTTTTTATTTATTTAAACTGTGATTTTTGTCAAGACAGTTATAGGGGCATCTGTCAGAAATGGAAAAGAGTAGTCCTGCCAGTGTTTGTGGTCTCATAAGCAAATACTCACTTGTAGAGAACCCAGGGCATACCCTGGACTCACAGTTGCCTTTGCAGTGGAGGCATCCATTGAGGATACTTGGCAGTTCTGGATGAGCTTCTTAATCTTCTTCCAGCAGAATGGCTTCTTAGTGAGCTGGGCAGAGAGGAGCAGCCCTTGTTTTTCCAGGGTGGGGAGAATTGCTGACACAGAGCAACAAATGTTACTTTAAATAGAACAGTAAAATTTTGGCCAGGCCTAAATTTCTCTTAATATGTTAAATTTTTTCTGTACCCTACACTTTGTGTTCTCCAAGCCTCTCTTGGGTTGGGTTGTTGTCTGGGCATTGCACATGGCAGGCCACAGGAGGAAGGAGTGGGTATTCTGCACAGTCTGGTGCAAAAACCTCATCCCTCCTTGGTTAGCAGAGATGATTCATGGAGGAGCATGAACCAAGTGACCTGGATATGAGACCTGAACTGTGGAGCTCATCCTGTAGAAAATGTGTTACCACAGCTTTCTGAACACTGGATTCCTGTTTTTTTGGTGCTAGCATTTTATGGGTTTTCTAAATGTTCCTGTCACCAGCCCAGGAGATCTGTTAATCCCTGGACGTAAGGATTCACAGGGCTGTGATGTACTGTGCTTAACAATCTTTTCTGATACTGTATAAGTGCTGATGGTATTTTTTCTTTTCTTCAGTACTCCTAAGCTCCCTTTTAATTTTTTAAGATTTTGACATTTTAGAGAAACAAAACTAGTGGCCAGAATGGCTCAGACTGATTTTTGTGTCTGGCATCTGCTTCACAGTGATCTGTGTCATTAAATTCCACTTAATGACTGATACCTTCTCTTCCTGCTACACAGAGTTCCCCCAGGAGGTAGCCCCGGAGGACTGGGAAGAGCTGAAGCTGTCCACCATTGAGCTTTCCATTGCAACTCGGAACAGGCAGCTTGATCTAGCAGTAAGACCATAACATAATGGGATTCCAAATGCTGCCTGCCCACAGAGTTTTCCTGTCTTGCTGAACTCGCATTCTTGGGTGTATATAAATAACATTTACTGCTTCATGGAAGAAGAGGTGACTCTGACATTTCGGGGTCTCCCTAACCCCGGCTGCCGTGGTTGCCCAAGACAGAGAGGTCCAATTAAGCACGACCTGTCTGGGCCCCTCAGGCAGGCTCCAGAGCCACAGGCTACCTTAGCAAGCTCAGCTCTTAGGGGATATCAGCTCTGTAGTGATTATCAGCTCATTTGTGATTTCAGCTCTTTGCTTGCTAAGTGCCCTTGGCAGACACAGGGAGAGAGAGGAGAAGGCTGTGTGAGGTTCCACAGAGACGTCCTTTATTGGCAGCTTCTGCAAAGGTTCTCAGGGACAGCTTCTTCTACCAAACTGGGCAAAAGTAGCTCTTTATATAGGGTACAGGGGTTTTAGGAATTGTCCAATAGTAAGGGTCAAGGGGAATGTGACCTATAGTCTTACAGAGAGATAAGCAAGGGTCTGAGGATGGAAGAGGGGCTTCTTAGGTCCAGCCATCATGACCAGGCATTTCTTATCTTAGGCTACTGAACACCAGGGAGGCATTGCAGGCCCTGTGTCTGCTGCAGAGGTCCATGATAGAATCCAGGAATGGGCAAGTTTCAGATCCAGTGTGGAAGCACAGGAGACCAATGTAAAACTGGGATGCAGTGGGATCTGAAAGAATTTGTACAAGGTTTCAGTAGCCAATCAGAAGTTTTAAGTTTTCCCATGAGTAAAAAAAGGACCAAGAAGCATTCCTTTCCCTCTTCACTTATGTGAGAGTGATTCTCTTTTATCAACTGCTGCTAGAAGGAAGCTGAGCCTGAGTGTCTGGCTGGAATTTTTTATTTTTCTGTCTTTTTTAGACTTGCAGAGTGGAGTTAAAAATAATTGGTACTAGGGAAAGGACATGGGCTACACTGATTTGAAGGGAGGGAAGTGCAGGTGGTTGAAAGTACAGAAGCAAGGCATCAAAGGAGCTGTTCCTGTCATAACCTTCTCAGCACGTTCATGCTGTTCATTCACTGTTTTAAGAACCTCTCTTTGGCTTATGCCTGTGTTTTGGTGCAATTTTACTGCTGTGAAAGCTATTTGGATAGATGTCAGTCTTTCATTTTACAGGAAAACGCTTACACAGTGATCCTATACTTGTGAGCTGCCCTGCATTTCCTCCTCAAGGGTACAGGAAACCCTTGCCATTATACCCAGGTTAACAGGAGGTGTTGAACTTTCTGCAACATATTTCTTCCTTAGAAGTCAGGGTCTTGAAGAACATAAAAATATGAGTTATATTGGTATGTTATCTTGTAGGTTCAGACCAAAAGAACCCAAACAGGCAAATATAGGTTTTTTTAATGTTCCCCTGGTTTTGCCTTAGAATATGCCACCATGAACTTTAGTTTCTTCTTTGTTGTGGTTTATGATTTGGACTGTCAGTGTCCTAGTAATGATAGAAGCTAGACAGTGGTTTCTAGGTGGCACTTGAACAGAAGAGTTTTGGTTGTTCAATTGAATTGGAGCCAGTGATGTAAAGTAGAAACAGACCTACCAAGAACAGAAAAAGTATCCGATTGCTACAAACTCCCTTATGCTCTTTCTGTGGTTTTGTCTGTTTTGTCTCCCTTAGGCCTTCAAGAGGCACTTTAATATTGGTTTTGAAAGGAAGGAAGTAATGTAGAGTTCTCAGGTCTCTTGCAAAACCTAGAGAAATGGACAAGTTCATGTTAGGCCAGTTGTACTTTTCTGTTTCTAGAGCTGGAAGTATCTTGATACTGCATTTCTTTTTCTACAAGTGTGGATCCCTTATTATTGCATTAAAATCCCTTTCTTGAAACCATTGTCCCTGTAGTCCTCAAAGCTGCCCAGCAGCTGGAATTGTTAAAAGCCATATCTGCTGGCTGCTGCCAGCCAGTCTGTGTCTCACCTCAGATTCATGCGGAGGCTGCCCCATTGAAGGGAAGCTGATAAAGCCACACAGGTGCAGCTCAGGCAGTGCCTCTGCAGAACAGCACAGGAATAAACCAAGTTACACTAATGGATGCATTTATTTTTACTTTTGTCATTTTGATTGCATCTGCACACTATGACTTTTGCCAGGACAAAAATATTAAAATACATAGAAAAATAAGTTGCATCTTAATCAAAATTGCTTTCCTGAAAAAATCTGTACTGTATACTTACTTTAAGGGCAGGCTGTAAATAGGAAAGCTAAGTAAGGAGTTTAGAGGATTGTTACCAAGGACACTTTGATTTCCAATTTCTATTGTTTAAAATCCTCTTACTGTGGTGTTTGGTGGCCAAATGTTGTATCATTGTACTATTGCTTAAATTCATGAAAGACCCATTGAATAGAAAGTAAATAAGAGCCTAAGAGATCTGCTATTGTCTTTAAAGGCAACAAGAAGCCAAGCGTGTGACTCATTATTTTGCTTCTTGTGGTATTTATTGAATATTCATTAATGGGAAAATACAGTCTGTAATTTCTAATTAAAATCTCAAGTTGAGATTTGAATAAAGCATGAAATTCAGAAATGCATCTTCTGCCTCCTTTTGGGGGACAAAGGACTGGCCGTTGTGTGAACATATTGCAGTATCATGGGTGTGGCACTTTCAGATGTTAACTGCTTGATTCCTGGATCTTTTTTTGCACAGCGCACTAAGGACTTCATGGACATTTGCATCGAGGCAGAGAGTGTCAGCAAAGGGGAGTTTGTTCACAGAGGGTGAGTATGGCAAGGCTGCAAAAGGGGGCAGGGTCTCTGAAAAGTGTGCTGGTTTTCTCTTATACTGTGCTGCAAAATTCAGAAGCAGAGAACTGCAAAGCACACCAGCCAGTACTGTTCTCAGGGACTAGTACTTTTATTCTTTAAAATTCTTACTCATCTTCTGTTTCTGTAAACAAGGCAAATGCCAGAACCTGGAGTATTCAGAATCTGGAGTTCTTCCTAGCTTCTGAGTTTGCTATACCTTTCATCTTTTCCCCTGTTGCTGTAAGTCAGTACTGCTTAGATATTATTGTCCTTACTCAGTTTTATAGCCAGCTGTGCAGACTTAGCCCAGAATCTTTTAGCCCTAGCTGCTCAGTGGATTGAGAGGTGGGTCACAGTGCTGGTCTGTTTGTACTAGTGGTACCTGGGAATTCTTGAACTGTGATTAGACAGGCCCTCCTCTAAGAAAAGAGCTTCCTTGCCTCAATAGCTCTGGGGGGAAATTAGGTCTAGGCTGGAAGAACTTTGGAAGATGTGAATTTAAACAAGGACTTTAAGCAAATGTATTGGTACTGCTTGTACGTGGAATAAGAAAGGCTGCAGGTACATAGAAGCAGTGTGTGGAGAAAGTGAATGTTACTGCTTCCTTTGTGCTTGTGATGTTGTCTTGTAGTGTGCTTGTTCCTCCTGCTCTTACAAGAAGTGAATCAGAGCTGCCTTTTTCAGCTCCTTCTTACAGTCCTACTCACAAATACATTGCATCTTCAGTGTGGGTTTTACCAGCAACAGATTTTCCTGCTAAATCCAGGGGAGCTCCTCTCCATATTACCTTTGAATTTGCTGTTTTCTCAGTCTTTGAGCTCCCTCTAGTGAAATCAACGTGATGATTTCAGTACAGTTTTACCTGCTTGTCATCGCTCTAATAATTCCTGCAAGATACTTGTTTATGATACTAATGGCAACTATGGCCCCTTATTTGAGCCTCCCAGGAGTCCCAGGGGGAATAAAATCTTCAGACCTATGCATACACTGTAAGTCAGGTTACCACCTGCTTTCAAATTGCATGAGCATGTGGGCCGTGGTTGCTTGGGACTGATTTGTTTGCTTTGAAGGCTACAGAGGGAAAGAATGAGGCAGTTTTCCTGTTAGAAGCAAGAGGAATCTGGTCTCATAAAGGAGATGTTATTCTGGGTTCTCCAGCACTTTGCTGGCAGAAGAATGTAGATGAGCTTGTGTGGCTTGAGGGAGGCATATTCAAGTGTATTCCCAGTGTAAATAATACCTCCTGTGTTGACTGGACATGCTTCCTGCAAGAGTGTGGCTCATTTTCTGACTGCAGTTACAGTGTCATGCAGAAAAAGCCTCTGAGGAGCATTACCATAGCCCTGCTGTTGAGAGCTAATTAGTGGCAGTACTGAAAGCTTTGAGCTGTTCAAGCAACGTTCAGAGAAACAAGCTCTTTGGATTAAATAGCGCCAAAAAGCCTGTAGGTAACAAAGAAAGACAAAGAGAGGTGTGGACGGGGTGGGGGAGCAGTTGGAGGGGATGGTTAGCTGTACAGAGAGGAATCAGAGCAGAGAAAAGGTGCCCTGTTTTTCCAAGGCAGTATCAGGGTGTTCAGAGGTCCCACTGTGCTTTTGCCAGCTGGATTTGAGATAAGCCCATTATCAGAGGCCCCCCCATTGCCTAGCACCAACAGGGTTTGTCTTTGGAAATGTGTGAAACAGCTCTTTCTTTTTTCTTCTTTTTTACTGCATAGTTTAAATACCAGAATTTGGGGGGTTGAAAAAGGTTTTTAGGGGAAGTACCTTATCAGTGCAGATAACAAGGGTTTTTATACTGGAGAGGGCACTGACATGAGCTGATGGGTCACACAGAGAAAACCACACATCCAGCAGGAAGCTGCCATGAAGGCTCAGACAGTGTGTGTGTCTGGGGAGGTGTGGGGATGCATCAGTGTGCTGGAGGGCAGCTGCTGTTGGATTTCCAAGAAAGGAAGAGGTCATCCCAGGTGTATAAAAGTGCCCTCTGGCTGTGGATCAGATCTGTGTGAACAAGAGCATCCACAGCAGCCATAGAGCTGATGCTTAGATAAGGTGGGGGAAGAAGAGTTGTTTACAGTGGAGTGCTTACTAAGAAGTGCTGCAGGGATGGAGAGCAGGCATGGAAAGTGTGGCATCAGTAATCCACATCCTGGTGTAGCCAGTTTAGATTCTGTATATGAAAGTACGGAGAGCTGTCACTCCAGGGCATGATTGCAGTTATCATCCACAGTGCACAAAACTGGGATTTTTTTGTTAGAGGTTTTACTCTGACTCATTTAACATTGGCAGCTTCTGGATATGAAAATGATGTTCCAGTTGTGTGTTATGTGCAGTAGATGTTGTGGTTCTCTGCCTGTATTTTTGTGGTTCAGCATAGAGTGGGATGCAACATGCAATGGAAACTTGCTGTTAGACTTCTGATCTTGTTGGTATTTCACATTGCTGTCTGGTCTCAAGTGAGGAGCAGAGTCTAAGGGAAATGAATTATGATTTTTTTCTGCTGGACCACTAGAGGGGCAATCACTGCAGGTGGAGTTGTCTTATTTGCTTATGCCAGTGTTCACCTTTGATTGATCTTTAATTCCATGTCTTGGGTCTTTTGAGTTTACCTTGACCCCACAATTACATCTCTATAGAGCTTCATGTGCCTTCATTGGCCAAAAATTCTGTTCACTCACCAGAGTATGCCTTGTATGTATCTAGGACCTTGTGTGATAAACTCCAAGCAGGTTAAACTTTAAGTGAGGAATCTTGCTGCTTGTTTGTACAGCACTGTATAAACTGACAGTATTGCATGCCATCAATGATTTATAATTTATATTGCTGGAGGATGTTTAATTCCCTCACAGTCACTCATCAATCTTTTAGTGTATACATATTTGATTAAAACCAAACTTTCCACAGTTAATATTGCTTCTGTCCTTCCCTGCCCTTTTCTTAGCTTTTCTTCCTTTGTCTTTGATTTTCATCTCCTGTTTCAACCCTCTCTTATGTTCCTTCTCTGGGATTTTCTGTGACTTTAGAGGTGCTGCCTTCCTTGGGGCATAGAAGACTTGGTGTACAGGGAGATTCTGACATGCTTTTGTGAGTTGTTTTCCTAGGCAATATTAAAATACACCCTTCTTTCATATCAGTCTAGAGATGGAAATTTGGGGACAGCAGCAGGCATTGCCTGCCAGAGAAATATCTGTGATAATTCCACCATGGTTGAGAGTTGTGGTGTATTAACACTGTAATTCTGTGCTGTTCTTTTTGCTATTTGTGTGTTGCTGTCTCTCTGGGAAGGGGCCCAGACCGAGAGGGTTGCTGCCTGGGATGCAGTGTACCCTTTGCCAGTGGTCAGTCAGGAGGCCAGAGGAAGGTCAGCACAGCCCAGAGCTGGTGCTCACTCTGCAGCAGCACTTGTGGGGAAAAGGAATCACAACTCACTGTCTCTAACAGCTGAGACAGTGACAGGACAGCAGCCTAAGCCTTGAAATTTACCACGTGGCACTTGCAACACCAGCTTTCCAAGACAGAAAACTTCATTCCATGTGGTCCCTTTTGACATCAGCAGACGTGGGAAATGAAGCAGCACTTATCCAAGTACAGTACATAAATAAGAATCTCACAGGTACCAGAAGAGAGAAACTGTCAAAATTGGATGTGTTATTTGGAATGGATAAAATGGTGGGGGTTTCTTCATGAGTGATAACAGAAGCAGCTGATAAGAAATGTCATGCTGATTGGTTTTGATATGAAAAATGTGAGGGTTTTGTTTGTTTTTAGATAGCATTATAATTACATTGAACCGTTAAATTACTATCTTTTTTGGCTTAGGTCTTTTAGGTTGCTGGTAAGTTTAGTTGCATGAGCTATGAGGAGATGGTAGTCACTGCAGGAAGTGCACAGTTCAGCATGAAAGTGAAGAGCACAAAACTGTGCTCAGTGTTCAAATATAATTAGTGAGCCTCAGAGCAGAAGCTGGTTGAAGGCTGTCGGTGCATTATGATATGCATTGACTGCAGCAGAAGAGGGAAGGACTCCCCTACTTTTTCACAGTTAAACCCATGAATATTTATGTATATAACCTCTAAGTTTACCAAATGCATAGTGATTTACCACAACAAAATGCCATCCCTGAAGAAGGCTGTTTGTGAGAGAAGCATGTCCTTACCTTACCTCTCTTTTGGTTTGGACAGAAGTCAAAAGATGCGTGACCCACACATGTGCCCTGAAGGGAGTCAGTGCATCCAAGCCAGCAGATGCATCTTGCAACTTCCAGAGGTGAGAAACTGGGAGAGCTGAAAAACTCTTTCACTTTGTTTCTTGTACCTGTTGATGCTGCACTTTAAGAAATTCCTACTCTAAATCTGGGAGATTGATTACACTGCAAGTGAGACACTCAGTTCCACAGTGCAGCCATGAGTCCCTTGCTGGGACAGACGTACTGAAGTTCCCCAAGTAGTCTGTAAACCTGATGGGGGAGCTTTGTTCTGTCAGGAGATAGTGGCGGTTCTTTTATGAAGGCAGTCATGGTGGTTAAAGGGTCTCTTACTTGAGTGTATTGCATACAAATGGGAAGTTCCACCTGAACATTAGGAAGAACTTCTTTACTGTGCAGATAACCAGGCACTGGAACAGACTGCACAGAGAGTTTGTGGAGTCTCCCTCACTGGAGATACTTAAGAATCATCTGGACACAATCCTGTGCAATGTGCTCTGGGATGACCCTGCGAGATGGTAGTCACTGCAGGAAGTGCACAGTTCAGCATGAAAGTGAAGAGCACAAAACTCTGCTCAATGTTCAAATATAATTAGTAAGCCTCAGAGCAGAAGCTGGTTGAAGGCTGTCGGTGCATTATGATATGCATTGACTGCAGCAGAAGAGGGAAGGACTCCTCTACTTTTTCACAGTTAAACCCACGAATATTTATGTATATAACCTCTAAGTTTACCAAATGCATAGTGATTTACCACAACAAAATGCCATCCCTGAAGAAGGCTGTTTGTGAGAGAAGCATGTCCTTACCTTACCTCTCTTTTGGTTTGGACAGAAGTCAAAAGATGCGTGACCCACACATGTGCCCTGAAGGGAGTCAGTGCATCCAAGCCAGCAGATGCATCTTGCAACTTCCAGAGGTGAGAAGCTGGGAGAGCTGAAAAACTCTTTCACTTTGTTTCTTGTACCTGTTGATGCTGCACTTTAAGAAATTCCTACTCTAAATCTGGGAGATTGATTACACTGCAAGTGAGACACTCAGTTCCACAGTGCAGCCATGAGTCCCTTGCTGGGACAGACGTACTGAAGTTCCCCAAGTAGTCTGTAAACCTGATGGGGGAGCTTTGTTCTGTCAGGAGATAGTGGCGGTTCTTTTATGAAGGCAGTCATGGTGGTTAAAGGGTCTCTTACTTGAGTGTATTGCATACAAATGGGAAGTTCCACCTGAACATTAGGAAGAACTTCTTTACTGTGCAGATAACCAGGCACTGGAACAGACTGCACAGAGAGTTTGTGGAGTCTCCCTCACTGGAGATACTTAAGAATCATCTGGACACAATCCTGTGCAATGTGCTCTGGGATGACCCTGCTTGAACAGGGAGGTTGGACCTGATGATCCACTGTATATTCAAACATTCTGTAATGCTGTGATATGCAGATCATCTTCTCCTTAGCACTGAAGATGTGTACTCTAGAAGGCATTGTGCTGTAGAGAAGAAGATAAATATTAGAGACAAAGGAGGGTGAGACAGGGCAGGGGAGCTGAGATCAGTATAAGGAAGTGCCTGAAAACTTTGAAATTATGAAGCTGAGAAAGACAAAGCTGTGCCTGCCTGTGTAATTTAGATTTGTGTTTTCCTACCTCTGAGCTGTTATTGCAGCCCTGGGATGACAGTTTCTTGTTTTTACAAGGACATTGAATCAATCTCATAGACAATTTCTGTTTTCAAGTGATCTATCATTTGGCAAAATAATTCCATATTAAGGGATAAAGAATTTGTTGAAAGGGAAAAAAAATCTGTTGCTACCAAATAAAAATCATGAATGATGATGTCAGGATTAACCTAATGCTTGCCCTGAATTCAGATCATGGCAAATTTGTGATTCTGAAAGAATACTGTGCAGTGCTGGGCTAAGTACAGCTGGGCCATAAGTAAGGGTTGTGGTATAAAATGAGCTGTTCATACTGCAGCTGCTGCTAAGATCTTCAGAACATGGAGTGCATGGTACAGAGCAGTGCTGTTTGACTCCATGGCCCAGCTCCAGTGAAGGAACTGGAGGCAGCCCAGATGAGTCTCACCAGTTCATGTTGATGGAGGTGAACTGCTTTGCTGTACCTCTGGCTGCCAGAACTTGTACTGGTTCCCCTAGCCTGTGCTGCTCTGGTGTCCCAGTTCCCTTGGAGTTGGTTTGAGTACTCACAGCCCTCCCATGAGTCAAGGGCACACAAAGCAGTCACTGAAGTTGTTTTTAGGTAGTCAGCCTGCCATTTTGATGAATGGTTTTAATCACATGGTGACTGTATCAGCATTAAACACTTGAGACAATTCTACTGCTGAGTAATTCCTGGCCAGTAAATTACTTTGCATCTCATGTTTCAGATCAATATAGTAAAACAAAGCTGAAAGGGGTTTTTAACATGGATTTAATAGAAGTTACTTAACAGGCATTTCTGCAGATTAGTTTATGTCACCACTGGCAGACCCAAGATCTAAGTTCACATAATTGTAGTTCCAATAGAAAAGAATCCTTCAGTATAAACAATGTGGGTCATTAGAGCTTCCTAGCGTTTAATTATCACTAATTAGTAACTAAGTGAGGTAACATCTCATGCATCAGACTCTTAATCCATTCTGTGTGGTGAAGGATAGGTCTCCCTGTGTTGTGGAGAGAAAATGGGCTGGAAGGCAGAGGCAGGGGGTCATCTTGGTTGAGACTGAGCTAAGTATGCAGTTGTGTTTTATTAGTAAAATCAGCATTACTGAAATAACATTTGATGTTTAACTCACTGCACACAGGGCACTGAGGGATCCTTTGGCATTGATAATGAGGAGTATGAAGCGATGCCTGTGGAGGTGAAGCTCCTACCCCGCAAACTCCGCTTCTTCTGTGATCCCAAAATAAGAGAGCAGCTGCTGCAGGCAGTGGTACAGTGAAAGTTCATGGCAGAGGGGCCAGTGTTCACCAGGGTCTGTCTCTTCAAGGCACATGAGACCTAACCAACCTGATTAACCCCACTAGACTAATAAGCCTTTTGGCTATTTTTATGTGCAAGGTACTTCCATTGGAAGTGTATGATTTGACTGGTCTCAAAGGGGTTAAAAATGCAAATGAAAATTCTGAAAAATGCATGTTAACTTGATGACATCTTCTTTTCCCCCTCCCCTAAGAAGTCATCATTTACAGCACTACAGGCTGAGTGCTGTTTGCCAGATGCTACTGCTGTAATGTAATTGTATATTAAAGTAAAATTGAAGTATACTTGTCCTTGTGTTCTAAGAGTTTAGGTTTACTTTACCCATGTAAAAATCTTGCAAAACCTGGGGTCCTGGGAAAAAATATTTGGGGGGAATAATGTTAAGGAATTCTATGGAACATTGGAATTGCCACATTAAAATAGATGATTGGTTATCAACTCTGTCACAAAATAAACTGGAGGTTGGTGATACAAAGCTTTGGAGCAAGTATAAAAGTTCCCCATATGTATCTTGAGAATATATTTGTTAATTTTTTCATCTTGCCAGATTCAACAGCACAGAGTTCCAGTAATTATATAGTAGAAATGTATTCCTTTGACCAATTTAGGTATTTTGCACAGAAGCAAATTGGAAAACATCATTGACCCAAAGCTGTATGAAGTACATTTGGAAAGACTCTTTAACAAGCAAAGTGAGTCTTTTTTTTTTTTTTTTGGTAAATATTCCTTTTATTCCTGCAGTAGTATAATGCCAGTAAGGATATCCAAATAAAGTTTATTATTTATTGTGTCTGATTGCTCTTCTCTAATGTAAACAGTGATCACCACTCCATATGCAACCTCCATCCACTTGAGCCTCAGTACCATAATTAGTTTTGCTGCTTTTATGAGCTTTTGTTTATAGCTTTGCTTTAATTGCTGAAAGGAAGTATTACTGACTTAGGCAAGCTTATCTGTTGCCCTTATTCTAACTGAGAAATTCACATGATTCTGCCTTGAAGAAAATTGTCCTTATTTTTCTGATGTGATTGTCTGTGGTCAATGTGTTATGCTGTGGTCTAGTCTAAGTTCACTTGTTGACTCTCTGCTGTTGTCAAAATACAGACCTAAGTGAGTTGGCTTCCAGCAGCTCTATTAAGGACTGAATTCTGGCAGCCTGTGCTCCAACAGCATCCTCTGCTGGAGACATCTTAAAGGAAAAATGCCTTGAAAGAGGAAGCGGGGTTAGGTATGATGCATGATGCTGAAACCCAGCTGAATGTTCTTTCCTGGACTACACTGTAGAGACACAAATTAGCTAAACTGGGTGACCCTTAAAGTCCCTTCCAGCCCTAGCTGTTCTGTAACTCTTGACTGGGACTGAAGGGAAGAGAAGCCTGCTAGTTCCTTTTCATAGTTAGGCTGGTGATCAGACCTGGTTTGTGCTGTCTGTCTTTTGGTTTGCAGTAATGAAGAGTGCTCAGTGGAGCCCTGGGTCACTCTCCAAGGAACATGGTGGTTGTGCTTTGCTTTTTGCTTGCCACAGAGACACCTGGGACATGGCTCTGCAGCCCCTGGCTCATTCAGAGTCAAGGGCAGGTCTCACCATTGGAGTTTTCCCTCAAGTTGACGTTTCTGTAATAAAATCAGCAATGTGTTTTTTCTCCAGTGGCAGGAAAGACAAGGCAACAGCCATTTCAAAAAGGTAAGCTTTAATTGTATTAAAAAATACCCATGTTTTTAGTAAGCAGTTTCTCTACAGAGCCACAGGCCTATGGGAGCAACCGCACATCTGCAAGATGCAAACAACTTCAGAGCTGTTAGAATTACACCCAGCCTGCTGCAAGGGGTGAGATGGTAAGAACTGGCTCCTTGTTCATCTGTACCATTTTACAGGGAAAATCACTAGTTCTCCTCCATAGCTCCCATTGCAATGTGTTTCCTTTAGAATTGGTATTGCTGATGCCGTTCTGATGTTGAAGTACCAAGGATCATCTGAGACACAGGCTGGTATTTAAATATTCATATCAGCATAAGTTGAGTAGCTTGTAGAAATACCATTCAAGTAGTTTTTCTCCTTCCTCTGCAGTTCAGAGTTCTTCCAGTATAGGGTAATTCTAGGCCTCTGAATTGCAATGTTCAGAAGGGAGGTGTGAGATAAACACTACATAAAATAGGCAGGAGCTGAACCCACTATCTAAAGTGTTGAGGAAAGGACTCAGTTCTCATGTTTCTTTCTGATAGCAACACAAAAATCTTCCTTTGTAAAACTCCAAGACAGGCAGGAGGAGTGGAATCCTAGGTCCCACTCAAGAAAACATTTATCCTGGCTTCAACTTACAGTCCATTCTAAAAGGGCTTAAAATACTGTAACAGAAATAAAAAGGAGGGATAACAATCTAATGATGGACCAGCTCAAGGCACCTGTTTATTTTGACCACATTTAAACATTCCTATTTGAATGACATGTTGCATTAACCAAGATCTAAAATCCTGGTTCATAGGCATTTAGTACCCTCAGTTTTAGACAGATCACACTGTTAATACATTCCAGTCCCTTGTAAAAGACATTTATGTTGTCCTTTCTCATAATCACTACACCACTGGTTTTGGGAAGGGGGGAAGAAGACAGCAACTAACTTAGAAGTAATGCCAGGATGAGAGTTTGGGTTAGTGTGCATGCTTTTTACTTAGAATTCTGCTTTAGGATAGAGTGCTCTTGCCCTGCTATTCCAGGAGCCACTGTCCTTCCACCTCCTTGAGCAAAGCATGCCTGTTCCTTGCACAGTCTGTGGCCAGGAGGGCCACAGCTACTCCCAGCCTTTTGCTCATTAACCCTGCTTTGCTGAATAACCTGTACAGGGAGCTACTTCCACTTGAAAAGGTGATGGAACTTTGTTCTGCCCAAAAGGATGGTGAACAGGCAAGCTCAGCTCCTGTGACCGTGGTGACCATTGGCTGTAAGATCACTGCAGTAAGTACCTCATGTATGCCAGAAAAGAAGGTAGTGGCATGTCTGTAAGACAGATCTGAATTCTAATTCCATAAAGTGCCTTTCTCCTAGTATCCATTATAGTTCTTTATTGGCTCTATGCAGCTTGGCCTAACCTTGCAGTGAGAAGACTTTTGGATGATTTAAATGTCTGGCATGGTGTTGCTTGTTCAGCTTGAAAACCAAGCTTTTATGTCTCTCATAAGCTTTACCTTCAGTGCAGATAATACAAGTAGTAATAATTCATTGCTTGATTATACATTTCTAGTGCAGCTTGAGTTAAGATGTAGGCAGGAAGCTCTTGTTCTCCTGGTTCAAGTCAAGCAAGTACAAGCTGAGAACCTGCACTGGCTATCCAACAATTTGAGTTTTGGAGAATACACAGGGGCACAGCACAGACCTAGTTACTGTAACCACCATTCAAACCTGGGCTCTGATCACGGCAACTGACCAGAGGCATTACACCCAAGAAACTGAAGGCACCACTGTAAAGGCAAAGGAAGAAGATAAATCAGCAATATCCTATCTTATCCCACATTTTCCTCCCTCTTTTGATTCAAAACATACCCAGTAGATGTCTCCCAGCTGCTACTATGCAACAAAGCACCAATTGAGTGCCCAGGAGGGGATTTTGAATATCTGTACATAACTGTTTTACCTTGAATTATGGTATCTTCTGGAAAGGTAAGACTCAGTTAAACTGGTTCCACAGAATAGTCCTTCATGTCCCAAGCTATAACAATTTGTTTCTATTATGTACCCATTACCCATTTCTCAAGAACTTTCCCCATGTGACGAAAATAAAAGCACTATCTTTTAGAAAAGGAGTGCAGGTGAAAGCACTTTTGCAGCTAATCAAATAAGGAAAGGGTTAGGAGAGAAAAGTCTTCTTGTTCTGTCTTCTGTTGGACAACTTCCTGACTTCTGTAGCAGTTACCTGCCAAGAGAGGCTTGATAGGCAAAATTACAAGGAAGAACATGATTCCAAGGAAGAACAAGATAGGCTGCAAGCATCCAACTGGATGTAGCACATGGATGCTGCTGCAGCAATCTGCTTGCTTTGATGCTTCTGCACCCGTACTACTGCTAACAACTGAGGACCGGATTTCTGGAAAGCAGAGGTTTAATAAATGACAAATAGGAATTTCAGGAGCTTCTGCTCAGTGGGCTATGTCAGTGCAGTCTACTAGATCTCATGTTCCAACAGTCTGTAAACAACACTGCTCTAATGCAGGGTGTTAGAAAGACTCTGACTGCAGTGACTGTAAAATTTCAACATTAAATCAAATGTTTGTTTCTGTTTAGTTTAGCAAAAGAACTACTGACAAAGAAAACAAAGTCATTAACAATGATTACAGCTAAACTATGTAGCAAACCTTCAAGAAAGTGAGAGGAGAAATTGCTTGTGACTAGTTTCAGTTCTGGTTTTGTTTTGATGTTTGAAGAAGTGACAGCAATACAAGGGCAGCTCAGCTGTACTTCAGGG
Source organism: Geospiza fortis (assembly GCF_000277835.1). NCBI lineage: Eukaryota > Metazoa > Chordata > Aves > Passeriformes > Thraupidae > Geospiza > Geospiza fortis. The sequence continues at coordinate 299,512 of NW_005054414.1, read as the reverse complement.
ATCATCACTGCAGGCAGCATGTTAAAACTGAAGTGGAAGTTAGAGGAAAAAAGTGTGGAGGTTGTGGGCCACTTTTATATGTCAGGTGTCAATTTCAAAACAAAGCCATTTCTTAAGGAAAAGAGACTGGTCTTTCCATTAAATGATACTCAGCTGTTTTTACCTCTTTTCCCACTTTTTTCCCCAACCTTCTAAGGATGATGTTACAGTTATTGTGAGCAATTGATAGTATGAACAACAGCCTATTTTCTTCTGTACAAAAACATCCCAAAGCCTTGAAAAAGCAGCTAGGGGAATGACTGCTCAGAGACAGGCAAATTGCAGGAACAATTACCTCCTCCTTTCCAGAGGAAGACAATCTACAGAGGGTAATGCTTGGAGAACATTGGCTTCACCTGTTTCAAAAAGGTGCTTGCCTGCTTTAGAGTGGTTCAGGCTCTGTCTCATCCTATAAAATGCTAGGACAAATGGATACATCAGCTGAAGTTTGCATTCCTACAGTGCACAGAAACCCTCCAAGGGTGCTGAAATCTGTAACAATAGAAGCAGCAACTAATCAGCTATAGCCACAGTTCAGGAAGAAACAGTCAGCTTAAAGCTGATATTGCTGCTGGCTGAAGGATTTGGAGCAAAGCTGTATGTCACACATAGAACCCCCAGTAGCATTCTTGGATTTTGTATGGCCAAGGGGTTACTCTTTACTGGGACAGCCTTCTTGGAGGTAATGACTAGTCCTTCAGGAACTGAATCCTGTTCTTTCAACAGCATAAGAAAACATCTATTTCATCTGGTTCTACAGCTCTGCCCAGAAAAGACAGACTTCGTTGTAAACATTGCTCCTAGCAGCTGTGCCAGGTAAGAATACCAAACTCCAAGGGAACCTCCTGCAAACTTCAGTTGTTCCAGCTGAAAGGTCTGTTCTCTGTCTCACATGGAAAGCCAGGGATAGCAGCAGGCAGTGCTGAAGGCTCAACAAAAGGATTAGCAGACAGTGTTAAAGCAAAGGAGCAACAAGTCCCATCAGCTACAAAGGAAGGGTTAGTGATAGTACTTAAAGCATTCTTATTCTACTCTCTCCAGCCCAGCACCATCCGAGCTGAGGCTGGACAATAAAGTGACTGCAAAGTGGCTCAGTGGTGTTGGTCCCTGTTAAATGGAGACCATCTTGCTGGTTTGAAGATTTTAAACCAAAGCAGCAGGTGGGATGCAACTAAAAGCCAAAGGTGGTGGTGGGATGGATTGAGGAGAGAGGCTGCTCTTCTCCAGCTATGAGATAGGTAGGTGCAGTCTCTGCCAGTTTAGAGCACCTTAGATGCTGGAAGTGAAACTGCTGCTCCAGTAAGCAAAGTCAGAAGATCCTGTAGCATCCCCAATCCCAAACTTTCTTCTGCCATTTACAAGGAAGGGTGGCTTGGCTCCAATTCACCTTAAAGTTGGGTGAGGAGTATTTAAAGGAGTCCTGGTTCTTATCATTGGTTTAACTGTCCCAGCCAATAAACTTGGTAGGAGCTGTTTATGAGATTGGGCCGTTAACAGCTTGTGCTAAAGCCCTCTTCAGTCCCCAGGTGGAAGGGGGAGTTGATAGGAGGATTTTCCAGCCAAGTCTGAAAGCTCAGCTATAGCATTTCACATTGGTTGTCATCAAACAAAGTGCTTTCCTGAAGTCTTCAGCCCTCAGGTATCCAGGCTAGGCCAAAACCTAGCTATCACTGGCAACAGTGAGGTTTGGTGCAAAGGTGCCACTGGTCCTAGCTAGACAAAACAAAAAAACACAAATGAAAGGGAAAGGGAGACAAAACCAAAAGGACCCTTAGAGCAGGTACTCACTGGGAAGTTGAGTGTGAGAAAATAAAATCACATTTTGTTTTAAAATTATAAATACTCTCCATATAAAGTTATTAAATAACTGTGGCTGTGGTGAGTTCCAGTGATCCTCCTAAGCAATGTCCAGTAGTCTTTAAAAAGTGATCTTTGCTCCCCATCTCTCTTGCCCTTGGTTTAAGTGCAGCAGGGGTTGTCAATGACCAGCATAACATCAATGCCATACACTTCCAGGAGGTCCATGAGGAAGCTTCGATCCCCTTGGGGATCCAGGCCCATGCCTCGTGCGTGCTCAGCTGTCAGGGTCTTGTCCTGGCTGGCTGACACCTCCATCAGCGTCTGGAATATGCGGTTGTTCTGCTCCATGAAAAACCTATGGGGGAAAGTCAGAGAAAGGGATTGCACACACTCTCCAAAACGACAGTGTATTCACCAAACAGGCAGCAGAACTGCATTGAACCCCCTTCAGCCAGAGATCCCACCTTGTTAGGTGGCACTGTAGTGCTTTTCCATCCACTCTATGGTGACCCAGATAAAGCAGGAACTGTTAATTGACAGGGGTGCTCCCATCTGTGGGTGGCATTTCCCTCAGAAGGAGCCACGTTATCAGCTAGAGTGTGATCTGTGGTCACCAAGCAGGTACATCACACCTACAGCTCCCCTAATGTAAAGGAGGAAACAGTGTTGTCACCCATCTGATAAGCCAGTGGGTAAATAAATTCTCCATTACTGGTGCAGAACACACCAGTGAGAGCTACTTCTTACCTGTTGCTTTCCTAGAAACATGCAAAGCTATTTTGAAAGAGCCCTGGCTACACCTGTGAAGCTTAACAATCAGAGCTCTGCCTCCACAGCCCTTGACACAGTTTCATCCCCTTACTTCTCACCTGCTGCAGAGTGTGAGTAGCAACAGGCAGAGAAGGGCTTCAGAGGTGGTAGGCATGTGGTTTTTATCTAATTCTGTACCTCTCACTCTACACCCAGTTCTGATTCCTCTGTTTGCCAGGTATGAAGTCAGCCACATCAGTGAGCCAATCCTTCACATGCAGGTCTGATCTCCACACTGTACCAACCCCCAGTATGGTACAGTGCCTGCTTTCCATGAACACTGTCCTTTCCAGAGCCAAATGTTCTGGCAATAGCGCTTATGTTTGAAAGGGCATTCTTACGTCTCTAATTGTGTTTTTAAAATTCACTTCTCCCTTCTGGCACGTAAGCAACCCCAGTGGATACTACATTTTGGCTTCTTGAAAGGAAGATGATCTGAAGAAGAAAAGCCAGTCTGGTTTTGGAACCCTATAGGAAGAAAGCTAACTATGGAATTATGTCAAACATGCTGTTTCATAATACACCAAACAGTGCAACACAAAATCAGAGCAAGAGGCTCCCTAAAACTAGCAGTGTCCAACTAAGTATTAGAGGTAGCCACTCACAAGATAAAAAGGTCCTCTTCACAGGAGCTGCAATCCTCACCCACTTCTTGAGAATACATTAACATCTGCCTGAGAGAAGGGAGACAAGTTAATTGCACATACCTACTGTGAACCTCAAAGCTTTATGAGAAGACCAGAATCTTCAAGAGATGAGCTGAACCAGTGGGGTATTTTGAAAATACTACAAGGAGGAAAATACAGAGGAACAGTGTCCTCTTTATTCCACATCTCCTGTCAGGAGCACCCAGACCTCTGTGATTACCTTTGGTCATTGAGCCGTCTGTACTTCTCCTTGTCAGCATTGTTAATTTTCAGGAGTGGTTGCAGATGTTCGTGATGCGTCTTCACATTCTGGTTGTCCACGTAGACATCATAGAGATCCCGTTTCTGCTCAAAGATCTTTTCTGTTGTACCTGCCAAAACCAGAGAAGATTTTCAGAGCAGCATGTTGCTTTCCCAGCAGACCAACTGTTCTCTCCTGCTTGCATAGTTAGTCATTCCATGCACAACCTATTTCTCATCAGTTCTATTCCACAGTCTGGTGTCTCAAGACATTTTGCAGCCTGAAGCTAAAAACATCATGCCTAATCCATCATACTTACAGGCCACGTATGATACTTCTGTCTCCAGCATTTCTATGTCTGCCACATTCACATAGAAGAATGGTTTGGACTCTGGGACAGTTCCTCCAAGACCAGGCAGAGAAACATTTGCAAGGCAACAGCAGCAATACACTGCGGACAAGAGAAGTACATCCTGAGATGGTTTTGGTTTCCCTCAAGGCACTCAGAACCCCATTTGCCCAGTTCTCCCACAGGTCTCTAGGAAAACAATGGTCAGAGCCCTGAAATGCCCTTGAACACCAGAACTTCTCAACTGATGACATCTTGTTTTGCATAGGAAATAATCAGTTCTCCCATAGGAATCCCACATTCTAGAATCCACACATTCAGTCAGTGCTCTTATTGTCCTGTGCTGACAGGAACTGAGTTTGACAGTGCCAGATGTGTCCTTACTCACGAGGCCTGAAGAAAAGCATTTGGTAGGAAGCATGTAAATGCAGATTGAGCGGTGGTTTCACAAGGCATGGTCACAATGGATTTTGAAGACCTGCATGACGTCTGTCCCCTCAGTACTTGCAGGCAATTTCTGCAATGCTTCAGCCTACATGATCAGAGCTCTGCAGTGTCCCTGGAAACATACCTCTGTAGCAGACAACTCCAACTGGGGGTGGTGAAAATATCAGTATGCGCTTGCGCAGCAGGGCAAACTTCCAGAGGACGAGGATCTGCTCACCGAAGAATTTGATGAACTGAGACATACAGCCAGCAGGGTGTGTGATCTGCAGGTGGAGCGAAAGGGAAGAAAACAGCTTAGAGGTGAAGCAGGGACACATGCACAGATGCTAAGTCTAAATGTGGGAGCAAGACCAGCACACAGCTTGCAACGGTCCAAGTAACAAAATCTTATCTAAGCAGCCTACAAAGCGCGGGAGTGACTGCTTACATAAAGGAGTATGAGGCACCAGCAAGGAGCAGCAGCCCTCTGCCCATTCCTGCAGGCCTCAGGCACCTGCCTCACCTTCATCTCTGGGTACATGTATCTGTGGATGGAAGGCAGCCAGTGGACAGGTTGCTGAGAGCTGGGGGTGCCCTTGCTATCAGGGAGAACTCCTTTCTTGTCATCATAGAATGCCTCTAGATGGGAGTAGTGCCCTGGCATTTCCAGCTGGTGTCTGGAAAAGAAAGGAAAAAAGGGGAGATCTGTAGTACCCCCATACTATTTGTTTAGTGCCCTGCCCCCAGCAAACATCTGCTCTCCCAGCTAAAAGGGATCCTGGGTGCCTCAAGTGCACAGAGTCATCCAAGAGGGATGAAGAAACATCAGGACCGCCAGCTCTCAGTGCAGCCAGAGAACACACACATGCTGACACAGGCAGTGAGCTGGGGTGTGCATAGCACTGGTCCTGTTTGAAATACACTCAGGTAGGAACAGTTTTCTACCATCACCATTTTTGCTGCTAGATCCACTCGACATAACTGAAGCACACAGCTAGCCAGGAGCATCATTACACAATTAGAAGCCTTTTGTAAACCCCTAGTAAAATGGTTTTCAGAAGGAGAAAAGGGGAACTTCTTGTTCTCTCAACTCTCCCTGTGACACTTATGTCTGCCTACAATAACCGGGGTTTGGGTGACATTTGACTAGCCTGTTAAGGAAGGAACAGACCGCTGCTAATCAGTTCCTTGTCTCCTTCACACTGTGAACCTGTAATACTTTCTGGAGAAAGAGCCAGTCAAGGAAATCACAGCAGAGCATTGTCACTGGATTCTCACTTGCCTAAAACTGCTCTCCATAGAAGGAACATTACTCTCCCAGGTGGGGAATGGCCAGGCTCATTCCCAAGGGAACTTACCTGACCTGGTTCTCCAGGAAGTGCATGTACCTATACAGCAGCGTGTAGGAAGGGGAGAGGATGCCCACGGACTTCATGCGGGCACCACGCTCTAACTCACTCTCCACAGGCATGTTGGCAAAGCAGGCCAGGCCAAAACAGAGCCCCTTCCTGAAATAACTGCAGACAAAGGTTTGACAGAAGGGTTAGTGTTAAAAAGAGGAAAGAAGAAGAAAGGTAACTGAGGGCTAAAATTGCTGATTTGGGAATATATTTTCTTGTGTAAGGAGCTCCCTGAAATCCCACTCTGCTAACTGAAGGGCTGTGGACAAGCCTTGGGTGCCCCAGTCTTCTGAGCAGCAAGACAAAATATTTAAGGCAAGAGTTCCCAGGAGTTCCCACTAAAGCCCCTACCAGCCTCGTCACAGGCCAGTAAATATAAAATAAATCAGTAACTTGGAAGGAAGACCAACAGAATGCATCATTCAGTCAGTGCAGAGGCCTTCCTCCAAGGAAGAAGCCTGCAGTGAATGCAGTCTGAGTACACTACAGCTACTTGGTCATATTTTGGGTACCAGCACATTGAAGCACACTCTGATCATCAGACTGCAAGAGTTCAGTTCACATGCCTTTAAGAAAGTAACTGTTATTCCTGACCAAAAGGAATTGTGACACTGCAGTTCATTGCAAAACATTGCTGCATTGCAACATTGGGTTAGCAGAATGCAGAAAATTCCTCTCTTATGTGTTTCCAGTGAAGGAACTAGCAAACAAGAAAGCAAGCAAGACCTGTTTATAACAACATTTAAAGGAATCAAAAGCCCTGTCACAGTTAAGAACATTTTTCTAAGTCCTGCTCCTGCAAAATCCTTCCAATTTCAGTTCTGCCATTCCTTGCCCTTCACCCTAGGCCTCTGCTGACAGTCTCAATAGTGGCAGTCCAGATCATCTGCCCAGTACACATTAAGATTTGCACACCAGTGAGAAGCTGGCCTGCCCCAGTTGGTTTCCACAGGCAAAGCAGACATACAGCAGATCCCTGCAGCTAGCTGGTACTTAACATGATACTGAAAGTGTCTGAAAAGTATCTTTGGCACAGGTAGAAACAGCTTAGCAAGCCGGTTTCTGCAGGACCCTACTTCCTAGAAGGTATTTTTCTTGCATGTTCTGAATTAAGAGCTGGTGGTGTACATGGACAGCTAAGAAAGGAAGAAGTAACATAGCTCAGATGTACTCACATGAAATCTGACTGGATTTTGTGGGACCCGCTTGCCATGGATTTGAATTCCACACCTTCCAAATCTATATCTTGGGGTAAACACCATTCCACCATGTTGCCTGCAGAGAAGCAAATGAATTTGGGTAAGCTTGAATACAGTATCCCTTTCTAAAATGCATACATCATCAACAGCAAGTTGTTGCTTTTCTAACCCTGGGACACCTGTAGCAGTGCCCTAACACAACTCCTGAACTCCTAAATTGTCACAGACAGTACATGACATACAATACTCCACACATCTCTTGCAAATGTTACTTGTTGTAGCACAACACACAGACACTGCAGAACAATTTATCCATGATAAGCTTAATTACAGAGCAGCTATGATTTTACCTGATGGTGGATAAGCTTTGGTCTACACAAATATCCATCCCATAGGAAAGAACCAAAGGACAGACTGTTGTTCTTTAGGATGAGTTTCTGGGATAGTTCACACCACCACCAATATTGTTCTTTGCCTGTGCTTGGCAGGTGTGGTCAAACAGAAACCCTTAAGGCATCATCCAAGTCATCACTTCTTCCCTGAAGTCCCTCCTATTTTCTTTAGGATAGGAGGAGTTACCTGAAGCTCTATATGGAGGCTGAGGTGATACAGGTGCTGCAATGCGTTTGTGCGTGCTAGAATAACCAGCAAAAAAGTACATAAATTACAGGCTAGATCAAGATCAGCAAACACGTCACCTGCCAACCCAGCCAGAAAGCATGCAGTTGTTCAGGGGAAAAGGCCACCTGAGGAGCCTGATCCTGGAACAGATGATATCAGAGAAGTTATAAAATGTCCCTAAAGCAAATGAAGTCCAACAAGTTTACCACGGACCAAAAAAGGGGTGACTTCTCACACTTTCCCATGACAGCACTTCAGAGCCCAACCTGCTCACCTGGACATTCCCACTGCACTGAGATGTGCCCCAAATTTATGCACCAAGTTTCTGTTCTCTGTCAGTCTGCCCACAGCATTTGAAGTCACCTGGCTTAGTTTTAAAAACAAGGCAAACAAACCAAAATTCTTCAGGATAATACAATGGCAGGTGCAGCACAAAGGTGCTTCCTACTGGTTCACTCCTTTCCCTGCCCTTTAGGGTGAGCATTCCAGCAGTGCTTGCACAGACAGCGTACATTTGGAGGGGCCTTACACTCAGCCAAGACTCTTGGAGATATTTAAATCTGAGGCCTCATTTCTGAAGCCTGTCTTTTGTCTCATTACTCATACTGCACAAGTATATGCCTGCACAGGAATAGGGCTTAGCTACTGACATTTAAATAGGCTATTTTTCTTCTCACATAGATGCTGTATTCAGTAGACCTCCCCCAGCCCTGCCTGGCAAGGACTTCAAAAAACCCAAGAGCGTTAGACATGGCAACAGGAGGAGCCGTGCATCCAGGAGCCCACTGGAAGTGCACAAGCAGAGCTCTCCTGCAGAGCCAGGAGCAGCCGCAGCCTCGTGACCCCGAGCGCAGCCCTGTGCAGTGACAGGCAGGAGCACAGAGCTCTGCTGTGCGGAGCCTCGGCCTCTGAGGCGTGTGAAAGGCTGGCAGAGAGAGCCACTGACATCATAGCAGCCTGCACGCTCCCCTGGAGGGCCTGCAGATTATATATAGATGGTGGCTTTTGTTGTTTGGAGCTTGTGTGAGCCTGTTTGGTTCGCTTTTTAAAGGCGCAAGAACCTTCCTTGAAAGCGCGAGGAAGTCAACTCTTGAGACTGTTGCCTCATAACCATGAAATTGTGGTTAAGGCCAGATGTGCTTTTAAGCATCCCTTATTGGTCACTACCTGTAGATTCATAGATCAGTAGGTGAGAGTGCCAGCAAGAGCAAAGGAAAATGGGCTTTGCTCAGTTCAGTCACAAACACTGGCAGGTGTCACATCCGCTGCAGAGCTGTTAAAGCAGACGTTGCTCCAACAATGCCTGTTCTGTAGCAGCAATAAGGAAAGGACGCCTTGAAACAGATCTTTACCCAGCATGTGACCTCAAAACCAGCTCACCTATCACACAGCTTTTTTTTTTTTTTCTGGGATCTGTCAGGAGCAACCTGCAGCTGTGCTCCTGGCTGTTCCTCACGCCACCTTGCCCTGTGAGCACATGAGCGACGTGGCAGTCGGAGAACAAACGCCAAGATTAAAAAGTAGGAAAGTCAGTCTGGCGAAACAGGAGAGCAAACAAAGGAGAGACTTCACCCAGATGCAACAGGACTGCCAGTCTGCCCGAGAAACCAGAGCAGGGAGGAGGGAACAATGTTGTAGAAAAACAGGAAGCACTGCCCTTCCCCATGGAGAAAGCAGCTCTCGTGCACACAGGAAACTTTCCAAGTGAGAGTCACCCAGCATCAGAGAGCAGACTAGTGATTTTGCTGAGAGTCAGATCTGCAGATCCAATCTCCTGGAAGCTATCTCCCACCTTCAGGTCAGGTCTGAGCCAGCACTCATTTTCTAGTGTGCAAATTTAAGGATGTTCTTCCTCCTTCCCTTGTATTTCTTTTCCACTGGATTTTCACATCCTCACAAAGAAGATATTGGCACCAGAATTTGGGGTCATCACCTGTCACTCCTCACTATTTGATGTTTGCTGAGGGCTTTAGGGTCCCCTGCTGTGCAGTGCTACCATGTTGTGCCAGGACAGGAGAAGCATAAAGTGAAACCTAAACATTACACTGGCTCCATTTCCTGCACGGAAGAAATGTGGGACAGAAAAACAGAATATTTGCATGTTCACTGGTGTAAAACACATTACTTCCCTCTCTTCCCTCCTTGTCTCTCTCCATTACTCACAGACCCTTTAAGCTAACAGACTGTGTGGGACCTCCACAAAGGTGATGTTATCAGCTGTCCCACAGCAGCAGTGAGGAGAGCTCCTTCTCAAGTGCTACAGGGCTCACCGTGCTGCAGGTGAGGACAGCACCGATTCAGAAGCTGCCTCTGGCTCTTATGTCAGTCACTCACATGAGCACTGACAGTCACAGGGACACTGGAACTGTAACAGTGACCTGGCAACCCCATAACCTACTTTTGGAAGCTCATCATGCAACTGCTGCACACTAACCTCTTCTGCTTCAAGCCCTCCTAAATTTTGGAGGGAAGTTGTTATGTTCTTTATTAGCATGGTCACCACTTCATGCTTCTACAGTAAAACCTCTCTTGCCCACACCTACTTGCCTGTAGTTGGGCAGACACTACCTGTATAACCACCTGCACAGCCAGTACCAGAAATTCAGCTGTTCTGTGCCTCAGCAAGCTGCCAAAGGAGGTCCATGCTTTTCCTAGGCAGGATCAAGCAGCTCAGACACTACCTGGATGATTTCCTTTAAGTCATAGTCACAAGGACCAGCTACCCTTGCAAACTTTACAGAAGTTCTTCATACTATCTGATGTGGTTTACCAGTAATTCCTGTATTCTCTTTTTGACCTTAGCAAGTTCACACCACTGCACCTTCATGATATTTTTCCAAGTCCGCACCCTCCACAGGGCACTTTGCTCCCCAGCTGTAAAGCTGACATTTGCTGGTATATTGCTCACAGACCTATCATCCCTGCTGGGTAGCAGCAGGAGGCTGAATCTTCCTGGACTTGACAGACTACTCTAAGGCTGATGACACCCAGCATTAACTGCACATCAGATGTGAGAAGAGCTGTTGCCCAACTTTCCCTGGACTTCATTCAAAGCAACAGCTGGTTCAGAAAAACTCCTGAGAAAGCTCAGCTTTCTGCCAACTCTCAAGAAAATCTCACAATTTCATAGAAGGCATATGCTGTCAGATTGAAAGGCAACCTGCTGTTGCTGCAGTCACCCAGACTCTTTCATGTTTTGGATCCTTAGCAAAAACACCTCCATTTTCCATCTCCTGGTGGAAAGATGACATCCAATCTTATTTCAGATTTTTATGAGTGAATGACCTCTAGACTGAAGACACTTCCCTCTGGTGCAGTATGAAAGGGTAACTTCTCAAAATCCTTGGGTGTTTTGGGACACAGCAGCCATGCTGTCTGACAGTGGGCATTGCTGACACCACATTGCTCCAGCAGCTACGTCCTGTTCTCTACTTCCTTAGGATTTTCAGTTCAAGACTGGCATTCAGTCTTCACTACCAAGGCCCTCTTGTGAGCAGGATGTCAGGTACTTTCCCCTCCCACTGGAGAACTAACCTCACTGTGCTTTACAGACTCCTGTCTCTTGTACTTTTGCTGTGGATTTGCTAAGGCAGTTTCTTCTGTCTAGAGAACAAAGAGGAGCTCAGTCTCACACACCTGGGCTCCTGAATCTCTCTCTTGCCTTTGAACCCCAGGTTGGTGCCTGGCAGCCAAAAGACCCAAGAGTGGGTCTCAGGACATCAAACCCCTCTGCACAGTGGTACCTGTGTTCACAGGTGCAAGGCAGGTGCTAACTTCCTATCTGTGTCCTAACATCCTGTTTGGTGGATGCTGTGGGAGCACTGGGACTAGGAAAACAAAGTTAAGACATTTTCTGAAATGCTGACTTACAGGTTTGAAATTAATAACCTCTGTCAGTAGTGATACAACAGCACAGTCCAACAACACTGAGCGTGATGGATATGGCAGTGAGAAGCAGAAAATACATTCCCTTGCCCTTCTCCTCTGCGCTCCTGGATCGCAGCACTCCTTCAAAGCACCGAGTCCCAGAGATCCCACCAGAGGCCAGCCTCTAAACACACTGGTCACCAAGAAATAGGCAGCTGAGCTGCTGCTGCTGCTGCTGGTGATCATGCCCTGCGAGCCTGCCGGATTTACGCCTGCCACAAACGCCATCCATCACCGATAGCTGGGGGCAGGCCTGCGCCACTCCACGGAGACAGAAGGATGCTCTCAAGATGCTGCTAACAGGTTGGTGCCCTCCAGGCAGCGCTGGGCAGAGGCTCGGCCTAAATCTGTGCGGGGCACAGGGGATGCCCCAGCGCCGTCCGCAAACTCCCTGTGCCGTGGAGAAACACCCATCCCTCTCCTCCGAGTGGCACGAGACGCGGCGCCGTCCTCCCGCCAGAACAACTTCTCGGCGGGATGGAGACCAAAAGCAATCCCCTTGTGCTCCGTTTTCGGCAAATGCCCACGGCGCCCGCTCCCGACCCC
>NW_005054414.1:279899-286562 GCF_000277835.1 Geospiza fortis | reverse complement strand
CTCGCACCCCCTCATATGGCTGTGGTGGAAGCTGCGAGCCACAAATCTGAAGGAGTCAGGGATACCGATCCAGTGTATATTGGTATATGTACACACACACATATATATATATGTGTGTGTGTTTATATATATGTACATGTATTTTTTGCATATGTGCTACAGAAGGATGTGAAACAGTTCTGAGCGGAAGAAGCAGATTGAGTGATGGAGGCAGAAGCATGACCAAGGCATCTACAGTCAGCCAACTTCTTGTGATTACCGTCCTCCTTATGCCACCACCAATGCCATTAAGTGTCACTAGGATTAACTTGGTTCCCTAGGTCTTTCTGATTAATTGAATTGCCCAATTAAGCAGGCCACAATTAAAAGGAAGATACTGTCATAAAAGCCTTTAATTGTCTAACTTTTTTCCTGTTGAGCAGTTCTGAGTGTTCAATACCCCATTAAGAAACCCATCATCCAGTTTCCTCAGCAGCAGGGTTTGGGTTTTTTCTCTTTTTTTTGGTAACATTAGCATCCATTTGCTGTGAGCTTCATTTCAGACAGCTCCAACACTGAGTGGGCATTTTGTTTCGCAAAGCCCATGCACAAGTTTACTTTGCAGAGCTATAGACTAGAGTAGGTGGTTTTTAGCAGATGGAGTTTTTCATAGAAGGTGACTGGTAAAGAAAAAAAGAAACAAACCCTGCACAATATTTTGTTACTGTGTAAAGAAAAGCCAGATTCTGCAAATACTTGGCCACATGCTTTGCTTTAACTCTATAGACAGTGCCAATCTTCATTTGGATGAATATATTTTTGCATGTTGGTGACGCTGAAGTGACAGCTCGTTTCTGTCTTCATCTCCACGGTAGTGCTGCTACAAATGTCAAGTATCTGTCCCCCAGCAATCCAGGCAGGAAATAAATCCCAAATAAGAATTTCTTCATGACCCACACGAGTTATTTGTGGTGCAGAGCTGTTCCTGGTCGCCTCAGCAGTGCAGTCACACCAGTATTGCCCCAGCAGGAGAGAGGGGATGCAGTGGGAAGAGCAAGCAGTGACAGGGAGCAGGGGCTGCCAGTGCTGGCTCTGAGATGTGTGAAACATCATCATGCTCTGAGCTCTGAGTTTTGCTGAAAAACCCCGTGGGACAAGGGACCTGGTGGTAGCAGAGCAATTGATATGGCTTTGGCCAGCAATCTGGGCCTGCTGAGGGCACACTCTTTGTTGGATACATGCAAAAAACAAAGACCACATTTTCTACTCTTTTATTATTTTACCAAAATCGAAACTATTTAGGCTGGAAGATAATATTACCCTTTTAGAAATAAAAACTCTACTTCAAAAGAAAATGAACACCTTTTCCCTCCAGCTGAGGGCTCAGGAAATTGTCGTCAGGTCTTTGAACAGTCAGGAAAAATGTCAATGAAAGTCTGGTAGCTTTTATTTTTAAAAAGCAAGATGAACAAGCTGGGGCCTCTTTACACAGCAGGTCCAAGTTTTCTCCTTTACATATCATACCCCTCCTTAGAACAATGGATAGTTCCTCTAAGTCCTGAGCTGGGGGAAAAACTTTAAAAACTGTTGAAGGTGGGATTGAAAACTGGTCTGAAGGAATTTCCTTTCTGGGTATTAAAAACATGTAGTCATGGGGACTAAAAGCATTATTTCTTCAGAACTGATATATTTCAATCTACTGCTTCAGGTACTGAACATCTGATGAATGCAGTCAGATCCCAGCAGTACTAAAGTGGCCCTGGATCTCAGCTGGCCAGATGCTGCAGACACAGCTTGTCACAGCAGCCAGGGTTTTGGACCTCGCTCAGGATAAGGCACAGGGAGATGCAGCAGCTGCATGTCAGGCTGAGAGGCTGCATGGTAGCAACAGCTCTGTGCCTGCAAGAAATACTGCAACCTCTGTGCCAGATGCAACCAGTACTGGGCTCCTGGCATGTCCTCCTGAGGCTGTTTTGGTGAATTAGATACAAATCATTTCTGTATCAAATTAATTGTTCATCAGTCTTAAGAAGCAATTTCAGAGACCCATAAGGCCATAATTTTCATTGAAGGAATGGGTTAGGAGAGCACAGAGAGCTCAGCCCAGTGTGGCCCTGTGTGTTCTGGTGGGAATTGCCCTTGATGTGTGCAAAGGAAAGCAGGTGCTGATTCTGCCAAGGACCCATCTCCTATGGGCTGCAGCCACTTCCAATCTCTGCACGTCCTTCTGGCAGCTCTCCTCAAGGCTAAGAAAAAAAGCTGCTGTAACCTTGTCACCAATTAGTTAAAACTTGCTCTAGTCCCACTTTGAAACACAGGTTGCCAAAGGCTCTGAAGATTCCTGTTTTTTATAAAGAGCTGCAGTGAGGGGAGACATTGACCTGCTCCCACACAGCAACCCCACCTCTGGGGCTGCCTTCCCCAGCACTGCTCCTCCCTCCTCTCCTCTGAAACCCCAAATGGGAAGCTGTCCCCAGACCTGTGTATGGCTCTTGGCTCTCTCCTGAAGTCTTATAAATGAGACATTCATAAATCTGTACATTATAAATTAGGCTAATGACCTCTCCATGCAGGCTGCAATGCTTGCCCACACTAACACATATCTAAAGGCAGGAAGTGAAATTCAGACTTAAAGGAGGAAACACAGGGCCCCATCATCACAGGTAAAAGGTAAAGCCCACAGAGGCTGGATCTCTGATGGGATTATGGAGCAGACAGGCTGTCAGCAAACATCATCCCCCATTCCAGGCCCTAGGAAGCTGGAGAAGGGATGGGCATGCAGGAGCAGGGAGATGACTCAGACTGAGAGGGAGTTGGGCTCCCTGCAGAGCTGGTTGCTGGCACTGCAAATCCACACCCAGAGAGAATTCCTCATCCACCAGGAAACTGTGGACAGGTGCTGCCAAGCTCCAGATGTTTCCCATTAGCATTGGCTCAGGTGTGGGGTGGTTATAAATGGCCCAGGGCAGGGGAGAGGCTGTCTGTGGGGTATCTGGTGACTCTCTGGTGCACCCTCTGCTTTTACAGCTGTATGTAGCATGGAATTTTTTTTTCTCCCTTCTGGTTGAGAAACTTAATGTAGAAGAGAGTGAGTGGAGGCTGTGTGTGTTATTCTTTAGAATGTGTTTCCCTGTGTGATGGGAATAAGGGATGGTGTAGATCTCTTGGAAACTTACTGGCAAAGGCAAGGGCTTCTGAGTTGTGTCTGACTTATGCCAATAAGGCAGAAAGCAAAAATCTGTTTTTACATGAGCAGTAGTGGAATGGCTTTGAACCTGGTAATTCTGAGGTGCTCTTCATTAACCAATGCTGTCTAGTTACACTGATGAATGACCAAGGTTTCTGTGTGTGTGGGATTGCAGAGTGTGGTCAGCAGAACTGATGTCCTTGATGAAGCAAGGAAGAAGATAGTTTATCTGTAAATAATGCTGTTTCTGCCTCTCTAACAAAACAGGCCAGTATCAGCTCTACCTGCTCTGTTTCATGTGCTAACATGGATGACTGGGACAACAACAATGAGTTCATCCAGCGACTGGACTTTTCCAGTTGTGGTGAAGAGAGTGAAGAAAGAAGTGTAAATGAGGAGGACTCCCTGAGCTTGAGCCCCCCCAGAAGCTCAGAGTTCCAGAAATGGCAAGAGAGCAGTCCTCTGCCAAAAACCCCTCAGAGAAAGCTTAGTGAGATTTTCCTGAGCAGAACAAAAGCCTGGATGAGTCCCACCCTGAAGTCTTCCCCATCTGTGAGCAAGAGCTGGAGTAAACCTGAGACACCACTGCACATCACCTGGAAAAAGCTGCAGCTCTGTGACACCCCACACACTCCTAAGGTAATGGCAGGTCTGGGGTGCCTCTGCAGGAGAGAAATACATCTCCCTTCAAGAAGCTTGTGGTTTGGGGGAGCTTGGAGGTAGGCAGCTGCACTTGCTGCTCTGTTCAGCACATTTTTCGATGCTAATGGGTTTTGTGTTGAAAATTGGAGATGGTGTTATGGCTGGGATGTGTACTTCACCTGGCAGGAGTGGTCAGCTCCAAACAGCTTGTTGTCTGGAGCCACAGTGTTCCTTTTTGTGTGAAACAGTTGCTCAGCAAATCTGAAGAAAGTAGGGCTTTGTTCTCAGGGCAGCAAATCTCCTCTGGAAGGGGTGGCAAACCAAGGTGAGATTCTGGAGGGGAGTTAGCCTCTCTTCACCTGTGCCACTGTCCTAAAATACAACTTGGCTACTGAGCCAGTTTCTTGGGAGAATGATCCCAGCCCCTGTTTTATGTGTAACTTCTTGGAGAGAGTATAATACAGCTGCTTTTTGTCTGGGGTAAGCACAGGTGGTGGCTTGGCATCAGCTTCTCTGTTCCTAGATGATTTCTGGTGTGTGCATGGCTCCAAGCAGTCCAGGCCTGCAGTGAAGCGTGGCTGTTGCTCTTCTCTCAATGTTCCAGCTCTACTGATGGATTGTTTGCTCGTTTGCTTAAGTGGTACACAGAAGATCAGTGCTTTAATGCTTCTGAGCTTTGACTTCTGTCCTCCTCCAAAAAACTGATTGTGTGGAGAGAAGGATGATCCTCTGGCCTTATATGATTGACTGTATACTTATTTATATGATTGACTATATATTTCCTGAGGAATGGCCTGCCACTCTCTAGGGGAAAGGAGTCTAAAGGGCATCACTCCAAAAATTTCCTGCAGTGACCTTTTATAAGAAACCTCACCTTAACATAGGTGAGAAGTTGTCCTTGCTTTGGATGGAGTTAATTTTGTCCTAGTAACTGGTACTGCATTATGATTTTGGGCTTAAGGACAGTGTTGCTAAAACATGGTTGTTGCTGAGTGGTGTTTACCCAAAGTCAAGGACTTTTCAGTCTGCCATGTTCTGCCAGTGAGCAGAAGCACCTGCAGCTGTGTGGCTCCAAAGGACAGCTGCCAGGAATAAACCAGAGGAAAGTTCATACCATAGAATGTCATGCTCAACATATAAACAGAAGGAAATTAGCCAGGAGGGGCTGATTAGGGCCCAGGGATGGGCTGGACATCAGTCAGCAGGTGGTGAGCAATTGTGAATCACTTGTCTGTCTTAGGTTTTATTTCTCTTTTCATAGCACTAATAATGATTATATTTTATTTTAATCATTAAATTGTTCTTTTCTCAACCCACAGGCTTTACCTGTTTTTCTCTATTTCTGCTCCCCATCCCACTGAGGAAGGAATTGTAGTTGTGAGCAAAGGGTTCAAAAGCGGAGGGCTTAGTGGCTGGCTGGGGTTAAACTACAATAGAGGTGTATAAAAATCTTTTCCAGAGCAGATGGGCTGCAGGTAGTGAAGGCTGCTTTCAGGGTGTGCATTGGGTAGGTATGTTGGCTGGATGATTCAGAACATGCTGCTTGTGGTTTCTCATGTTGTAGCCCATAAGCAGCAATCACATGAAATCAACCATTTATTTTCCTTTCTCTCCTGGGATAAAGGTCTTGTTTTCCAAGCATGCTGCAAAAGATGGGCTCCAAAGGGCCTAAATCTGCCTGTAGACAAATCTGTGAGTGCTGGCCTTAGAATATTTGAAAGTGATAGAAAGGATGGGAGAGCAGAGCCCTGTCTAAAACTGCAGGCAGAGCCACCAGATGTGAGTGGAGATGTGGCTCCAGGATTGTAATAGTGAGACCACTGTGGGATTGAAAAGATATGAGTGCCTTGATCTTCAACAGGGAGACCTCTGTGTTCTTAAGGGGCTTTGAACTAAAAGAAAGCACAATGTTAAATAATCCTTTAAACTGTAAACCACTCTCTTGAAGCTGAAACAAGTCAAAACCAAATGTATTTTTTAAAAGCTGATGGTTACTGAAGGAGTCAAATCAGAGTGAGTAGATTTTTGTCTTCAGCTGGTGTCTATGCTTTCTGTGGTCCAAGGTTCTGGTCTAGTGAGTGAAACACAATGGCCTGTGTTCTGTGGCAAGGTGAACTATAGAAGATCCAGAGCTTCTTTCTGAACTTAAATTTCTGAAACTCTGGTTTTTACTCATGAGGACAAATGGGTTAATTTTTTTTTTTTTTTTTTTTTTAGTAGCCATATAAAAATATTTCTAGCCACTTCCCCTATCCTAATGCTGCTAAGTGCTGGGAGATCTGGCTGGTGTTTTAGCTCATCTCCTGACAAACCTGTCCTGACTGAACTGATGCAATGGTCCATGCCTGGCAGAACTAGGTCTTCCATGTTACTGCAACATGTGATGCAATTTCTACCTCTCTGTAGGAGGGAAAGGGGAGCAGCTGGCTCCTCTTGAGGACTGTGATTGCCAAAATGGCTCTGCAGGCATAGCCCAAGTGAGCAGGGAATAGACTATGAAAGGGCTTAAAGAATGGAATGCTTTGTGGCAAATGAAAACTGTGGGGACTAAACTAGGGACACAGGGATTTAATGATTCAGCTCTGCCAAGGAAGGGAGCTGAATTCTCCTTGAGTTACAGGAGAACAAGAATTTTATGCTGAAATAGCAACAAAAAATGTCCTGGTTTATTTGCCACTTATTTTTTCCTCTCTCAACACAGAGCCTGTTATCGAAGACAGCTTTTCCTTCATCTGCAACCAAGGTCCCGGCCAAAGGCCTCCGACACCTGAGGCTCACTCCCCGTGCTGACCCTGAGGACTCCTCCCACGCTTCTCTCGTCAACATTAACCCCTTCACGCCGGAGTCCTATCGAC
>NW_005054414.1:274911-279889 GCF_000277835.1 Geospiza fortis | reverse complement strand
AAGAGGAAGGCTGCAGGAGAGCTGTAAGTGAGCTTCTCTCGGGCAGCAGACTGAAATCAGACTGCTGGAAGGGGATAAGCAATGGAGATGTTCAGTATCTGGACTGATTTGCTAACAATGAATCATCTGCTTCTGTAGTATTATTCATTGGTGTAGAGTAAATGTTAGCAGAGGTATAAAGGTAACAGAAGTATAAATAAAAATCAATCATTGCCCATGTTCACAAAGGTAAGTGGGGGATAACAGCTCTCTGTAGTGCTGTGGCTGCAGCTTCAGCAGCAATTAGGAGGCCAGGAGAATGATGCCTCTGGACAATGTCACTCTGTCCTATGGGCAGTACTGAAATCTCTTTGTGGAGGCCTCCTAAATGGGAACAAAGAACTCCCAACCTCGGACTGCAGTCTTTAAGACCTCAACTAAAAACTTGTTTATCAACTCTATAAAATACATGATTAGGCTGTGAAGCAAGGTTTGGAGGTTCATTTGGAAGATGTTTTAATTTCAAACCCAGCTGGATTGCTGCACTGAAATGATAGACCAGACTTTCCTCATCTTCTGTTATAGGAATGAACCTCATCCAGGAAGCCAGATTAAAAAGGAGCTCCCTACAAAGGTGAGTGTCTGTGCATTTTCCTCCCACAGAGTGGATAAGATGTTTGTAAAAACTTGGTGTTTGATGAAATTTATCCTGTTATTGGAGTAGAAACCATGGCACCGTGCCAGAGGATGAATACCTATGACAGAAAAGGTCTAAGCTGAATGTTTTGCTAACATTTGTTTGCGATGACACTTGGAAAAGGTGGAATTGTTGTTTGTAACGGCAATAGCCAGGCTTATGGAAGGACAGCGGTGCCCTCTAGCCGAGGAGACTCGGATTGCAGGCAAATGGTCTCCCTGGAAAAACTACACTGCCGAGCAAATCTGCCAGCAAGCCACATCCAGGCTGCCACAATTGTTGTTTTACCTAGAAGAAAGCCTCAAGTAACTTGTGAATTACTGGACTATTATTCTGATTGATTGCTAATGAGATTGAGTAGGTGTTATACCTATAAAATTGTGTACTAGGAGGTATTTGTACTGCCAAGCTTCCTAATATAGTGTAAAATACAGCTGCCTTATGAAATGCAGCCTGTTGGGAAGGGCTGCTGTTTCATGTGAGCCACATTCTACTGGCTGTGAGGACCAACTCTTACCTCCTCCTCTGTACCATAAACTACAGCAGTCACAGCAGTTTCTGTGGGAGCCACTGAGCAACATGAGCTGCTGTCCCTGTAAGGGATGGAGAAAAATCACTTAGACCACTCTTGTTGTTCACTTCATGCTCCAGTGCTTATCTTTTCTTTACTTGTTTTCCCTGGCAGTAGGCATCACTCTCGCAGCAGTACCAGCAGTTCCTAGATCCCTAGTGGCCATTATTGCAGCAATAATTATGTTCCAGCAGTTCTGCCAGCTTTCAACTCTTTGTGGAAAAGTGTCTCTGGGTGAGATATCAGTGGCAATACAAACAAATACACTGAGACCAGCTAATCTGCCATTAACCAACAGCTGGTGCTTCAAACCTGCAGAGCCTGAGCTGATACAGAATGGCCTTGGCTGCAGGCAACCTCATCTGCCAGGGCAGAGCTGCTCTTGCATAGCTGGGCTCACACAGAGCCAACACACCAAGCTCCTCTCCTGAGCTCAAAACAGGCAATAGATCTAAGGGCTTGCCAAGTTCTGTCTTTAGGCCAATACCTTGTTGTTGCTTGCTGTTCATCCCTGACTGACTCCATCAGCTGTGGGAACTGGTCTGGGTTATCAGGAGAAGGGATTTGATGGTAGCAACCCAAGGAGGCTTAGGCATATACAGCCAACTAGACTAAATTTCTCCTTAACTACCATTTCTACCTCTATGGCTAACAAGTCCTGATTATATAAAACCAACCAAAGAGCCTTGCAACGTGGCCCTAAAGTGGTCAGAAAAATCACAAGTGAAAGGTAATTTCAAGAACTGAAATGGCTCTTTCAAGAACAGGCCACACACCTGCACCTATGCCTGGATGAGCACCCAGAATGGGAGAGGGAGCAATGTGGGTGCTCAGTGACAGCAAGTGTTACACACCTCTGAAACAATGACAGCTATTGAGTCTTTCAGCTCCTGTTTGCCTTTGCTGTTTTTGCCATTTTGCAGAGATACACTCTGAAGGCGAGCAATATGGTTTCCCGCTACAAGAAGGAGTTCCTGGAACTAGAAAAAATTGGTGTGGGGGAATTTGGCTCTGTCTACAAGTGCATCAAACGCCTTGATGGATGTGTTTATGCCATCAAACGCTCCAAAAGGCCTCTGGCAGGATCCTCAGATGAGTGAGTGTGCTTGCTGGAATCTGCCAGTTGAAATAATGGGCATGTTCTTGAGAGGCGTGATGGGAAGGAGGGAGTGTGGATCTGAAAGTATCTGATGGGTGGCATGAGCAAGAATTGGCTACTGCTGCACACAAGTAACAGCTGGGAGAGTGGGGGAAGACACTACTACACATCTATTGGATGTAAATGTCTAGGGAAGGAAAAAGTCACATGCACTGCAAAGTGGGAGGATGGAATACCTGAACACCTTGGGTCCATCCAGACAGTTTCTTTACAATAACTGCCGAGAAGTTTATTTGACAGACATACTGCTGTCCCTGCCTTGCTGTATGGCCAGCACTACTCTTATCTGTATTGACCAGCTTGTGGTGTCCTGTAGCTAAAGCAAAGTCTTTGAAGCTGCTGCTGCCTTTGCCTCTTTAACAAAAGACTTGCTCAGCAATTATTTTCTTTAACAGCTGCTCAGGACATTTGAGCAAGGGCAGGTTTTGCCTCAGCAGCTGGGAGAGCTAGTCTGTCTGTCAAAACCTGAGAGAAAGGGGGAACAGAGGGGTTCAGGACTTTGAGGCTGCAAAGCAGGGCTCCTCTCCTGGAGCCAAGCAGCCTCTGGCACCTCAGCTTTTTCCCTGTGTGCCCCCTAGGCAGCTGGCACTGCGGGAGGTGTATGCCCACGCCGTGCTGGGGCACCACCCCCATGTCGTGCGCTACTACTCGGCCTGGGCGGAGGATGATCACATGATAATCCAGAATGAGCACTGCAATGGTAAGGGTGCACTGTGCTCAAGGCTGACATCCCAGCATGGGCAAAGTTCCCTTCTTTTGTACTTAAATGTGGGTGTTTTGGCTTACAAGAAAGCAAGCTGCCCTGGGGCTGCATTTCTGTGGAGAATCCAGTAAGGGCACATAATATTTAGGTGAAGCTCTGAGTGGTGCTAATGTTTCAGAAGCAGTGAAATGTTGTATTTCTGGGATTTGAAAGCTGTTTCTCTGTTTTGGCTGGCCTGGAAAAGCATTCCCCATTCTGATGCTTAGGGTTGTGCTGGGACTGTCCAGGTAACACCTGATATGAGTGACCCAAGAGCTGCTGACATAAGGGCCATGTATCTTGGCAAAACCTTCTCTTAATGGGAGCGGGTGGTGACTGGTTGGATGAAGGCTCCTTGCATCCTGACTACAAAAAAGAGGTTTATAGCTGCAGAGGAATAGAGTAAATGCTGAGGCAAAGTATAAACGGGGTGCTGCAGGCAGGGTGGTAAACTCCTACTGAAGTTTGCCCTTGGCAATACCACTGCTTGAGAGGAATTGGAAAAGATGCCTTTAGCTACCAGAGTTGCTGAAAGCAAATATGTAATATTCATCTCTTGACTGCAACTGTAGTCTTGGGGCTTAATGAAGAATGGCGACAGCTGTTTGGAGTATTACTCTAAAATCTGGTGGAGGCAACCACAAAAAGTGGTGCCCATTGCTGCAGCATCAGTGTATTGCTTGTGTTCTGGTGGCTGAACATCTGAGGCCAAAGCAGAGGTGGTCAAAAGTAAGCTGATGGAGACAGAGGCTATGATATCTTCTAGCTCTGAAATATCCATAATGTTTCAATGGAGACCCACAAAACTGTGTTGAATGTTAATGCTTTTCAGTCAAAAATCTGCTAGTGGGAACTTAATTTCCTTGTTCCACCACTCCTACACCTGCTTTCTGCATCTCAGCACAGCAGAAGAAAATTAATTTTTCTGTTCACTTGCAGCAGCACCAGCATCCTTGACAGGTCAGCCCTCCTGGCAGGATGTAGAGCTGTAGGCTGGAGTAGAACTGCAGTTGGCCATCCTTGTTGAGCAGCAGGCTGGGCATTCCAGGGCAGTGGGAAGGCTGAAGCCAAGTGGTGATGTCCAAGTTTGCTCATTAGAGCACACAGAGCTGCTGGGGTTGGGGTTTGTCACTAGCAAGCCTCCAAGTATTCTGGGCAGCTAAACTGTCTCAAACATGCTGTTCCATGAAGCCTCTGTCAGGTCTCAGACTGACTGTCTTCCCCCAGGTGGGAGTCTCCAAGATGCGCTGCTGGAAAATGCAAAGCTTGGGCAGTATTTCCCAGAAGGAGAGCTGAAGGAAATATTGCTGCAAGTCTCCATGGGACTAAAATACATCCACAACTCTGGCCTTGTGCACCTGGATATCAAACCTAGTAAGTAGAGTGCCCTTCTCCTTTGTGGAGAGTTTTCCTAGTGAATGCTCAGGGGTAGGACCTGTAATAAATCCTTCTGAGTGGACTGATTGTAGTGCTCCAAAGAAAAGAGGACCTTGCCATTGTCTTGTGTATGGTGTTTTGGTTTTTTAATTTTTGTTTTGATTTATCCCACTACTGCTGCTCTAAAGTTGAGCTTTTTCTGATAGTTGGCAGCATTTTACTCCTGTCTCATGACTATTGCAATCCTAGCTCATGGGAATCACCTTCATAGTGATGGAGCAAGTAGGGCTGCCAGGGAAGATGGGCACTTCCTTATTTACTGCTGTCTTGTTGCACAACACTTGTCTTTTGTGTGTTTAGCTACCTTAGGGGGATAAGTTCCTGCAAAAATGGTAACAAGGTTTCCTCTTTGCAGGATGGTCACCTCCAGGGCAATGCTTCCCCTCTGTCACA
>NW_005054414.1:270571-274879 GCF_000277835.1 Geospiza fortis | reverse complement strand
AATTATACTTCTCCCATAGAGGGCAGAGGGAGGGGAAAGCTGATTTCACTGGGATATTTTATGCACAAAACTGTCTTATGCCAGCTCTGTGGCTGAATGTGAGCTGGGCAGAAAGCTGACTCCTGGGTGGGAAGCAAGTGCATAATTTCTCTGGCTGCAAAGCTTAACTACTTTGACAGGTGGGATTTTGACAAAGTTGTCAAGGCTGCTGCAGCCTGACTGCTAGTATCATCTTATTGCTAAACTTCTCTGTCTTGCAGGTAATATCTTCATCTGTCACAAGCTGGCAGTTTCAGGCCCTGCTGGGCAGGAGGAGAGTGACAGTGAAGATGAGTTCTCTCCTGGTGTGGTGTATAAGATTGGTAGGTTTTAGCCTACTTTGCAGCTGGCCTAAGATTAGGGCTGCCCATTACTGCCTGAGACTGCTGTGTCCTCCGGCTGAAGAGACTTGCACACAGAACTGATAGGATAGTCATGAATGCCCCAATTACTCACCAGAATTAATTCCTCCAAGAAGACAAGTCACAGAAAATTCATGTGCTTGTTTCCAAGTGCAGATTCCAGGGTTAGGAGCAGACTTGCTCTCTTACTCAGTATTTCTCTGTTGGTGCCTGTAAAATGCAGGCTTTTATTGGAGAATGACTTCAGTTTGCTTCATTACATTTCAGCTGCTTGTTCCTTGTCTCAGGTGACCTTGGACATGTGACATCAATAACAAACCCTCAGGTGGAGGAAGGAGACAGACGGTTTTTGGCCAATGAAATTTTGCAAGAGGTAAAACTGCTAGAGCAGGGCAGTGGGGAGAACAGGGTGGGAGAGCAAGTAGGGAGAGATCAACTGTGGAGCAGTCATTAGTCTGACTTCCTCACTTATCTCCTCTTTCATCTGTCTGGTCTGGCTGTGAAATCTGTGAAATTAGCACTCTATCATGAACAATAGTGGTGTGGGTCTTATCATGTAAATACTTAATATGTAAATACTTCATAAGTAGCTATTATTGCATTATTGCATCTATTCCCCTTGAGGGATCAGTGAGACAAAACCTTTATCAGTTTAAAGACATTTGATTTGCATATCCAGCTGAGATGAAACTACTGGATGTGATTATTGAGGAATATATTTACCCAGACAGATGCCTTGTAAAACAAACATTGAACAGTGGCGAGAAAGGGGAGGCACAACACACCCCTTACACTGACTGCAGATTTGAAGGGAATCAGAATTGAACAATCAGCTTGGATGTGTTATTCAGTTCAGGTATTTAAGGGACAATATCTGTGCTGCAAGTGGATTTAGGAACTGTTGGGCCAATGAATCAGATGCAGCCTTCAGTGTGAGTTGGGCATGGGTAGCTTACTGCCTTGTGGTGGAGGCTGGAGGTACACACGTGTTAGGCCATTCTCTGGAGTTACTGCAGTGATCCCAACATGCCCTGCAAGGTCCTTATGGCTGCCTGAGATCCAGTGTGCTGTTGGTTAGTGGCACTGCCTGCTGCCAGTGTTTTCATCCTGAAGAGCAGAAAACAGCTCACTGAAGGCAGTGCTACATACACACGTTTGCTTGGCTGTTTGTTTTTGGGCTCATTCCCCAACTCACCTTTGCTTAGTGCAGCAAGATGTTCCTTTCTAACACCTTTCCTTCTCTCTGCAGCAATACTGCTACCTGCCCAAGGCAGACATCTTTGCCCTGGCACTCACGGTGGCTCTGGCAGCCGGGACAGCGCCGCTGCCCCACAATGGGCCCCTGTGGCACCACATCCGCAAAGGCAACCTCCCACCCATCCCCCAGAAGCTTCCCCACCGTTTCCTTGAGCTCCTCAAGGTGAGGCAGTAGTCTTGACAGGATGGTGGCTTTTGCAGCTGGCATGTGGTAGGAATGTTAAGCTCTGAACTCCTTTGCCTTCTAGCTCATGATCCACCCTGACCCAGCACAAAGACCTTCTGCCACGGCTCTCACCAAGCACCCTGTTCTCCGTCCTTCCTGTGGAAAAGCTGTGCAGCTCCAGGAGCAGCTCAATATGGAGAAGTGCAAGACTGCCATGCTGGAGAGGTAGGGCTGGCTTGGGCATGAAGGGGAGAAGGTGTGGGCACAACCATGCTGGTCACCAGCTTTGAATGGAGGGTAGTAGTGCTGGGAGAATGCACGTGCAGAAATCCCCAGCCAGTTCCTGTACCTGGAGCTGGGGGATGATGGGGATGTAAAACAGGGACTTGCAGTGCCCAGGCAGCAGCCGTGCTTCAGCTCTGGCTTGGAGGAGCTGGCTGAGTTATAACAGTGAACTTGTGCACTTCCTGCAACCACTGGTGGAGCAAAATGCTGATCCAACTGCAGCCAGTGGGCAGGTGAGGAATTGATAATGCCCTGAGATAGTGGGCTAAGCATAGAAGGAAGAAAAATATCAGGTGGTGGCAGATTTCCCTTGTTCCCTCTCGCTGCTGTTGGCAGCAGTGTTTTGGGGTGCTGGGATCTATCTAAGAACTGCCCCACAACCCCCCTAAGTGCAGTGCTCAGCTGAGGAGGAGGTTTTCTGTGTAGACAGAAGAGTGAATGCTCTGGAAGAACAGCAAGTACCAGAAAGGGATGAAAGGCTATGGAAAAGAAGCATCTGCCTTTATTTAGGTATTATATATTTATGAGATGACATTGATCTAAGTTTCAGCACTCACAACTATCTGACACAATGGGAGAAAATCTGAGCCAGGTGTTCCCCATACTGGTGCCAGTGTGTTGCTGACCCAATACATAGTTTTCTTCTGGTAAATCTTCAGAGCTCCTACCTTTTCAAACAGGAACTCTAGAGACAGCTACAGTAATCTTCATGTTACCCTCTGGGCTGAGAAGCTGCCCCTTTCCAGCAGTGCTGGAGTATTACAGTAACCCTCTTGTGCAAGATTGTTCATAGTTTGCTTCTCTAGCTGCTGGGGATTCATGCCCATGACATGACATGGTTTTCTTCCTTTCCTCTTCCCCCGTCTCCCCCCTGCAGGGAACTTAAAGCAGCTCGCCTTGCCCAGAGCCTCATGAAGGACCAAGCCTTAGGAAGTGCCAAGTTACAAGAGTCTGAAACCTCTTCTAAGCAGAAAAGCAAGCGTCTGGTGGGAGGGAAGAGCTGTCGCTCCTTTAGCTTTACTCTGGGTTTTTGAATTTGTGTTGTCCAAAGACTGCTGAATGGCCCTGTGAAAGCAGAGGGTCTGCACAGACCAATGCCCCATATTCTTTCCCTGTTTGTGTTTTGGTTTTTTTCTTTTTGTTGTTCCCCTCTTAGTGATGATGAGATGTAGGCTGAGAAAAGAATGACTGACTTACAAGTGTTGGATAATGGGATTTAAGGTTGTCCTCAGTATTTTACCTGTTTAATTTTTTTTGTAATTAGCCTTGCTATGGACTCAGTGTAACTCTGCCGTGACAAAAGCATTACATTTTCTCTACTCACTTCCCTCTTTCTTGAGTTGGGCCCTGTTATTGGTGATTTTGTGGTCTTCAATGCTTGGGCTGATTATATTTTTAGAGGGGTGATAATGGCTGTACAGGAAGACAGCATCTACAGCTGGTCCCTTCTAGGAGCAAGCAGGCAGAGACTACAGCAGCCAGTTTTAGCTGCACATCAGGAGCCAGGCTGGTTACACACAGCTGTTCTGGGGGGCTCAGGGTGCAGCTGGAGTGGTGTTTCACTGAGGGGGGACACAGTCATAGGAAATACTTTGAGTTAAGAAGCGGGAGTTGAAGAAAAACATTCTTTCAAATTTTTGTAACTGGGTGTGCTCTAACAGACTAGTTAGTCGCTGATGCCCAACTCGTTTTCTGTCAGTCGGGGAGGATTCCTTGTTCACCTGGGGGACACATCTGCGGTGTGTTGGTAGCTGGGTCTGTCTGTACCCAATTCCCCTTCAGTACCTCGCACGCGGTGCAGCTGCCTGCCTGTGAACTGCAGCCTTTCAGCAAAGATGAGGGCGATTGGAAAGGGCTTTTTCAGCTTTTTGGAGTTGCCCATGTTGATGGTTGTATGTGTTTCGTACTTGAGACCTCATACACCCTTCCCCCTCTCCCCGCTGAATGTAACTTTGGGGGTCCTTGTCGCTTGTTTGTGTTGGACCGAGCGCTGCACTGCTATGAAGGGAGCGCTTGATAACGCGCTCCTTTCCAGCTTTTACTGGTTTGTTTTACGATGTTGCACATGCTGGCTTTTAACTGTTCGATCCTATCGTTTCGTGCGAATAAAGGTTTTATCGTTTTTTAACCGATGATGGAGTGATGGAATTTTGTTGGTTATTTTTTTTTTTTCCCTCCTCGACCTCGGAGTCCCCCGGG
>NW_005054414.1:259770-270326 GCF_000277835.1 Geospiza fortis | reverse complement strand
CCCCTTCTTCTTGGATGGAGTATTTGTTAGAATAATGGCAGTTCCTGTACAGCTTTCCCATTTGCAGTACTAAGAATTTTGTGTACTCGACTTGCCTTGGGAACAAGGGTGTCAGTGCATCCACTGTTCATCCCAGTGGATGGATGTACTTTTTGGAGCAGAACCATCAGACCTGTTTGTTTCCAAAGACTAAAGCTCAAACAAGTAAACCCCCACTCTCCTACAATTAGAATAATGGCAGTTCCTGTACAGCTTTCCCATTTGCAGTACTAAGAATTTTGTGTACTCGACTTGCCTTGGGAACAAGGGTGTCAGTGCATCCACTGTTCATCCCAGTGGATGGATGTACTTTTTGGAGCAGAACCATCAGACCTGTTTGTTTCCAAAGACTAAAGCTCAAACAAGTAAACCCCCACTCTCCTACAAACCTCCTCCCCTCTTATTTACATATTACAGAAAAACAGTCATTACTGCATGTCTCAAAAATAACTGCTGGAGGTGTACCTTTGGGCCACGCTTTTTTCTAGGCACTCTTTAACTGTGATTTAACCAGATGTTCTTTAAATAATCTTACTAGTTTCATTTGGCTGAACAGATTTCTTTCCTCAGGTCCCCCATTAGTTACCTGCCAAAGAACATACTTGCAGAGCTTTTGCAAGTTCTCAGAAAATGAGCTGTGAAGGCTTGGGAATGCTGTTCCTAGTTTGTGTCTTGGAAACTCACATTTCTCTGTTCCTTCAGGTGCTCCGCCAGTTTGTAAGACATGACTCTGATACGGTTAACTCACTGGTACTTGAGAGATGTAAGTACCTCCTGAGATGCAATTTAGTTGTTAGTCATTGTGTTTATCTCAGTTGTAGGACATCTGAAATAGGGCAGGAGAGAAGCAGTAGGAATGGTGGCTCCTCAGAATGTGTTGTTTCAAGTACATGGAGTCTTGAGTGGCTTCCTGTCTGGTCTCTCTCAGCTGAATCAGTATTTTAGGGGGAAAAGAAGAAAACCCTGACCAAGACTACCACCTGTGTAGGGCAGATAGTTATGCTTTATCTGTGGCAGTGGTTTGGCTCTGCTTTTGTATGGTTTCTGAACCTGCCTTCAGGGGTCTTGTGTGCTTGTTCCTCAGACTCCTGGGGCCCTTGTGTGTGTGCTGCTGCCCCAGGTTTATACTTCAGCCTTTACTATTCACTTGACACACTCATTGTGCACAAGGGATACTTCCCTGACCTCTTCCAGTTGTCCTTGAACATGGAGAAGGGATAGACTGTGCCTGCCTAGGCCTGGTAATGGTGTAAAAACTGACTCTCTTTCAGAGGATGGAGTACAGTAATGCAACTTTGTTTCAAAGGTACTGCTGTGCACTGTGTTTTATATTATGAAACAAAAGTCACATAAATGCAGTTTAGTATCAAGTGGTACATGGATGTATCTGCGAAATAGATGGAACAGAAAGAATAAGGAACCTTTGGCTTTTTAAATCAGTTATTTCACAGTGATAATGACAGTACAGACACAGTCAACCATCTGCTGGGCCCTGAAAAAGCCACATGTCACAAGAGTGCTCAGGAGGTGCAGAAAGTTGTAATCCTGGCCCTTGAGAAAAGCTGCTGACTGAGGGCTTGCCATGTTTAGAAGCGTCATAATTCACCTGTGTGTTTGGTCTCTCTTGTTTCAGCCATGAATCGTGTTCAGCTGCTTGGTCGGGTTGGACAGGACCCTATCATGAGGCAAGTGGAAGGAAAAAATCCTGTTACCATATTTTCCCTTGCAACCAATGAGATGTGGCGGACAGGAGATAGTGAAGTGGGCCAGGGAGGTGAGTCTGCACAGCAACGTGTCCCAGGTCACGGCTGCAGGGCCAGCAGCAGCACACTGGCAAATCTCTGGGGTGCAGGAAGGCTCCTTTGAGCGCAGCAGAGATGCTGGGGCATTTGTGTGTCTCACTGATGCCCAGCAGCATATACTGAAGAGAGATCTGCTGTTGGCCTTCCTCAGGGGGAGAGGAGAGTGTGTTGAGTGGGCAGTTTGTCAGTGGTGGGGGTGTGTTGGAGGCATAGCAGGTTCTGTACTCTTACTTGTATTTCAGGATAAGAAAAATAAAGAAAAGATAATTTTCTCATTGATTCTGTCATCAGTTTGCATCTGCAGATGTCTCATTCTCAAGTTCTATTCAGTGTGGAGTGTCTGAGGGGGGAAAAATTAATAGCATGAGCACTGTCTTACAGAAAAAATAATGTCTTGGTTTGAACTGTGCTTCTGCACAAGAATTTTTTTGAATATGGGCGAGTGGAACATTTCATTCTGGAGTCAAGTGGGAGATGGAGTGCTAATAAACTTCTGTTTTCAAATCACTTCTCATAATTTGAGAATATAAATGAGTTGAAATTAATTTCTGAGTCTTATATCATAAAGAGGATTTTGCATCCAGCTCTGTTACTTCTGTGTACCTTAGGTGATGTCAGTCAGAAGACAACATGGCACAGGATCTCTGTCTTCAGACCTGGCCTCAGGGATGTCACCTATCAGTATGTGAGGAAGGGGTAAGTGAACAACAAATGTGGGTGAGGATTTAGTGCCTTAATTATGGATTACTGTAATAATTATGGTGACCAGGAATTGTAGTAAGATACAGGTGGCATAAAACAAGTTAGCAGAGCAGCTAAAAACAACTGATACAAAGCCTGTGTACTTAGATTCAGATTCTGTATTCAGCCTTTTCATCAGGAAGTGTAGTGTTAAGACAAACAGTCGTGGGCTCGAAGTGAAAGAAGGAAAATTCAGGTTGGATATATGGATGTAAACATTACTGTCAAGGTAGTAAGGTCCTGGCACAGGTTGCCCAGAGAAGCTGTGGATGCCTCATCCCTGCAAGTGTTCAAAGTCAGGCTGGATGGGGCTTTGAGCAGCCTGATCTAGTGGATGGTATTCCTGCCCATGGCCAGGGGTTGGGAATATGTGGTCTTTAGGATCCCATTTTAACCCAAACCATTCTCTGATTACAGAGTGGAAAACAGCAGCACAGTTCTCTGACCAAAATCAAATTCTTTTTTTTTTTTCAGCTCTCGAATCTTTGTTGAAGGGAAGATAGATTATGGTGAATATACAGATAAGAACAATGTGAGGCGACAGGCCACAACAATTATAGCAGGTAAGGAGTGAAGCACCAAGGTGCCCCTTGCCCTTTTAAAATGAAAAGAGAGTGGAGGACCTCTGAAATGCAGCTTGATTTGTCTTCATCCTCAGTATCCACACTCAGGGATTTAGAGAGAATGGATAGTGTGTACCAGCAGATTTCCTCTGGCACTGCTTGTGAACACACAGAAAATGAAAGTATCCAGTTGCAAACTGTTGGTGCCATCTGCTTACCCCATAGAATGGGTAAGGAGTAGACTTGTGCCTTGGGACATGACAAAACTAGGAAACTCAACTTTTTCCTTGAGCCTTTAAATAGCCAGAGCATCCTGCAGCATCTTTATCTATATGAATAGAGCTGCTCCTGTGTTGCTTTTGAATGAGGGATAAATTAATTGGGTAGTAGAGCAAATATTTCTGTTACACAAGTATGTCTAGAAAAACTAGGACAGAGGAAGAGGAAGGGGAAAAGAAAAGGAAAAACAACAGTCATATTCCTGGATGTTTCTGCAGCCTCTTTAAAAGCTAGCAGTGCTATAAATTACTGGAAGGGAGAAGCAATTATCTTTCTTAATTAGTATTCTCCTAATGGATTCTTGTTCAAGAGGCCCAGTCTCAAGGCACTTCAGAAATTCCTTAGGCTTGATGAAGTAGGAGCTTCCCATAGTCCTACAGGCTGTTGACATGGTATATAGTATAGTATGTAGTGCAGAGTGAACATGACAAAAAAAAAGGGAAATAAGCTGTAACTGATGGAGATTGTAGTCAAAGAATTAAACCAATATTTTTAAGTGGTTTTAGTGTGTTTCACTGTTCAGCAGCTTTTCATCAGCTTTAGCACACTTGTTTCGTGGTACATATGGCCACCTTGAATTGTCTGCTTTCAGGGGAGATAGAGAAGGAACCTTGTATTGGATACTGTTTTGTTTAATCAACTATTATTTTGTTCCAAAATCCACATCTTAGCAACTTACTTTAACAAAATACCTGGGCTTTATAGTGTCAAGACTTGCAACAAGGCAAAAGAATGCTCAAGATTAATTTTTTAAATTTCTTTTCAGATAATGTGATTTTTCTGAGTGATGGCTCAGTGAGAGAAAAGGTGTGATGTCCTTAGTGCTTGGATCCAGGCCATTTCATTCCTTTGGTTTTTCTGTGCTTCATAATTCTGTAGTCACATATATTGCTGTAGTTTCTTTAAGAAATAAATAAAATATTTGTTACCTGGAGGGTACTTCTGTGTGTTTTGTTCTCCCATGTGCTTTGTGTCTGTTATGATCTTTTGGATTACTTTCTTTTTTTCTTCTTAAAAGGAGAAGTATCCCAGGCATCTATGTCAGGTCTTGAGCTGATGAATATATAAATGGGGAGTCACTCTTTGCATCTTCAGCCAATTTCAAACCACCTGTCCTTGCTGCCTTAATCTCTCTCCTGTCTTGCGGGAGCCTGCCAGCCTGATCCCCTCTCACCTTTGACATCCCTCCTCTGTTCTGTAGGTGTCATTCCCTGTTTTTCCTTCTCTAAGCCAGCTGGACAGTGAGTTTAAAGCAGAACCATTGGCTTTGACTAGTGCTCAGCTGGAGATTTCTGTCACAGACCCGGAGAAGGCTTCCTGTGCATTTGCATCTGCCCCTCTGCTGATCCTAGGTATTGTCCGTCTCCAAACCCTGCTTTAGGTCTTGTTTGCTGTGGTGTTTGGCGTAGGATGACATCAGCATTCCCATCCCGTCCCTCGTTAGGGTGCTGTGCCCGTGGTTTGCCATCAGGAGGAGCTGGAGGAGCGGCTGCCTTGGCTGTGCCTTCGGGGAGTCGCGTGGGAAACATGAAAAACATTCCGGGTCCGGGATTCGCGGTGTGGGAGTGGCCCTTGTTCCACTGCGTTTTTGTTGTCACAGTGAGAGTTACTGTATTATTGGCAAGAAGTTGCTCAACTAAAAGGTGTTTAATTCTACTACACACAAAAAACAGAAGGGGAAATTCCCACTGTAATACAACATGATGGAACAGTGAAAGAAAAATATTAGAAGCGACAATTTCCTGCCTTCAGAGCTGGTGGGATTTTGTATCTCATCTATCTCTGATCCCAGTGCAGAACACATTAATGTCTGCAGCTCTTTCCCCTACAGAACTTTGGGGGTTTTTTTATGCCCTGTGCACATTGTCTGTACTAACAAAAACTTCTATTCTTTCAATTCAGCATCTATTTCTGGTTGATGTTAAAGCTCTAACAAGTATCCCAGCCTGTCACTGGCATACTGGGGTGTCAGATGTATTGCAAAGGCTTAGCTACTTCAGTGGGTTGTTATCCACAGGAGAATGTCTTTTTAAACAGAAAAGCCTGACTTTAATTCCTTTAACTACTTGTTTAATCTAAGCCTGTTGTACTGTTGTGAGAATTGCGATGGTGCTCTTGCACAATAGTGATCCAAGTAGTTTGTGCTTGGTCCACACAAATTTTTCCTCTTTGCTAAAAGCTGGGATTTATCTTGAGCTTTCTGCTAGGAGGCCTTGAGCAGATATGCTGAGCTTCTGTTCATTCAGTGGTCACCTTGTTTGCACTCTGCTGTGCTGGTGGAGCTCCTGGCAGTGCCTGTTTTGGTGTCTGGGAGCTGCCTTTCTCCTCCAGGCTCAGAGCAGGAGTGGCAGCAAGGATTCCCTTCACCACCACAATGGAGTGGCCAGAACTGCCAGAACTCTGCAGCTGCTGAATGGCTTCTGCTAATCTCTGCCCCGGCTCAAACTGGAGACAGCAGAGCTAGCACAAGGTATTAGGATTAGGTGCCAGCAAGGAAAAATATTTACTCAAGAACTCTGAGTTTTCTTGCCCTTCCAGTTCTATTTAAAGTAGCTAGTACACTTTAAAGATTGCCCTGCTACAAAGACAACACACAGTGACTTTGAGCACACACTGGAAGCAGTGTGCTGAATGTTCAGCACCGCTTGGCAGTAGGGCAGGCCTTCCCAAATGGTTCTGCATTGCCCTAGTTACAGCAAAAATAACCAGTGGCAAAGGCTTGCTGTTCATCTTGTGTCTGCTCTGCCACTCTGGGGCAAAGTTAATCTGTAACTAAGTCATTTCACTTGTGAGAAAATCCTGTGTGAAATCATTCCTATAGCATCTGGTTGGTTTCAGGGGTTTTTTATGGATAGGTATTTGTTCTGTGAGGAAATGGAATGGGAATGGTATCACCTGAATGAAATACAGTGATTCCTTGTTTGTAACTAGGCAATAAGTGTTTTCCCAGTGTCCCCTGGAAAATGGCATTCTGCTTTTTCTTGTCTGTGTTAGCATCTTGTGTAAACCTGATGAGGCAAACCCTGGCTGCTTGCATCAACCAGGATATTTAGAAGCGTTTGACCTTAACAAGGAATTTATTTTATGTATTTATGGAGATAATTACAAAAGATAAATATGGGTGACTTCTTTTTAAAATGTCAGCATGTTCACCAAGTATTTGGAGCATTTCTGAGCAGCTCTGAGGCAGAGCTATTCTGGTCTGCAAGGCAGCTCCATGACACTCAGTTATTTTTGTCAACCTGCTGTAAGGTGTAGGAAACACTCTCTTCTCTGCTTGTTTTTGTGGCTGGTTTGAGGAAGATACCACATTATTGCGCCTGTGTCACACAGCAAAGAACCCTTTCAACTTTATTTCTCATCACTCTGCAGTAATTGATCTGCCCACAGAAATTAGGAGGCATGAAGAAGTAGGAGAAGATGCTTCAGCCAAAGAAATCAAGTTCTGCTTCACCAAAATAGCCCTCCTGTTCTCCTCCTGTGTGTTCTGTGGGTTGGGGGCACTGTGTCTGTGTTCCCAAACACAGCTCACACTTCAGTTCAAGGCCAGCAGTGCCTGTGGGGGCCTGGTGAAAGCCCTTGCAGAGGGGTAGGGATTGCAAAGGCAGGAAAGCTGAATTGGAGCTCAGAGAAACCCCTGGGTACAACAGCAAGGGAGATTCTGGTAAAGGGAGCCTGTATTTCTGTCAGTGTACCAATTATGTGGGTTTAGTAACAGGCTGTCTGCAGGGCTGGCTATCCCACTTTTTTCATGTGTCAGAAAAGGAATGAAATGCCAGGATTGTGGGAAGAAAACTTTACTATTCTCAAGCTCACCTTCTATTTTTAACTCTGAAATTTCTGTGGTGGAAGCCTTTTTGCCAAGTAGTTGAGCATGTCTAAATGTACAAACTAAGGCTTGGTGTCTGTTTATCTTGGCAGTGGTGAGCTTCTCAGCACAGCAGTGTGATTTAAATCTCATTTACACAAGAAAATTGCTTTGTTAGTGCAAGTAAAGTCTTTGCACAACACACAAAGAAATAACTTTCACAGGGTTTCTCCTGAGACATCCTCATGCGGGGAACGTGTGTCAGTGTGTGTGACATTTTTCTTCTCGTTGCTTAGTCCCACGTAAAAAGTTCAGCTCATTACCATAGCTGGCCATTTCACAAAAATCCCCAGTAACTACTGTGATTTAAAATTGACTGCTGGTTTATTCTTTATATTCTTAGACCTGGAATTTGTGTCCTGCACTCTTTAAGAGGCGCTGGATTTGTTGAAGAAATCTCTAGCTGTGGCTGTTTTCTGTTGCTTTCAAGGGGTAAGGTTTTTACTGGTAGCTGGTCACAAACCTGGCAGTTCTCATCCTGTGGGCTCTGTTGCTGTTTGCTCTTTTCTTGCTGGTTGGTTTCTCAAACTGATTTGAACAGAGTGGCTGTAGAAAATGGATGGTTATCTTGATCCTGGTTGTCACAAGTCAGAAAAATGTCACCTGTAAATATTTAATGAACCTTTGTGCAGCTGACCTGATCAAGAACTGAGTAATGATGTGGTTGCAGGAGTTGTGGCTTCTGTAACCCGGATCTGCAAGGACAGCACCTTTCCTTTGCCAGCTTTGTATTTTTCCTTGCTTTCTTCTTTGATGTTTTAAGTGGTGTTTGTTTGGAGCTCTGCCTTAGCAGCCTCCTCTTTCCTAGCTGGTTTGGTTTTCTGTGTGGGCTTTCTGCTCCTTGTAGAAAGGGAGCAGAATTCTCAGGGGCTCTTCTCTTCCCTATATGTACAGACAATAACTCCCCACCCTTTTATGTTCTTGTAGATTTTTGGTCAATTTTTGCATTCTCCTCCTGTGCTGCGGGGTGAGTTCAAACCCACTTCAGAAGAGTGGGGTGAGGAAAGGGTCTTACACAGAAGAAGAAATCAAAAATGCTCTCAGAATTACATGAGTTGGAACTTAATAGTACTATTATAGCTGTTCTAAGGGAAAAGTAATGAAGCATGGAGAAACAGCCTTGATTTTCAGCAGGCTGGTAACTGTTGAAGTCCACCATTCAAATCCTCCAGGAAGCATGGGGTAAAGTTAGGATAGTTGAGTCTGTATCATGTTCTTGTAGGCTTTAAGGTGCTTTCCCCAGTGCCTGATTGCTGGTGTAGTGTCAGTCTGTGGGCAGCAACATGTGACACATTGTGTTGTATCAGCACACTTAATAATTAATATTCTCTGGAAAGGATTAGTTTCCTCCACTTTTGTCTCTTCCTTCTTGGCGCCCTGTATGTGCTGCCAGCCTCTAGCAGAACCTTGCTGTTTCAGATGTCCTTTCCCAAGAAGAACTGGTGCTGCAGCACAAACACATCAGTGTGGTCTCTGTGCTGTTGGCTGCCACCATGCAAAGCAAGTTGGTCACATTTCCTTTCACAGCCTTGGGTCATTGTTTCAGAGATGTTGAAGCCCAAAACTTATATGTAGCCTTGAAGACTAATTTTAGTAATGTGTCAGTGACTGGGCAGGATGCCCAGTTACCAATAGAATGTTTTATATTTATATTATAGCCCCAGAAATGGATAGTTTTGTGTGTCAAAACATTTCAGTGGCCAAAGAAGTCTTCCAGCATACTTATGAATTCTCAGCAGCTCTGTGTCTCACAGCAGCAGCGATGCCTCAGTACCAGTGATAAAGAGAGAGCTCCTGGGGAAGAGCAGAGGGGAAAGGGACACAGAGGAAGAAGCTTTACATGGTGCAGGAAGAGTGGAACCCTCAGGGGAAAGCACCGTGCTGTTCACCCAGGGTGCCTCAGTTTGTGTGAGGGATTTACCCAAGGGGGAAGGACAGAAGTGTGTGCCTGTGCAACTTCTTCCTTAAATAAATATTTCTGCCTGAGAAATGTGTTAGGGTGAGAAAATTCAGCCCAGTACTCAAACACCAGAGCCCCTTGTTCTCATCATGCTCAGCAAAGGAGGTTGCACTCACCCAGTCAGGACCACCTCCTTCTAAGGTGGCCTTCATTCTGTTGGTTTACAAGGCAAACATGAGTCTCCCTTTAGACTTCTCATATAGGCAAAACATTCTTTGAGTGCCCTAGCCCCAAAAAATTATCTAGTCACAGCAGTGATTTTAGAAGGTGCTAATGCCAGCCAGCAGGGTGATGGAGAGCCTTTTGTTAAAGGGATTATTCACAAGGCCTCAAAAGCTTTGAAAGGAAGAACACATCCAATGAAAACACGGAGGCTCCTGGATCAGGAACTGACCTTTACAAATTTCACAATCTGCATCTCTGGACTGGCACAATGGAATTGCTTTGATAACAGTGCCTGGCAGTACAAACAAGAAGTTTGTACCTCTGGTTGGGCTTGCCAAAGTGGAAAGTAGCAATTCAGGTACTGGTAATTTGGCTTTTCTTTGCTGCTGAAGGCAAATATCAGACTGACTTCTTTCACAATAACTAACTTAAAATAACTAATTTTTGCAGGAGATCTTAGTGTAGCTTCTGTTACACTGTTTTTTTCCCCTAATCAAACTCCAGCAGTTTAATAAACTTTAAAGCAATGAAGGTGGTGGAGTCACCACAATTTTTCCTATTTTTGTTGCTGTTGTGCTGTTAAGTGCTGGGCAATCCTTCTGGCTTTGTTTCCCTCAGAGAGTTACTCTGGGCTCTGCAGAGCGAGGGCTGGGTGACTCGTGCTGCACAGGTGCTGCCTCTGTCAGCGGGTGGAAGTGGCTGCCACAGAGGTGATGTCTCAGGGGAGCTCTGGGAGAGAGGGAACACGCCAGGAATTCCAGTTCTGCTCCTGCACAGGGCAGCCTGGCACTGTCCATTGGTGCTGAGCTGAGCCCTGCCTGAGCTCAGACAAGCCCTGAGCAATGCCCAGCTTTTTGAACCCCAAATATTTGGCAGCTTGTCACTTTTTAAGAACAATGGAATGTCCGTCTGGCCCCGGTTTGGCAGCAACACGAGTCTCAAAATACCACAATTTCCCGTTGCCTGGGATTATTTTTGCCGCCGGTTGATGAGCGCTCTGGGACCGATCTGAGGCAGGCACCAGCAGCCTCGGTGCGGCTGCCCAGGGCTGTGAAGTTGTGGTTATCAGAAGGTGCGTTCTGCCCTGTCTTCACCGAACGGGCAGCCTGGTCTCGGTCCCGGTTCCGTCCCCTCTGCCC
>NW_005054414.1:234926-241203 GCF_000277835.1 Geospiza fortis | reverse complement strand
GCCGGGCTGTCCTCGGGCAGGCCTTGGGGTCCCCTGTGCGCCGGGGGGGTCTCAGCTCCCTCCCCTCCGGGCCTGGCTCCCGGTGACCGGGGTCCCGCAGCCCCCGCTCCGTCCGGCCGGGGCTTCCTCTGCGCCCTCGGCGTTGCCGCTTCTCCCGCTCAGGAGTCGCCGGCCGTGTCTTCTTCAGGACCAGTGTCCCGGCTCCATCCCGCTCCCCGAGCGCAGGAAGGAAGTGACACAAGTTTCGATGTTTTTGTTGTTTGTTTTTTGGCTGGAATCCCCATATTTTGGCTTGCGTAAAACGCATAGTTAGGGCAGTTCCGAGGAAACGTGTCTGTTGGCTCGCTGTTACTCAGGAGGGAGGCTTCTCGCAAGCGCAGCGATTTAAAACCTCCGCAAAGCCCTGTCGGCGTAAATCCCAAGTGTGCCGGAGCACCTCGGGACAGCGTCGTGGAATTCTCCCCCACACGCTCGGTGTGGCTGTCGGGCACGTGCTGGGATGGAGATCCAGAGGGACACGGAGGTGGCGACATCCACACGGGATGTGGCAGTGGCCCAGGGATGGCGCCTGGCAGGGGCTGCCGCGGGCTCCGCGACTCTTCCTTGCCCCCAGGAGGGTGATGTGCAAACGCAGCCCCGAGCGAGGCACCCGGCTCTCCACGGGAGCAGCGGGGATCCCGCAGCGCTGCCCCCGTGCTGATCTTGGCGTTAGTCTTGTAAGGCGAACAAGGAAAATCTTATTTGTGGTGCGTGGTGTGTGGCAGTGTGACTGATCCGGGATCGTGTCCGTCACAAGCTCCAAGCCTGCTGGAGCAGGAAGCGAGCCTGCTGCCCGCCTGACGGGTCTTTAAACAGTGTTTGGCTTCTTTGTCTTTGAAAGTCTTGGGCTTTCTTGCGCAATGTGTGTCTTCTGGTAGATCCGGGGAAAGGCAATCCTGTTATGGTGGCTTGGGCTTCTAAAAGAGCCAGCAGGAGCACTTAGCAATGGAAAGCTCTTCCTTCAAGCAGCTGTTTTCTTGTGGCTTTTTTTCTTTATCAACAAGAATGTTGTGAATGAAATGAGAGGCTCTTTGGAGAGTGTTCCCCTTCAGATTTTATAGTTGTGCTGGCATACTTCCTCTTGCTCTGTTTGGATCCTTGTGATGAGAATGGAGTTGCCACCCTTAACTTTTGTTTTCTTATTGAGTGTTCTCATGTCTTCTTTAATTAGTGCTTTGAAGGAGATCTTACACTTGGGCTAGAAACTGTGGCTGCAGTGGCATGGATATGTCTTTTCTGCCCTATTTCAAGGAGCCTGAGAATTAAGTGTGTCTTGATAAAGAAAACATCCTGTTTGTCTGGTGGGTGGAAATAGGACGCCTTTCCCTTTTCTGTTTTCACGTTTTATTGGGGATTTTCAGCTTTGAATGCTATGATGATGAGCATTTTGTAAGGGGCAGTGTGTAGCTGGATCTGCAAAATATTGGGCTGTGATGACTTTTGTTGGGAGTAACACTGACATTGATTTGTTTGTGTTTGCTGTCTTGCTGATTGGGTCTTTTCAAAAGGTTAAGATTTCTTCAGAGACCCTCTTGAAGCCAAATAAAAAGCATTAAATCAATTTCTCTTTTTGGTTGTTCTTGGAATTCTTCTGAAAGAAGTTTCAGGAAAAAAAGCCTAACTAAATGCTATAAAGTAGGTGTAGTGAGGTACTGCAATCTTTAAAGAAGAAAAGCATGTTTATGAAATTGACATTCTTTAGAGTGAAAAAACCCCACAGTTGAGCCTGTTGAACTTTTTCCTTTGTGAATGTGCCCTGCCATGTGGAGAATACCATGAAACACAAGGTCTCTATTTACCTCTGGCCAAAACTTCACAGAATCATTTGAAAAACCCAAAACAAACAAACAAGCTCTCTGGATGAAACATCTGTTCTTCTCCTGGGCTGTGCTTTCTGGGAGGACTGGTTTGACCCTGTTATTCTGCTGTTTGCAAACTTACTGCAGGGTTTTTCTGGAAAGATTGGGATGATGAGGAGACCCTTCTCATGCCCCCTGTGCAGGAGTGCCCATGCCCTGAGCTGGCTGTCACCCTCACAGCCAAGGAACACAGGTCCTACAGCATCTTCTGATCCTCACACACTCCTCAGGTGCACCTTAGCTGGATGTGTAGGTCTGCATCAAGGAAATTTCAGGCTTGGGAAAAGTCCCTGAGGCAGTCAGGGCAGCCCTGGGAGCACAAGCTGGGCTGGCAGGGGGAGGAGGGAGAAGGTGATGGTGACTGAGGGGAGAGCTCACCAGCAGGAAGAAGGGTCAGTGTCATTCCACCTGTGTGTACAGACTGGTGAGGGTGAGAATTCCGTGCCAACTGCCTTTTGTGTGTTTTGAGTTGAAATTTAACCTTTCTGTGACCAAAAGGGCCGTCCCTGGCTCTTGTTGATTGGTCGCTAGTAGACAAGTGTGAAAGCATGCATACACTTAAAAGCTTGACCTCTATTTTAAACTGTTCCAGGCTGCCTTAATTACCAGGGCTGAAATCCAACCTCCTGGGGATTTACATTTCTCTTTAACAGCTGATGATTTCACCAGTGCCTGGAGCTGCTTGAGGAGCCCTTCCCTCACCCCGCTGGTGCTGTCGGTGATACCATCAGCTGTACCTGGAGAAAGTGGGACCTGGAGGAGCTCAGCTCTGCTATTGGCAGGCAGCAGTTCTGGAGGTTAAAGTCTCATTAAAGTCCTCACCTGGC
This sequence comes from Geospiza fortis, assembly GCF_000277835.1. NCBI lineage: Eukaryota > Metazoa > Chordata > Aves > Passeriformes > Thraupidae > Geospiza > Geospiza fortis. Next base: position 238,478 of record NW_005054414.1, on the reverse strand, counting down.
TGCCAGATAGCTTTATAGCAGTTATTTTTCCAGAGTGGTTTCCCATGGAAGCAAAGGCTGAAAGGTTTCCCAGAGGCGTGTTCATGGTATGTGTCATGTGTCTGCATTATATAATCTTCAGCTGTGCTCTAGCTTGTTGTGACTGTGTTGATAGTACCGTGTGCTGGCACTGTGTAAGGCAGTGTTGTTGTTATTATTATTAGTGCTATTATTGTTATTTTGTGCTTTTTTTCTGGTGGTCGAACAGAAGGGAAACACAACAGCTGCCACTGCCCAAGGGGAGCAGAACTGTGGCCAGGTGGCAGGACCTCCAGCTTCTTGCTGCTGCTGTTACTTTCCATAGCACACAGGTGGGCCTGAAGCAGGAGAGCTCTGGTGGGGCTCCACTGGAATTGATCTGTGTTTTGACGTGGCCCTGCTGGGGCCCTGTCTTCTCTGACAAGTGCCGCATCTGATGTAGATGGATAAGTCTGACAAACACGCCATGAAATGCCAGCTACCTGTCCCATAGCTGGATGGGGGCTGAAAGGCAGGTGGTTCTTGGACATTTTTATTCCCACCCCCCATTTTCATGGCTATTTTAACCCATGGGCTGCTGCTTCCAGATGGTAGCAAATGCAGCAGAATGGAAGCATGGATGTGATCGTGGCATGGCACATGTAGAACTGCAGCTGCCCTACAGGTGTGGGGGGACAGCAGCTGGCTCAGATATTTAGGACTAAATTCCTAGATGTCATGTCCTGGGTGTTTGGATGAGTGGTTAACTGGAAGGTAAGTTCAAGTGCCAGGTAGCCCAAATGGGTTGTTTGGTAAAGAGCCTGCCTATTGAACTTGGAACTGAGGAAAGCGTTGAAATTAGTGAAATGTCACATTGCATTGAAATTAGTGAGATGTCACATTGCTGCTGCTGTTGCCTGGGTGGTGTCTGAGCCCTGTGATCCTGTTTCCATGTCACTGGGGATGCTGTGGGGAGCTCAGCCCCGGCTCAGGGGTGTAGTGTGGCTTGGAATGAGAGGAGGAGGCTTCCCAGGCTGCAGCTACCAAGTTTCTGTCTCCCTGTGCAAGCAAAGCCAAAGGTGAAGGTTAATGGTCAGGGTTGTGATTGTCATCTAAGATGAGCTGGGGAAACTCTGAGCTGGCTTTTCCTCCCCATCACAAACCCCTGAACCTCAGCGGAGCTCGCCGGGTGACTCATTTCCTCTGCCGCAGAAACGATGCTTGCTGCTGCTGTTTTGTGTGTCTAATGACTTCTGCAGGAAAGCTGCTTCTGGATGAGCTGCCAGGGAGTGCCTCGAGCCTTTGGAGCAGGGCAGTCGTTATTTTAATGGATGGCAGGGCTTGATTTTTACAGTCTGTGTGTATTTAGTTGAAAGCTGTGGTTGCTGCAGCCGGTGTGGATGTGGAGCTGGCTGTATCTTATTGTGTGGTGGCTGCATGTAGCTCTCTGGTGTCAGTATAGTTGGATCCAATTTCTGTTTCATTTTGGTTGGGGGAGAACTACTTCATTTATTTGCACATGGGGTTTGGTCTGTTGCCCACAATCCATAAAGCTGAAATCCCTCATCTTTCTTCTCTATACACCTGCAGCTGGCTTTATGTAAAATATTTGTGTAGTCAGTACTTGTAAAGATTTTTCCAAAATTGCAGTGAGGAGGGGAAATGAGAAAGTGAGATTTTTAAATAGTTGTATACAGAGCTCATACAAAGCAGTAGTGTTAAATTTTGTCAATGACTTTCCATATCAATAAAAAAGTCAACATCAGAACTGCTGAATAGCAAAATAGTTGTACGTGGTGCCTTGCACTAAAAACCATTTCTCCTCCTTGTTTTCTTCCTAAATTTAAATAAGAAAACTATTCCAGTTTGCCAAGAGACATGCCACTTACTTGTAATGGGTCTAAATGATCTACAGTTCCTCTAAAAGCTGAGATAAACACAAGTGGGAGACCTTGAAACTTTACCCTGCTGTTTTCTGACAGTTAAAATTAGAAAAATGGGGGTATTGAGTTGCTGGCTGTAACTGTATAGTGAAGTGCTTGATCTGCAGTGAAGACAGGAGCTGGAAAAAATGTCAATCTGTCCTGGGACCAACTTTGAAGCGTGGTAGATAGAAATGAGCCGGCATAATGTACAAACCCACTATTTATTCTTTTTCCTAATGGACGTGACTGCTGTGCACTGTGCTCTGTAAATGTTTCCTTTGGAAAGCCAGTCCTTACACATGGAGCAGGTTGTGCACGATAGCAGGGCTAAAGGAATTCCACTTATGGTGTTACCAGACAGGGCTTTCCTGTGTCTGGAGTTGTTCAGCTTATCTGCAGGGCTGGTGGGAACTTGTGCTCTTTGCAGGTCTTTGTTTGCAATGTGAAGAGCCCCTTCTTAGCTAGGGCTAAGTGAGTTTCCCCTCTCATGGGATGGGGACTAGTTTTTTAGTGAAGCAGTCTCACTTTTTTAGGATTATCTGTGTCTGTAGAGGAGGCCAGCGTATGCTGTGCCTTGCTGGCTGCTCCTCCCTCCAAAGAGCTGGGAGTTCTGTGTCACTGTGGGCTGGTTTTCTCTTGGTCCCTCAGCTCACAAGGTCCCTCTGAGGTACTTGGTTGTTGCTTTGAAGATGCTTTGAAAGTAGCCCCGTCTCTGGCCCGGCAAGTTTTACTTCTGGCCTTGCACCTGCAGACAGGATCTGCATTTTTGTGCTTTTTTGTATCCAAATGTTGGTTATCAGGCCTTGCTCTCCCTACTGCTGTCTGCACACCTTCCTCCCTGCATTCCCAAAAGCTGTTTTCCAGTCTCTTCGTAATACTTGGTTTAAACATCCATCATCTCTGTATCCTCTGTCTTTGGCTGCTTCTCTCACTTCTGGAGAAGGATCATTTTGTGGGTGAGATCAGCAGTTACTGATAGGTGAAACTGCTGTCAGACACAGTGTGTCTGACCTGGCTCGGTGGCATTTGTCACGGGCTGTCTTGGCTGCTGACCCTGAGCTTACAATGTCCCCCCTTTAACTCCTGTCATTCCCTAGAGCATCTTGCCCTTTTTCCAAGAAAAATAGGTTCCTGGTGGGTCCCTGAGGGGTGCTCTCACAGCAGAGCTCTTAGTCTGTGGTTTCAGGAGGGCACATTCTTTTGTGCTGTTGCTCCCTATTCATCTCTCTCTGAATCACAGAGATGCCTTCTGGCTGTGTTTTTTTTTTGTGGGTGACAAGACCTGACAGTGCAGTTCTGCACCTGGATGTAACCACAGGCTGTTGTGGCAGCTGCCTGCAAGCTCATCCAGTTTTGAAATTACTTTTTTGGCCAGAAATTAGCTTTCAGGTTGATCATTTCTCTGACACAGCTTGCCCTGTAGCAGCCCAGCTACTGATGCTGATGTGAAAGGGCAGGTAGGAATATCTGGCTGGGGAAGGGGTAGTGGAACTGCATTTTGAGCTAAAGGAATGTGCAGTGGGAATAGTCACAGTAGATTTATGAGTTGTGCTCAGATGCAAGCCTGATGTGCATGTGTGTATTTATTTGATACCAGCAGACTCTGATTTGGATGTCACTGGAAAGAACA
>NW_005054414.1:218839-234911 GCF_000277835.1 Geospiza fortis | reverse complement strand
GTTTGGGAAGGATGTGGGTATGTAGCAGAAAAACAGACAGACCTGATTTTCAAGGAAGCACTGATGTTGGATTGGTCCATGGCCCTACCACCCCTCCATGATGTCAAGTCCTGGTGAAAAGTGGAGGCTGCCTTGGATGCTAAATTATTTTTCTTTCATAAAAGCAAAAGGAATGGCATGCAAAGAATAAGCTTGGCTTAGGGCCACAATTTTGCTGGCAAATAGGTTGCCCTTTCACCTCTCTGAAGTGAGTAATAGGCAGGAGAGAAGACAGGTGAAAAATGGTGGGGTTTAACAAGTCATAGCTGAGGAGCACATTCAGTCTGAGATGCTGAGCTTTTCAAAACAGGGACTTTCTCCTCATTCTCTGTCCGTGAGCTGTCAGACACAGATCACAACTGCAGAAAAGAAAGTCACTGGATTGAGTGGAGTGCTAAATGTGTGCAGGAAGGATACACATACTCTACCAAATAATGAGCATTCCCTCTCCTGAGGGTGAGTTGGGAAGCAGAGAAGGCAATGTGGGAAAATAAAGTGTGGTTAAATGGGATAGACCTTAATTGCTAGAGCTGTCCCCATGGGTGCCATCCATCCAAATGTGGAGCTGAATACTGCCAGTGACCTCTCCGTGCCTTCTCTGTGTCTTGGAATCTACTACCTTCTATTTTTTTTGCCATCTGCTGCTAACTGGCTTTCAATCTTCTGTATGTGATCTGGCTCTGCTGTGGTGACAGGCAAAAATTTAATGGAAAAACGTGACACCCACTTCATCTCTCTCCTCTCTGCCAAAGAAAAACATTCCTCTGCAGCTGTGCTGGGGCTGGCTTTGTCCTTTCATGCAATTTGTCAGTCATATAGGGTGAGAAATAGAGACCAGGCTGCTCTAATAACCTCTTAGGAAACTTTGGGTGTCTTAGGGAGCTCCAGGCCTCCTTCCTTGCCAGAGTGGATGTGTCCTGAGCGGCAATGCAGGGCACAAGTTGGTGGAGTCTCCCCTCCTGTAGTGTAGGGGCAAGGAGCAATATTCCTGATGGGCTTTAGTGGCTGACTGGGCTTGCTGCACTCCTGCAGCTCAGCTGGGGTGAGCCCAGGCTGTTTGGTGACCCTGCAGCACTCTTGCTGCAGCTGAAGTTGCCTGCAGAGCTAAGGAGTGTGCATTTTTGGGTGAGATGGACTGATCTCCAGCAGACAGGAGGAAAGTCATTTGCCCTTGTTCTGCTCTAAGGATGTTGAGTGCTGCCCCTGATTTTGGATGTAAGCAGAGTCCTCAGCTGTGGCAAAATTCTTTGAAGCTCATGGTGACTTGTGAAGCAAGAGAAGAATCTTTCAGTTGCTGTGCTTAGGAGTACCTGGTTTAATTTCTCTTCTCCAAAGTTTGGATGCTGTGATGTGAAGGTCTGTAGAAAAGAGTGGAAAAAGAGTCACCACAGCATGGCAGGAGAGTGAGAGGAAATGGACATCAGCACAAGGGAGAGAGGTTCAGACTGGTAAGGAAAAAGGGCTTCACAGTGAGGATAACTGAGCACTGGAGAGAGAGCTGCCCAGGGAGACTGCACCACCTCCTTCCTTGGAAGTTTTTAAGACCTGACTGGCTAAAGCCCTGACTAAGCTGGTCTTAGCTTAATGTTGTCCCTGTTTGGGCAGAAGGCTGGGCTAGAGATGACTTGAGCCCCATTCCAGCTGGACCTGTGCTGTGGTTCCTTTTACAGCAGTCTGGTCTCAAGGCACTGACCTGCTCAGATGGAGACAGGGCACTGCTGGGCAGCAGGCTGGTTTGTTTCAAGGCTGGTTTTCTATGCTGCCTCATACCTGTGTTATTTCCTTTTCGTGGATAACCCTGAAACTGTGGGTGTGGGAAGAGACCACTTCATGGATTAGCTCATGTGAGTAGCATGGAGGAGGTTTTGTAGACCTAAAACCTGAAAAATACCCAACTAAAAAAACCCCAAACTCCAGTCCTCGAATACCAAGCAGATCTCTGTTCCTTCATCCCTGCAGCAAATTCTGTGCAAAAGAAAATGCTTATTGCAAGGCTGCTTTTTTCCCCAGTCTTAGGAAAAAAATAGGTTCTTTTGTTGGTTTCTGTACTCCACCTGCAATGTTTTGGTTTTGTGGGGGTTATCTGAAGACATGTGTGTTCTCGTTTATGGAGCCTGTGGTACCCGCAGCAGAGATTTATGTACATGTAGAACCAAAACTCAGGAGCAGCAAAGAACTGATCTGTCCTGGATTTTCTCACCACTGCTGGAGCAGTGATGGCAGGGTTTCCTTAGAAAGCCTGGGGTGTTACAGACACAGTGATGCCTTCAGGAGAGGCCAAGACTGAGAACTTAAGAGCTAAGGCTGCAGTATTTCCTGCAGCCAGACACCTGGCTTTCTGGGATCTGTCCTGGCTAGCAAAGGATGAAGACTGAAGGAAAATATGATGTCTGAACTCTCCACTTTCATAACTGCTAATATGAGGCAGCGGCTGACTTTCTGCAAAACATCTGTCTTTCTCATCATGGGTGGAACTGGCTCGTCATCCGCACTGATGGTGTGTCTTGTTGGAGCTCCTTGGTGCTGCAGCTCCCTTCCCTCCTCCTCTGTGCCTCCCCCCTGCACTGCTGGCTGTGTGACTCAGGCCTGGCAGTGGTGTGTGTGGGCTTTCAGGCAGGCTGGTAAGATGTATTTTTTTAGAAAAAGGGCATAAAGCAGAAGGGTTCTTCTTTGAAAAAGAAAAGGAAAGCAAACTGGCACTGCCTACATATGGCTCTAACGCTTGTGTGCTCCCTGGTGAAATGCCACAGGGGCTGAGGGCTCTCTGGGGATGTCCATTATGGTTGGCTGTGGGCCATCTGCCCTTCCTCTCACTGGGAAACATTTCCCCCTTGCCTCTCCAGATGGAGAGAGTGTCATCCACACGATTCAGTGCCTGCTTGCCTGGCTGACCCCTTCCCGCATGGCACTCCTGCAGGGAGGCTCACTGGGAGAGGGCAGGAGCTGGCAGCTGCAGGGGGGCTCCAGATGTGTGGGTGCTGCTGCAGGGGGGCTCCAGATGTGGGTGGGTGCTGCTCCCTGGGGATCTGCAGTTCTCTCTGCTGGAAGGCACGGCTCAGGCACGACTGCCTGCAGGAGCAGGCATGGCAGGAATGAGCTTTGGCACTCACTGCTTTTAAGGCATGAGCTTTCTGGATGCAGAATTTGTCTCCTCCTCGAGCCTTAGTGATTTTGCAGCTCTTTTTCCAGTCAGCTCATTTGCTTCTCATGGCTTTCAGTGGATGGTGTCGCTTGCCAGAAGATTAAAAGAGAAGAAGTAGTATTTTGTACTTGCCCAGGGTGACTTGTGACTTCTCACTTGGCTGGACTAATTCAGAGCTAAAATTTCAGCTACATTTCCATCAGAAAAGTGCTTTGGGGAGTCTGCTCTGTGACTTGGGAATGTTTTCCTATTGCCATTGCTTGTTTGTTTGGTTGTTAGAAAAACCACAGGGAAAAGATGAATTTAATTTATGTTGCTGGTTTTTTTCTCATCTACAAACACTGCCAGATCTGCAAGATCAAAATGAACACAAAAAGTGTCACTGGCTTTCAAAAATGTGCAGTTAAAATCTTGATTACTTTTCTAAAAAGTTTAAAGCCATTTTGTGTCCAGAACATATTTTCTTAGCTTTAATGAAAAAGAACCTTGCTTGGGAGAGCTTGCTGGCAAGATTAGTTGGGGATGGGAAAAAACCCTACTAGGTTTTAAGATGTGGTTTTAGTGCTCAAGGGGGACATGGTGTGGTGGCTGGGATGGAGCCACTGGAGCTATGAGGAAATTGTTTCAAATTCACAGGCATTTGAGGGGGAAAAGGGAGCTTGGAATTGTAAGCAAGAAACAAGAGTCTGCAGAACCCTGCATTGCTGAAGAGGCTCCTGAAGCAGTTATTGAGTGCAGAAAGCTGTGAAGTCTGGGTGTAAAGGAGACTGGGCTGTGGCTGGGGATGGCAAATTAACAGTGCTGCTGCTATTATGGTGATGAAAGTGTTGACAAGTATGGTTTGGGGAGATTCTTGAAAATCTGGCTCTTGCATGTGTCAGTATGTCTCAGTTTGGCTGAGGAGTTTTCAGTTCTTGACACCTGGATATCTGAAAGAGGCTAATTTGGGAGCATTCCAAGAACAGCTGCAAAAGTAAGTGGTTGTGAGGTTTGTGAGAAATTATTACAAACATGAAATATGTATTGCTTTAAAGGTGGACAGGTGTTTGGAGGAGTTTGAGGAAATGATGTGATCAGAACAGTTTATATTAAGCTAACATTACTATTCTTGAGGCATCTTTCTCAGTTTCATGTGATGTATGTAATGTCATTTTCAGTAATTGTACTAGAATAGAGTGTCTGAAAACTTTGATTTCAGCTGTGGTTCTCATAACACACAGATAATGAATATTTCTGTACTTGCAGCATGATCCTTTCAGAGCTTTGTGCTTAGATTAAAATGATCATAAAGGGGATTATGAATCTTAAGCTATCATTATGCTGTGCCTTTTTTAAACTGCTAATGTCCTCTGGTAGTACCTTTTCTCTTTTTGTCCAATCTAATGCTTACAGGCTAGAGAAGGGTAAAAAAGAATTGCTATGAAGTAAAGAGAAACTGATGATGATCAGCAAAGGATATGCAAGGGGAAAACACAATGTTGGCAAGTGTAAGGGTAGAAGGGTGTCTACCTTTCTAAATGGTGTCATGTGAAAATTAGCCACTGTCAGTAATCAGGTTACAAAATGCCTTGGAACCAATAAATCTAGATAACTGGAAATCCAGATAGGCTGGAAGGTCCCAGAGGGGAAGTTTGGCTTGTTGACATTGATTTTTGTTGGGTCATGACATCATGAGGAAATATCTGAAAATATTCAATTAATAGAGTAAAGGGGAGGAAATTAAAACTATGCACTGGAGATCCTGGTACCAAAGATATGTAAAAATACTTGGAATCTTTTAGTATTCCACCATTACAGAGTGCAATAATACAGATAGGATTTGACCCTAGTAGATAGAATTTAATGGAAAGCAGATATAGTCAGACAAATCTGGTTACATTCTTTGAGATGAAAAAAAAAGATAGTAAATGGAGAAATTTTGCAAGCAATTGGCTATTTATTTCATTGTATTGGCTGAAAGATTGTACCACAAAGTGTATGGAATTAAAGGACTAACTCAAAGTAGTTGCTCACGGAGAACTGGTGTCAGAGGATAGATTTATTGGGTTCTGCAAAAAGGTGCCAGACAGGAGGCTTCTCAAGGTTTTCATCTATGGTCTGGAAGCAAAGTTATGTGACTAGGAACAAAAAGATGTGTCTGCCTGTGGGACAGGTGAATACATATTGGAAATCGAGACTTGGAATGCATAACAAAAAAAGTGCTAAAATATGCTTGAGTTAAGAAAAATGCTCATTCCTCAATCTGTGAGGCACACCCATGTTGTCTTCTGGCAGTTATATTTCAACAAATTATCAGATCCTATATAAGGATACCTCATGGAAACAGTGGATTAGAACAGGGAAGATTAGGAAGGTTTCATAGTCCTTTCTAACTTGAAATGCTATAAAACTTTATTGCTGGGTCTGTTGATTCTGGATACTTCAAGGCATAACATTCATCACATGCATCACAGCATTTGGTCATTTTCCTGAACTGTTGATTTCAGTGAAGTTTAAATAAGTGCTTTAATTGCTTCAAGCTGGTTTTGAACTGCTTGTGTTTATCACGACACCTCTTGGCACATATAAAGGGGGAAAATATGCAAGGCAGATGGAGAAGGATAAGATTTCTGCTAGAAAAAAGATGTTAGTCCCAAAATACAGGGCCACCTTTATGTATGTTCCCTCTTGAAGTTGAATACCAAAGGTGGCCTTGTATAGAGTGGATAAAACACACTTGATTGGTGTCAGTGTGCCAAGGGTCTTCAACCCTGATGAGGCAAGGGCAGAGGAAAAGCAGAAAGCAAGGCAGTGTGAGTGAAGTATGGGGGAGAAGGGAATGTCTGAGAAGATGGGATAAATATACAGATAAAAAAGCAAATTTTGTAGCTTTCATTTTAAAGGTATAAGTAATGGAAAGTGGTGGTTGATATGCTACCAACTTTTACCCCAGTGTTTAATAGTGGAAGATTGTTCTTGTCTCTCTGCCTCTGTGCATCACTCTACATGCCTGTACTTTTCTACACCATCAGCTGGAGGACGCTTAAAATCCCTTGGCTGTGGCAGCCTTACCTCATTAGTGCCTGTCCAGAACTTCTGCAATATTTTAACCAGCCTGGAGGTCTCTGTGTGATCCAGGGTCAGTCTCCTCATAGTTTATAGGGAAATAGTCTTTAATTTTGACATGCAGATTGAAACAGGAGGAGAAGGGGGCCTGGGGCATTTGGGAAGGGCTCACTTGGCATCTCTGTATTTAGGCAGCTGGCAGACAGAAGATACTGCCTTAAACTGCTTCCATGGCATGGCATAACCTTTTGTAGTGGTAATGCTGTTTTGGTTTTTCTCTGGAATATGTTAGAAGCAAAAATATTTTGTTCTAGTATAGTGTGGACAGCAGATGTGCTTTGAAAGTGTCCAAAAGCTGTATTGGAAACATGGCAATGACCAGGAGAGTGCCCATCTTCTCTAAAGCAGTGTTGCTTCTCCTTGTGGCACGAGGTCCCAGTGTGCCTGTGGTGGTGGTGTGTGGGGGAATGCTGCTGCACTCATGGAGTGGCCCCTTCCTGACCTGCTCAGCATGGAGTGCCTCCTGGAGAATGTCTGCAAGGAATGAAGCTCCTCAGCCTGATGATCCTGTCAGGCTGGTCAGGCTCCACCAGGAGAGGCTGAAGCTACGTGCTGCTGGGAGTCACCTCCAGAGCCTGTCTGGGGATGGAATAAATGAGCAATGCTGGTTGTTCAGCACCACTTAATTTGTGGGGCAAGTTCTCCTCCTGTGACCACCTTCATCATTCTGCTGTGCAAAGGTAAGCCATGGCAGTGGAGCCACATTACAGGACATGCCTGGCTTTTCAGAGTACTGCCAGAAGGCCTTTCAGGGGTCTCACTTGACTTACATGTCCTCTCTTGATTGAGCCCTCCTAAGGCACTTTCCAGCAGGTGTCCCAAAAATCCTCAGTTCTGCCGAGGTCTCCAGCAAGAGGTGTGGTGTTTGAGGCAGGCAGGCTGCATTCCATCAGTTCAGTCAAGCAACAGGCGAAAATGGGAGTCAGAATTCTGTGGAGATGGTAGGAAGTGAGTGAGCAAATGCCTGAGAAAACCTGGACCAAGCAGGGGTGTGAACAAGTGTGGAGGCAGATGGGGTGAGGAAATGTGATGAGTTGTGTGCAGCCCAGGCTGTGACATCAGAGGTCTGCACTGCGTGCCAAGGAGAGATGGCTGTGCTGGTGCTGGGAAACAGCTCTTTGACCAGCTCAGTCACTGGCAGATGCTGCACTGTGTGTGAGCTTTGAGGCAGTGCTGTGACAGTCTGAAATGTGTCTGGCTGATGCTTTGCCTCAGAGCTCTTGCATTAAGCAGAGATATTTGACACATGTAGGACTGGAGCTGTACTCACACAGGAGCTGATCTTCCCTCTGGACTTTGGAGGGGAGGGGGTAGAAGCAGCCCTGAGGTTACACATGGCCTGGTGCTGTCTCATAGCAGCAGGGAGGAGGTTGGCTTTTTTTGTCTCTAAACAGATTGTCAAGAATTTCTCTGAAGTACAAGGACACAATTAATATAACCAGCCCTTTCAGGTTCCTCACTGTGCTTATTTGCAACACAGACACACTTAAACCCTCTTTTGTTAGCTTAGCCAGGGACAAGCAAAGACCAGGTTCCTTCAGCATCCTGTATTTTCCCCTGGTTTGGTGTGAGGAGAGGTGCCTGTGGGTTGCATTGCTCCTTTGGGCTTGTTCTTGGAATCTCCCTGCAAGGCCGGCTGTTTCCAGTTAGTGACGCAGCGCTTCAGGGAGCTGAGCCAAGGCAAACAGGGATGTTCCCCACTCAGGGAGGGAGCAGGGAGCCTTAGGACCTTATGGTCAGTGTAACTGCAGACAGCATATTCAAATGTTTGAGGTCACTGGTAGCTTCTCGGAGTCTCCTTTTTAGCAAATTGTCTTTGTGACCTGGTTTCTTTGTGTCCTTGTGTTCCTTTGAAAACCAAACAGGAAAATAAGGTTGAGAGGAAGAAGGGGTTTTTTCCTCTCTGACAGGGAGGAAAAAAAGTTATAAAATGTCTTTTTTTAAATAGTTTTATGTGAGGAACATCTCTGGCTCATTTAGGTCTTTTCACTATAGCCTAGTGCAGTTTCTCACACTGGTGGGCAGGCTCGTATGGAAGGGCACAAGTGTAACCACAAAAGGGAGTAAAAAAGGTTTTCCATTATCTTACTGGAAAAGGGTATAGCCAGAGGCTCTGTTGAGGGGATCCAGGGAAGGGGTAGAAAGATGTAGAAGAACTGAGAAATGTGTGCTCTTTCAGCCAACTCCTGCCCTAGAAACCATACAGTGTAGGAGAGTGTCACTTCTGCTCCTTACCTTGCTGGTAGGTGCTGGTGGTCTTGTGGAGCTGTCATTGTTAGGTTTTTGTGTATCTAACTCAGACCTGCCAGCTCCTGCTGAATATGTTTCTATAGGAGAGCCTCTTCCCTTTCCAGATTAAGCTTTGGAGAGCTGTTCAGGAGGTTCAGACTAAGGGACATGGACTGAACCAACAGTCAGTTCGACAGAATTTGGGAGGAAAAATTAGCAAGAAGCTCTCTTAGCTTAAATCTTTAATAATGACAAGTTGGACCCGGAAGAGATTTAAGAAAACAGAAACTGTCTGTAATTTCACTTAAAATAAGAGTTGTCCCTAGAGGAAGCTGGGTTCCTCTTATTCCATATTTCTAGTATATGCATGATGAACCTATGGCTTAGCAGCAGAATGTTTATGTGCAAGCTGTGCTTTTTTATCTTTGCCTGGCAGACGTGATGCAGTTGTGTGTATTGATGCCACCGTGAGGAGCTGGGCCTGCTGGTCAGGGGCACCTCTGGGAAGTCTGGCTTGCTTGTTTGGTCAAAGGCTGACTGATAAAGTGAAGTACAAACTAGCTCAGCCACTTTGGTTTGGATTCTGTCTGGGCTTGGAGGGGTTTAAAGGAGGCTTAAAGACAGAGAAAAAAAAAGAAGACAAAATGTGCCCTTACCAGGAAGTGATGCAAACCTCAGAAGATCCAAATTTGATTCCCTCTTCAACAGGGGAAGGAGTGTACTCAGCCTTTGCAAGAAACTGTCATCTGTCCACTGGTGTGTTGTTTTTCTTGGAGGTGTGCAGTATTTTGGAGACAGTTTCTGTATTTTGGGAAAAGAGTGGGAGTGCACCATCCAAAGCAGAATATATCAGAATGTGGCACTGGCATGTTAGCAAAATAATGCTTAACTAATATAGCTTTAGTAACTTAAAGAAATTTAAGTGGAAGGGGCACATTTTGCTTAGTTAGGGTTATGCATAACCACAAGGAAGGTAAAGATCTTGCTCATTAATGCTAGATGGGAGCATATGTGAAGAAGAAAACATGGAAGTGTGAAACATTTTGAAATCTACTCTTGTATATGCAGTACTTAAAATGTGACTTGATAACTCTATAAGAATGAAATAATTCCTGTTATGAGTTTCTCATAGTTTTTGATCCCACAGTGTTCTTGGGCAGCAGGGGAAGTGCACTGCTCTGGAATCTGAGATGTGCAGGGCTCCTCCTGGTCCTTACACTTGGCACAGGAGCTGCCTTGCACCCCAGACACAAATTTGGGATCTTGTGGGAGGGCTGGAGCACCAACAGCACTGCAGCAAGTGGCATTCCAGGCTTGTCAGGCTGTGTAAATAGGGAAGGAGGGGTTTGTACCTCTGAGTACATCTGTGGTGTGGGTGGGTACAGACTCAGCTGCGGGAGGGCGGCTCAGAGAATGTTTTACTGCTGCTGTCACAACTATATATGGAAGACCAGAAAAAAAAAAAACCAACAAACCCACTGCAGTGGTCAGGCCAGAAGAACTTCGGCTGAATTTTATTTTCCAGTTGCTAAAGCATGACTGGATTGTTTCTGTAGTAAGAAACAAAGTCAAGTACTTTGTGTCTGGTGGATGGCAGATGGCCCAGAGATGGATTGCTCAGTGAGGCTGTTGCCATCATGAAGTACATGGCTATAGAGTAATCTTTTTTGGTGGGATTTGGGAACATTACATGCCAGAAGCAGGTGTTCCCTTCAGTGGGAAGGGTTGAACAGTCCTGTGTGTGTGCTGTAACAAGAGTGTGCACAGGTCTTGGAGGAAGCAGCGTTGCTAGTGCCCTCCCAGAGCTTGCAGTGGCAGTCCTGTCAGTACAGCCTGCAGGATTTTGTGATTTATGGGAACTCTGGCACCTCCAGCCGTTTGGTGACTCAGAGCTGGGGAGAGTAGCCTGTGAAATCTACTCGGCACTTAAATTGTGTTGTTGCAACATTATAAGAGACAGTGTGTCCTGGTCAGGATGCGCTGTAGCCCGAGGCATTTCAAGCTAATCCATGAGATCATAAAGATAGAGAACCGCACAAACGACACATTCTTCTCTAGGAAAGAGCTGTTCACCCTGGAGATAGTACAGCTCCTCAGTGCAAACTTGGACAAGATGTCCAGATCAATCTGCTTTTTTTCCTGTCCTATGACCATGGCATGACAATTTAGTGAAATTGGACTTCAAAGTGCATCTTCACACAAAGAAATTTTGTGAAGCTTTTGATAAAGCTCAAATTGCTCATTCCATGAATTTAAGAATTGTTAAAGATGTCTGTTGTCGCTACCAGTTTTGGTTCTTCTTGAGGCTGAAGACAGAGAATCTCTTTTCCAGACTTATACATATGGGGATAGGTAGGTTTGCAGATCCCTTACAGGAATACTCACATTTTTGTTTTGTTTTCAATGCCAAATGCTGCTCTAGTTTGAGGAGGCCTCTTCTTGCACTACTTTATCTGGAAAATAGATGCTAACATACCTCACTGTATTTTATGGAATAATTATAGAAAATGAAGAGTGGCTGATATTGTTGGCAAAGATCTGCTGCAAGAATACGGGTCTTTTTTTGATTTTTTTTTTTAAATAGAGTGCATTTCTCACTTCAGTGAAGTTCTGTGCCCCTGACCTCAGCAAGAATGGTCTAATTGTTGCAATTAAATCGCCAAATTCTGTCATTTGTAATACCTTTGTAATTGTAAAGGGAGCAGTGCTCTGTGCAAGGCAGTGTGATTTAGATGAAGCAGCCTAAACAACCTACATCATAGTGTCTCATTTTATAAAGACTTACACACACCAGATGATGCAGGAATAATGTATGATTTTTTTATCATGTCACTGTAAGATTCTGCATGAAAACACTGAATTACTGTTATTATTATACTATTATTATCAGCTCTTGCTGTAAACAATGCAGATCTGAGAGATGGAGAGAAAAAATAAATCCAAATTTTGCTTGAGTTGTACAGGGCTGAGTGCTTGGGCTGCTGCTGCTCCGAAGTTGTGGAATCTTGCTGATCTCCTAAACGAGGTCAGTCCTGATTGACCAAACAGGTAGAAATAAAGTGGGAGGGAGAGCAAGAAATGAACCATTGGTTATGTGTTCTGGCTGTCCACTTCAGAGCTGCTGGCATAACTGAACTTGGAGTAGCTCCCTTGTACTGCTCTGCCAAGGTGATCTCTGGTAGTTTGAATAACCCACGAATCCATCCTGGTGGAACTGGGTTGGAGCAGCAGGTGTGGACTGAAGCTGAGAGAACAGTGACCTCTGGGAAGGATGGTGCCTTCTGTTGAATATGAGGAATAAACCAAAAAGTTTCTGGCAGAAGGGCACATATTTCTGCAGGTTATGGCTGTTAAACATCTTTGTCTCAGAATTCCAGTGATACAGCAATACTAGGATTGTCTTGGTGGTGGCCTTTTGCGTGGCCTGCTGATGCTGTGGGATGCTGACAAGAGGCTGAACTGCACTTTTTGGTGGAACAGATAGGATGGAAAGTCAGGCTATAAGAAATTGCATATTTATGAACTCCTGCACTTGCAGTCTGGTGTGATGGCTTCAGATTGAGTCTTGCAGTTGAAATGTGCCTCTTTGTTGTGCTCAGCCTGAGTTTTAATGGCAGAGCTGGCATAGCTGAGTAGTTTGCATGTGACTTTGCCAGGACTTGCTCAGTTTTCAAGATGTGCTCTCATCCATTGGATATGAGCAGCATTTAGACTCTTGAGCTGTTAAAGATAGGTTGCCAAAGTATGTTTCATAGCTTGATATTGTTATAACACTCCTTCCTGCATGTGGGTTTTCAGGCACATCGAGGTTTTCTGAAATGTGTTCTTTCAGCTTTGTTCACACTGGTTTGTGTTGTCTGAGATCCCTGCTTTCTCCACCGCTATCAACAGAGAAAAATGGTTTCTCAGAATTTGAAAAAACCCAAGTGTTACCAAAAATGAGGCTAAGACCGTGGTCATTTAGGCTGGAGAGCATCCCTTCAAAGCCTAGGAACAGGCAGAGGAGCATTCCATCACAACAGGCTGCCTTATAATTGTTCCCCTTGTCCCTCCACTTAAAAGCAGAACTTGGGAAAGAAATAAGAAAGACCAAAAAGAAACCGACCCCAAAATGTACCCAGCCAGGGCAGTCTGAGACGGTGGAAGCAGAGGCATGCAATTAAAAAAAGCTGCGTGCGCCGGTCCTAGACATTCCTGCAGCTGCAGGCTCCTGGCGCGGTGTCCGGGTGGGCTGGATCGCTGCCAGCCCTGCCTCGGCAGGGACTCAGGATGGGGGACAGGCGGGGGTTACTGCTCCTTCTCTGCAGGGCCATGGGCTGCTCCTGCCTCTGCTCAGAAATGTCTCACTGGCCGTGTTTGTGTGCTGCCTTGCGCTGGAGGAAGAAAGAGCCTCAGAAACACGTGTGGAAGGCAGATGGAGCACAGCTCCCCTCCAGCGCAACCCACCTCAGCTCTCCCCGCACAGTCCCCGCTCTGTGGGGCCGCGTTCCCAACAAATGGCTCTGTGTTCCCTTGGATTGGGAGGGACAGGGCAGGGCTCAGTGCCAACAGTCAGGCCTTTGAGACCCTGCGACCACCGAGCCCTGTGTGTGCATAACTTTTAACCAAACCCCGCCGAATCCATGTGGTTTCATTCTGCCAGAGGGATGATGTAAATCCAGGGAGGGGTTAGCACATCGGTTACTGGTGGTTAAATATAAAGGGTGAGAGCATGGCTGGGACGCTGGTGGGGTGAACTGCAGGGATGCTCTCGCCTCTTTCCAAGGACAACAGCTCTGTGTTTGTGCTTTGGGCTGAGGCAGGCCTGGAGCCGCTCTGGGCACACACTTGGCCTGTCTTTGCACAGTGCTGCTTTTCCATACCGCTGCCTTCAGTTGTCCCTTTGGTGTCTCTGCTGGTGACTGTCATGGCAAGAGGTGCCTGTGCCTTATGCACCAGTGGTTCAGCTTAACCCTGCCCAGGAAGGTGAGTTAGGCTCTTAGTCCCTTCCTGAGAACATGAGGGCAGGGGTGAAGGGCTGTTCCTGCCATCAGGAGAGTGATAGTCCTGCAGGTGTGTGGCACGATGTTATCTTAAACCAGGGCTGTTCTTCTGGACATTTTTCTAGAACTTGTTTATCTGAGTTTTTGGGCAGTGACTAAAGGGTTCAGGTATCCTGGGGCTAGATAGGTATCTACATACAAAAAGCACCTGGAGTGTGCTGGGTGGCTGTTGGTGAAATATTGTCTCTTTCCCCAACATCCCCAGGTCTCTTCCCCATCAAGTGTGCTCTTGTGCCACACCTGGTAGAGGCTGAATGACCACAGGACCTTTTTGCTGCTAGAGATTGTCTTGCCAAGGATGAAGCTTGTGTGTGTCAGTAGAGCTTGCCTGCTGCTGGTGTTCCTGCACCAGTTTCACAAGTGTGCTCTTGTTTTCAAGAAGAAAAGACTCATTGCCATGGGAATTTGAGTATTGAAGGACAAGATGGGGAGCTGTGCACATTCCTCTTCTGCTCTCCAGTTGTGTCTTTGGGTCTTGTGTATTCTTGTCTTACCACTGAAGGCTTCAGATGATCTGTGTTGTGGTTCTTCTAAGTCCTGGTAGGGACCCTCTCTGTAGTCCTCCTTAAATGCTGGATTTTTTCCCTAAACAAAACACCAACTTCAGAGGGTTCCAGAAGAACACCTGAATACGTGCATGGACATCCCTTGGCAGTGAGAGATTTCACAGCCCTTGGCTGGATCTGTAGCCTGTTTGCTTGTTGGCCCAGTTGCCCCTCTTGGAGGTGCAGAGTTGTGGCGCTGTCTGATAGTACAATGCATTGCCTGACAACACTGTGATGCGGTGTGAAAAGTCCTGTCCAGCTTTTATTCCTCTAGGTACAGCACTGTGTGCAGAGCCTCTATCTTATCAACAGAAAAACCAGGAATACAAATTTCTGCACATCAAAAAAGGCTGATACTCAGCATGTATCCTTGTTTACTGCTTGAACTTTTAAGAATGGATTTACATCAGGATCAGACAAATCATCTGTTTGAATAAGAATGGCTAGAGCACTAAACCTTTAAAAGCATATCAGATTGTCGCTGCTTTTATTTAATATTTTCATTTTAGTTAGGGAATATGCAGTTTGAATTGTTATTAGCATGGGAATCTGGTTTAAATTTATTTCCATGTTCTGTGCTGACCTTTTCTGGGTAGTTTAACAAATCCTGTGAATAGGGGAGTAGCTCTAACTGCAGCTACATGCACCAGAGATTGAAGCACTGTAGGCAGGATGGGGAGATGGATGATGTCTTCTACTCCTTCCCCCCATCCCACCCACCTGGTAGCTTGTAGAATAGCACATATGGGAATTATGCTAAAAGCTGGATGGTCCATTTAAATTTCTATTATCTCCATCTGTTTGCAGGCTTTTCTGGGTGTGCCTGGCTGTCCCCATAAAGCTCAAACTGGAGGCTTGTGTAACAGAACCCTTTCATGGAACAAAACTATAGGTCTTTTTGTAAAATGTGTTCCTTTTACAAAATGATACCCTACTGGACTTTTTGAAATGTTACTAGATATGTTTATTGCATTATTGGAAAAATAAAGGTAACTTAGTGGGGAAAAGAGGGGCAGCTGCTCTTTCCAAAAGAAGAGCTATTTCCCTCTACTTCCCTCTACTATGCTTGAGTTCCCAACGTGTGCATGCTTGCAACTGTTACAACACAGGAGCAATTCAGCTTTCAGAAATCCCAGAAATACGGAGTTCTTCTCCTTTGGCATTAGTGCCACCCATGCTCATTTTGACTTGCCAAAGACCAGATTTTCCAAAGCTATCTGAAGCCACAACTTGTTGGTAGAACAGAGCAGTGCTTTTAAATCCCTTGCTGTTTTTGCACACCCAACACTTTTCTGGGGAAGTTTGTGGACTCTGCAAACTCAAACATATTTCACGTCCTTTAGTTTCCTTTGTTAGACTTTGCAGCTCTTGCAACTAGGAAAAAATATTAAAAATAGAGGTATAGAGAGGAGGATGCTCAGCAGTTCTGAAAAACTGATGGTTTTAGTTTTGGCACGTGTGAGTCTTTTTATTGTTATTGCATAAGATGTGATTATTGTGAGCCTTGATTTATAAAATCTTCTAGTGTGTAAAACTTTGCTCTAGTCTCTGAAGAACAGAAGCTGCTGAAGGGTCTGGAGTACAGAACTTCTGAGGAGTGGCTGAGGTTGCTGGGTTGTTTAGCCTAGAGAAAAGGAGGCTCAGGGGAGACCTTAGTGATCTCTACAACTACCTGAAAGGAGGTTAGGTCAGTCTGTTCTTCCAGGTAACACGCAATAGGAAATGGCCTGAAGGTGTACCAGGGTAGGTTAGATTGGATAATATGATAAAAAAAAATTGTGGAAGGGGCTGTCAAGCATTGCAACAGTCTGCTCAGGGAAGTGGTTGAGATTCTATCTACACATAAACATTATGAATGTGAAGCTGTCTTGGTTAGAAGGATGTTGGAATGCTTTACACGGGAACCATTTGTTCTTGTATGTTAGTTTAATGAATTAAAACTTGTGTGGCTTTGGTGTGCTTTTTTTTGA
>NW_005054414.1:198631-218800 GCF_000277835.1 Geospiza fortis | reverse complement strand
AGTTCACTGGGGCAACATCAGTTCAGTGCTTGATCTTCTGGCACACTGATGCCTGTCCTGGCAACTTGGCTTGGTTTCATTTCATGATGCTGAATAGAAGTGGTGTGAAGTCAGTCCTGTCATCTGCAGCCAGCTCCAACCCCCACAGGAAGCAGCAGTTTTAGGATCACTTCTGTTTCTTCTTTTTTCCTTCTTGTAGTTAAAGAACCTTCCTGATACTGCACATTTGTCAGTGTCCCTTATGCAACAGCTTTCTGTGTAAAATCCGCTGCAAGTTTCGAATTCCTCAAGAGTCCCATGGTGTTCTGGTCTCCCTCCCTCCCAGCCCAGATGGTCTGTGGCAGATGCTCATCTGAAATGTTAGAAAAATGGTCTATATTTAATGCACACAGACACACAAGCCCACACACACATACACATGTATATAAATCTATGTATATATAGTCCTAAGTGGCTCTGGAGTTACACATTGCTGATAAGCAGTACAAGGTTCCCCTGATTATTTTTCTGGCTCTGTACCTGTGTTTCCCTAGAGCCAGACAGACTCATTTAGCTCTGGGAGAGTTTTCCTCCCTCTGGGTCTCTCTCCTTGAGCTGTGTGATGCCAGGGGCTGTGCTGGTTGGTCCCTGGTAGTGGGGGTCTTGTTGGCCGTGTGCCACAGGTGCCTTCCAGGCTGCATGGAAGAAATCACAACACCTGAAATTCCTGAATGCAGATTTTCATTTCTGAGCTCCTGAGCTTGCACTTTGCCTCTGGGTACCCCTCAGAGCCTAAAATACTGTGTGTGGCATTGGTGAGGTGACATCTTGAATCTGGTGTTTGCCCTCATGAGAGGAAAGACACTGAGGTGCTGGAGCAAGTCCAGAGAAGGGCAGCAGAGGTGGTGAAGGATCTGGAGCACAAATCTTATGAGGAGCAGCTGAGGAAGCTGGGGTTGTTTAGTCTACAGAAAAGGAGGTGCAGGGTGACCTTCTTGCTCTCTGTACAGCTATCTGAAAGGAAGTCATAGGAATGTGGGTTGGGTCTCTTCTCCCAAGGACAAGCGGAAATGGGCTCAAATTGCCCCAGTGAAAGTTTTAGATTGGATAATAGGAAAATATTCTTTACTGACAGGGTTGTCAAGCACTGGAACAGGCTGTCTAGGGATGGGATTACGTCACCATCCCTGGGGATTTTTAAAAGATGTGCAGATGTGGCACTTAAAGACCAGGTTCAATGTTGGACTTGTCAGTGTTGGGTTGGACTTGCTGATCTCAAAGGTATTTACTAACCTAAACAATTGCAAGTGCTTGTGTGCGTGTGTCTCACCCCTGGCCTTGGTGCAGTGTCCAATGCTGTGCCCTGCAACAAGGGGTTTTCTCTATCTCCCAGCTGGCTTTGGTTTTCTTATGATCCTGATAATTTTGGCATTGAATGTGATGCAATCTTCCATGCCACTACCCTTGAGATCCCTCCCTTGTGACTGGAGAGTATCCCTTCCTTACTGCCCTTGGGTGCGTGGAATGAAGAGGCAAAGGGCACCTTTGCCTCAGGGGAGGAGAGGCCCAGGCTGGCCCAGGTGCTGTGTGATGGCAGCTCCTGCCCAGCCCTCTCACCACCAGGCCATACTTCTTTCCTTAGAAGAAGGAAAATATGTTGGTCAAGTCTGGAAAAACGACATTTTCCACCCTACTCCCCCCGCTTCTAAACTGTGGGGTAATGGTTGCACAAGCAGGGGCTGAGGGGCCCCTGGAGGCGCTGGCTGGGCGCTGGGACAGGCCCCATGTCCGTCCCCAGGCACACCCCCAGGCTGGGCCTCCCCTCCCTGCTCCCCCATTCAGGCACCCAGCCGCTTCTGAATAGCTGGAATAGATCCTGGCCGTGGCTGGCAGGGGTCGGAGCTGGCGCTGGCCGGGACAGCGGGAATGAGCCATGATGTGGGCCTGTGCTTATGCAATGTCTGATACTCCCCTGCGCCGTCTCTGTCCCCAGCACGCTGGCAGGTTCCTTCTGCAGCCTCAGGAGAGGCATCTTCCACACTGCACAGCTCACTCACTTGCTCAGTATATCCAATTAATTAAATTTCAGTGCCGCAAGTGAAAGCGGCTTTGTTTGTGCATTAGGGTTTGGGGAAGATGCTGGGCAGGGCTCTGTGTGTGTGTGCTGGCTGGAGCACCTTCTGCTGGCATTAATCTTGTAATTAATCTTTAAAACTGGATCACACTCCTCCTTTCCTTAAATGCTCCCTCTCCTTTCATTCTGTCAGCTGGTTGCTTTTAAAGCTTTTCTTTATCAAACTAAAAAAGCTTTAAAACCTTTTTTAAAAAAAGTTTATGTCTAATGTAAAATAAGAGCACAAGTAACCTTGTTCTCACTGTGTTTGAACAGGGTTGCACATTACACACTTGTGTTTGTGCTCTTTGTCAGGTTTAAAGCAAGAATAAAGTTACTTGCCTTTGATTTTTCTGCTGTGGGCAGGCTTCTGCTGCTGCAAACTTGGCACTTGGAAAGGATGATAGGCCCTGAAAGAGATGCCCAGACACATGCAGCTTTACTAACTAGAAGACTTAAAAAAGATTTTGAAGTGGGCAGCTGCTAAATGACTTCTTTTGAAGCAAATCTTTTCATGTGGAAACTCCCTTTTAATTTCCCCATGCACTTCAGCATTCCTCTCGCTTGGGCTCGTGGGGAATCTCCCGTCAGCACTGAAACTGGCCATCTATTGGATGTGGAAGTCAAATGTGGACTCTGAAAATTATAACAGTGCTCTGTGCTTGTGAGTCCTTGCCGTTTGTCACTACCACTTGCGTGTGGTGTGGTGTGGCTGGGGCTGCCGCTCTGATCCTGAGGAACAAATTAGTTTCAGAAGGATAGGGGATAGTTTGCATGTGTGTGTTTGCATTTTCAGTTTTTTGATAGAGAAACCCTGAAGTCCAGTGCAAGCTTGCCAAATCTTTCCTCTGAGACCCTCTCTCAGCTTGCTGTTGAGGTGGGGCTCTTGCAGTGATGACAGGTAGGAGGGGCTCCCTCTCCCAGCTAACTGGGACATGTGTGCAGCCCTCTGGTGTGGGGAGGAAAGCTGACTCACTTGTGCAGCAGAGCTGGAGAACCTAGCCTTAAAAATAAACAAGGGAAAGGCTTTCAGTGGGCTAGTGCTGTGGGATGTGCTGGCCACATGGAGTTTGCTGAGCACCATGTTTGGAGCAGGCTTTGAGCGAGGCGTTGTGTGTGACATGGACAACCTTTGGTCTCAAACCTGCCTTCCTGAACTGTGTTCCCCAGCTGCCTTCCTGATAAACATATCAGGTTATCTGGAATACAGGAATGCAAAGCTGCCATCAGCAGGTTTCCCGGCTCTGGCTTTGCATCAGTTTCTCCAGAACACGCTGCCATTCTAGTAAACAGCCTTGTTTGGCTGCCAGAGGGCCAAAGGAAACAATTATGATGAATTATTTTAACCTTACGCAAATCAAGGGCTATAAAACTTCCCCAGATTGTCTGAATTCCTGCATATCTTTTTAGGGCAACCTCTAATCTTCAGTTAAGAATGGCTTGGGTCGAAGAATTCGCTCTGTTCCTTCATGATTGATTGTTCTCCCTTTTTTTAATATTGTGAACCACAATGAATGGATCTGGCTCCAGATGGTAGCTGGAGAGCTGCAAGTTGGTAGAGCCATCCTCTGAAGCCTTATTCCCTGTTTTATTACTTAGGAACATTCATGTTCTGCATTTGTTTCCTCTTTGATAAGCGGAATACGTTTCTTCTCTTCTTTGCTTTTATTTTGAGGCAAGATTTCCCTTTCTATAGTGATTCTTGTGATTCTCTGAACTTTCTCCAGTTGTTCAACTTCTTTTTTTTTTCTGAAATTTGGTGGCATAGGAGTGGAGCCTGGCTGTGGCCAGTAGCAGCTGCATGCACCATGAGCACAGAGAAGTTTGTGCTTCACACCTGTCTGTCTTCTGAAGTCCTCAAACTCTGGTTTTGCAGGAGCACAGATTTGTGCAGCAGGTTGTGTGATTGGGGTGAGGCTGCAGTACAGAGCTGTAGCAGGGGGTTGGGCTTTTCAGGCACACTTCTTTTAAATATGAAAGAAGTTTCTTATTTAAGAAACAAGTACAAGCAAAAAAAGTCCTAAATAAATAAAAGGGGCAAAAATTTCTGCAATACCTCCCTGCTGTTCTTTAGGTGCTGGCCCCACAGCATGGGATGGCCATGCAGGAGTCCCCAGTGCTTGGCTGCACCTGGAACTGAGTGAAACCCCAACACTGGCTTGGGGGCTGAACCTGAAATACAGCAGAGATGTCCTGCATTTGGAGCATGAGCACACATCTGCAGGAATTCCTCCCCAGGACCCAGAGATTGTGGTACCTGTCCCACAGGTGTTCCTCAGCCATGTCCCTGAG
Source organism: Geospiza fortis (assembly GCF_000277835.1). Classification (NCBI taxonomy): domain Eukaryota; kingdom Metazoa; phylum Chordata; class Aves; order Passeriformes; family Thraupidae; genus Geospiza; species Geospiza fortis. The sequence goes on along the minus strand of NW_005054414.1, from coordinate 214,416 downwards.
TCCTGGGGTCTTGGCTTCTGATTGTCATCGCCCAAGTGTGACTTATGGTTTGCACCATAAGACACTTTTATTTTTTTTTTCAATTTACCTTTGGCTTTACTTAACACATGTCTCTTGTTTATCGCTGCTTACCAAGTTCTCTGTGTTTTGGTTTTGTGACCTGACCTTTTTCTTGCTTGCTGCTCCTGCTGATACTGCATTATCTGCAGCCTTCAGTGGTGGTGGCTTTTCCTCTCAGGTCACAGTATTAGAGTCTGGGGCCAAGAACTGATCCCTGTCGGAACCCACTGAAAACATGTGGCACAATCAGCTCATTTGTGTTTCACATCTGGAGATCTCTGATTTCCTTGTCACACTGAATGGGGCCTGCTGACTTCATTTCACTCTGGCTTTGTTTGTATAGCACCAAGTCAATTGCCTTACACGACAAGAGGTATTAAACTTGTACGCTTGTAACATTATTTCAGAAGGAGAGAAAATTTAAGAAGCTTGATTATCAGTTATTGTGAAATAATAAGCATAAATTAGATTCCCTTTTGGAAGTTCTTGGGCTCTTCACTACTCTTTTCCCTTTTCCATCTCTTCCCTTCCTCAGAAATGAACAGTAGGTAGGTTAACTTGCTGTTACTTTGGTTGCCTTGTTTACATTTAAATATTTTTGTATTATTTCTTACAGTCCATTAATATTGTCTCCTACTGAAAATAGTTTCAAGGGCTCCTTAGAAGCTCTATTTAGACTTTTCAGATGGAAGTTTTCTAGGTCTACTAATTAAAATGGCCAACTTTGAGTAGCTGTTTTTATATTCTCTTCCATTATTGTTGGAATAAAAGTCATTTCATTACCATCCTGTGGGATGGCTGTATCATCTGGTCTTACATAAAAAGCAGTAATTCAGAACCGCCCCCTCCCAGGAATATTCAATTAAACATTTTGATCTTCTTTTTTCTCCCCTCAATAACTGCAGCCAAGCAGTGGCCTGATCTATAATTAACATTCTTCTGGATCCTGACAAACTCAGAAGCAATCTTTCTCCCTCTGAATTGCATTTTCTATTAACTCTTTCTTGTTTTCTAGATTCTGATTTACATTAATTCTTGGTAATTTTTCCTTTCTCTCAGTAGCTCAAATATATAATACTTATGTTCCCATGGTAAGTAGGTTTGTTTTCCCTGTATGGTTTTCTCTTCACCTGCCATGGTGAGGTGGCGGTGGTTTCGCCTTTCAGGTGGGGAGGAGCAAATGAGAGAAAGTCCAGAGCAGTCACGAGAGTAAACACTGTAATACACTGAGATTTAAATGGCTGTGCGCAAAAGTCAATGACACTTGGCAAAAATACACAGCTGGGGATGGAGGAAGTTCTGGCACAATCTTAATATGCTGCTTATCTGTCACTGGTTTATTTTATCCCTTTCCAGGAGCTGTGACTTTGACTTTTCCGGTGGTTTTTCTTCTGCTCCCTTGCTTTTCTGGCTTTGCTCCTCCAGAGTCTTTGCCTGGAGCTTGCAGCTTCATTCCCAGTTCTGCTGCTCTTCTTTATGTCCTGCAAGGGGATGGATGAGTAGCTTGGCCTCAGTTTCACCTGCTTGGGAGCAAAGGCCTGGAAATGGAAGGTACAGAGAGGAGCTAGAGATGAAGGAGAGGGGTGCTCTGACTGGGAGAGAGCTAAAAAAAAAGAAGCTAAAGTGTCAGGTCACAGACAAATAAATTATAGCAACACTGGTTTGAAAGTCTCTTCTGTATTCCCAGGACTCATGAGGAGAGAGAGCCACCATACCTCTTGCTAGATAACCTGTTCCACAAGTCCCTGCATCTCTGGAAGGAAGCACAGAGGAAAAACAAGCGCAGAAGTTTATTTTTAGGACCTGGTCTTAGGATACAGATGTTTCCATCTATTGCTGTCTTGGGTCCTGAACCCTAGTCCAGTACCACTCATGGTTTATTTATTTATTTTTTATGAAACTGAGTGAAGTAATGTTTACTGGCACTGGGACAAAAGGCTCGTCATAGGGAATTGGAATACCAGCTCTCAAGTGTGGGGTATCTTAAAATGATTTTTCCAGACACATGCTTGTAAGTGTATATTTATTTATCTTTTTCATATCCTGTCTCATTTTTTAGCTTTCTGCAGATTTCAGCAGGGCTTCAAAACAAACTTTGTCTGCCTTTGACACAAGTAAAAACCAAGTGACCCACCCACACTCTTGTTTTGACATAAAATGAAATGTGTCTTCCCTCAGAGGACGGGTCCCAAAGTACCAGTGCTGATGGAAGTACTGGTCCATACAAAATAAGGTGCCAAAACCATTTCTGTGGATTCCTGTGTGGATTTCTGTGGAGTTAAGGCTGTACAAGTGCAATGTGGGTGTCCTGAGGGATCCATCTGATGGTCCAGAGGACCACTGGGGGTGGCTTTAAAAGGCAAGGCTTTTTGCTGTGGGATGGATTTGGTGGGGCTGGCTCATCTGAAGCAGCTCCAGTGTCATGGCCTCAAAACCAATGTTCTCTTTCAGGTGCAGGGCAGGGATGTTCTTGGTGTTGTCATCACCAAGTACTGTCACACTGCTCTTCATTAGCTTGCTGGGGCAGCAGCAGGTTTGACATTAAACTTGCTGCAAAGTTGCAAACTGGGAATGTTTTGTTTGTCAGGGATGTGATGATAGCAGCTGTCGATGAAGTCCTAGCTCTGTGTGCATCCGTGGTGTCTGGGCTTAGTGCCGGCTCAGGGGAAGGGTGAGGGGTATGTCACATCAAACCCCAGGATGTTTCTGCTGAAAGCAAGGTAGAGGACTTGTTTGGAAAGGTGCTTTTCAGTGTGGTTGTTTGTTTGCCTGTCTGGTGAGATCACACACTGGAAGAGTATTAGACACACAGCCAACTCTTTTAGTGCGCGGTACTTAATGTGTAACCCTCAGTGACAGCAGCACTGAACACAAAGTCCTGCCAGTGTGTTCCTCCTCCTGCCCTGATAGCAGATATCTGTGTGATAGGCACAGGTCCTGCTGGGCAGGGTCTGAACCCTCAGGCAGCTCAGGTCATTGCTAGCCAAAGGCTGCTGATCCTTGAGCTCTGCAAGGGTTGGGCAGTTCATCCCTCTGTTTAGGGCAATATGACCTGTTGATTTCTTTACATTTGTTTCACAGAAGAACTCAATTTTTTATTCTCCCTCCACTCTGCTCAGGCACCTGTTTCTTGAGTTCAAGAAAGGGTTATATGTGCATGGTGTGTTTTTTCTTTTTAAAACTATGCACACATCTGCAATTTCAACCATTATTTGTATGAATTTTTGGTAGTTTTTATAAAAGCTAATTCATATTTTCCATAATCAACTCAGGGTATCTGCATTTAGGCACTTGATAGTCTGACTCTTTAAAGCTGAAGAGTGCCTAAATAAACATTGAGGAGTTTAAATTTGTGTATTTTCAAGCCTCAGTTTCTATTCTTGAAAACAAACAAACAAACAAACAATGCAGCAGAACACCCCCCAACCAGTACTGTAAATCTGTAAAACAAAGATTACTAACTCTTTTGTGAAATAACATGCCCAATCTCTCCTTAAGCTGCCAATACTGATCATAAAGCCTTACTTATTTTATAATAACAGACAGCTTTAATTAAAGGGCAGGATTTTGATGGGTGGTGTGTAGGTTTGCAGCCAGCATTAGGAAGAAGAAGGAATGATGGCTCCTGCAAGCTGGAACCTTGCCATTTAAACTTTGCAACCATTAAAGAAGAAACACTTTTGAAGGAAAGTGTAAGGATTTTTATTTTAAATGTCAAGTGTCTTGTCAGTCAGGACTAGCAAGCACTGCTGATAGAGCAGAAGTTTTTTCTACCTACACCAGTCAGACTGGTGAAAGATCCTCCTTTGAAAGATACTAATTTGGTCCTCAGGGAGGAGGCTGCTGAGAGCGCTTTAAACATGAAACAGCTGAACTGGAGAGCATCTGTGTTGTGCAGGAGGTCCCCTGCACTAATGGGAACCTAAATGTGAAATTATGATTTTTCTGAGGTTTCGTAGCAGTATCAGTGGTTATCTTTTCCTCCTTCCTGTTATAATTCTAAAGTCTGCTGGGAGTTGGACTTGGTGATCTTAATGGGCTCTTTCCAACTTGAGATATTCTGTGATCTCTAAGGTGCATGCAGGACTAGTGGATTCTGTTTAAAATACAGGAACTGTGCTGGCTGTGCCCTTTACAAAGGGCTCATCTGTACCCATCAACAAGGGATGCTGTTGCAGGAGGCCTGAGATGTATTTTCTTTGCTTTCATCCCCTCCCATTTCCATGTTGAGGGAAGATGTTAAATGAAGCCAAATGCAGTGTGCCCAAGTGGTGTAAAACTCTCCTATATTGCCAAGATCTGTCTCCTGTCAAGAAGGAACTGGAGCAACCATGCTCTTTTAAAAATGGCTGTAAGTTGAACCGGCTGTGCAAGAGCAAAATGTGTTATCCCTGCTGCTGAGCTCTTGGGCAGCAAAGAGGGCCATAAATGCCCACCAATGAATTGTAAATTTTGTATACAATCTGAAAACTTTCTTCACTGTTTATTTTTTGGTTTAACCCTGTGAGTTCCACAGAAGACACTAGTTTGATGTAAAGCTTGTAGTAAATCCAAGTTCCTTCCAGAGAGCCTGGAGGTGTTGCTGGGGTGTAACCAAGCAAATTAATGTTATCTCACAGCAAATATTTATGACTGGCAGTGCATGGCTGGAGCATGGGAAAAAAAAAACCCAAACAAAACAACCAAACATACTTTTCTTCACTACACAGCTTTTAATACATAACTGGTCTCTTTAGGTATCTTGTGTGGGTGCCAAAAATCATTGGGGACCCCAGTGAGTAAGTTTTGGAAGCTGAGCTCCCCTCCCTGTGTGGTGTGAGCCACGCTGGCTGGAGGGGGCAAAGAGAGGCTTGCCCCTACTCTTGGGGGCTTGTGAGATGCAGATGGGTCAGCAGGCCTGTCCTGCAGCTCTGCAGTCACTGGGGTAAGGAATTGTGACCCTGCTGCTCACTGGTGAGGGGAAGGGCATGGGGACAAGTAATGGAGAGGTTCAGTGTTCTGTGCTTCGGCTGCTCAAGCTGGCAAAAAAAAAAAAAGGCATTGTGGGGGTGGGGGAAGAGCTGAGAGGAAAAAACAGCTACATCTGACCTGAGATCTTAATCCAAATGCTTACTTGCGACACAGAATTAATAATGTACTTGGAGGTCTCAGTCAGGGACTCACATGGGGGGAGCCTTCTTGAAGGGATTCCAGCTCACTGACTCACTGCTCTTGCCCCAGTGACTCACTCCTCTGGCTTTGGCTTCTTGGGAAGGGGGTGGGAAACAGCAAAACATGCACCCAGCCTGGTGAAAAGTTAGGCTAGATCCAAGAGCTGTGCACTGGGAGAAGGGCAGGGGAGTGTGAGAAGGATTTTCCTATTTTGCATGACTCCCAAGAGGCTTGGGCTAGGAAGGAGCAATAGCATCCTTTTCTCTTCTTGCAGACAGTGGACTTAAAGGACTGAACTTGAGGGTTGTTTCTCACCCTTGTCTCTGCTGCACAAGGGCTTCTTTCTTTCTTTCTTTGATTTTTGTTTTTCTTTCTTTTAACCCATATTTAAGTCCTCTCTATTTAAGAATTTAATTTAGGTTTTAGTTATATTTTTAAATACAAAATACTTTCCTGGTGGAAGTTGTTGAAGAAAAGAGTGAAAGAATATTTTGGAAGACAGGCAAAGGAGTAAGCATGGTTCTTGGAAAATCCCCCTGATAAGTTAAAAAAATGCATGTCTGCTTTGCTGGTTGTGGGGTGGAAATATTTGAGTGTTTGCAATGGAAATGTGTGCATACATGTGTACATAATGGGGTGGATTATAAGATTTGCTCAGCATGAACTTCAGCATTTCCAACTGTGTAACCTGAGCAAGTTGGGAAGATGTGCAGATTTAATTACCATGTAAATCTATTAGCTCTGAATTTCCTGGCATTTGTTTTGCTTATGACACAACTTGTATGTTATTCACTTAATGGATTTTTTAAAATCTGTCCACATTTTTTTTAGTGCTTCAAGTGAGTAAATGCTGGTGTGAGAGTCCAAACAATTGTGTCTGCTTTTACAGTGGAACTCATTGCTGGTTTCAAATACCAGTTTTGTGTTACTCTTCATATTCTCCCACAAGTGAGGGAATTTCAGTATAGTTACTGAGGAGACATTAAATGATTTTACAGTATAATAAAGACATGAAACCCAGGCTGTTTGTACCTACAGGTGAATGGTGAGATTTTTTTTTTTATGAGTGCCTGTTGTGTACTTGACAGTTCCTTCTGTGGAGGGGTGACAGATCCCTTCAGGATGGGGAGATTTTGGGATGAGCCAGGAGGGAGCCACTAACTCCCAGGAGGATAATATCTTGAATTTGTGGGTGGTTATAACCCTAGCATGTTGCATGGCTGCCTTGCCCTGGTCTGCTGGGAGAGCTGGCCTTGTTTTGCAGTGTGCAAAAGGTGCTGCCATTGCAGCTCCCCTCTGGCATGGCTCTGCTGGAAAAGGTGGGATTGCGCTGCTACAACTGGTGTGTGGCACTTGTAGCTGATGCAATGCATTTTCCAGCCTCAGCAAAGCCTGCTACTTGCTTAAAAAATTAAATAGAATTGGGAAGTGTCATTTTGGGCTCTTGACTTGTCTGTATTCCTTTTTTAATGAGTTCTTAAAAGGTCAATTTTCTGAAGATGACTTCAATTTTTAGGCATGGTAGCATCATATTCAAACAACCAACTGGGCTAGTGCTGCTCTCATCTGACTTCAGGTCAGCCTGTGGAGAAGCCAGCACCGCCATGCACCTAGCAAAACCTGAGTGTTTTGCTTCACAGACCTTCATTTGATCAGACAAGAAATAAAAAAGCCCCTGGTCCCTGAGGCAGCTGGAGAAAAGGGCCTTTGTGTGGCAGGAAGAGGCAGATGCTGTGCAGAGCTGCAGCCCACGGCACAGCTGGTGTGCAGCCAAATGCTACTTTCCAAGAGCTGCCCAAAAATCCCCTGTGCACCCGGATGTGAGAGCTTTCCTCTGTTTGCTCACTGCAGCAGCATGGCTGGAGGTGTTTGTGTTCCCCAAAAACACCCAGGATGTAGGCATGAGCCAGTGTCCAGGCAGATGAGTGCTGAAACTCCTCAGGGCTGCCATTTCCTTCCTGTGTGTAAACAGGAGTGCTGCTGTTTTGTTCTTCTTCTCAGGGTTCTGGGGGAGAGGGAGGTGGAAGATAAGGTTACATCTGTCCTAAATCTCTGACTTTTTACAGAGGTTAAAACCCTAGCTGAACACATCTCTTTGCGATGTGGTGAGAACAGTTTAATAATTCAAACAGACTCCTTGTACTAACATATGTCTGCAATTAGTTCTGGGGCTGCCAGTGGGGTGTGAGGATAGCAGGAATCTGGCAGCTGAGCTGTCTATAACAACAAAAAGGGAAAAGAAGAAGAAGGCAGATTGTCCAAGTGCTCTTTCCTCTGTTTTTTAAATTTTTGTAAAGGTGAACTCTCTGGGTGAAAGATGCCCAGCTGAAAGCCATAGACAAAAAATTTCTTTCTTTTGCAAGCAAATTTATATACAGGTTCTAAGGGTCAAGGTCTCAGTTTCCTTCCCAAATTGCCCTTTCCTGTTCCTGAGCGCAGGGATGGTTGCTACTGTGTCAAAATTGAGGGTTATTCTGGGGCTTTCCAGCTATGGAAGTTGCATGCTGAGGTGCATGTGGAAGCAGAGAGGGAAGGAGGAGGAGGAGGAGAGGGGCTGGCAGTGGGAGAATGAGCTTTGAAAAGAGAAGGAACAGCTTAGGTGTAGGTGGAAGTTTTGGGGAGCTGGAAGTCTGGCTGCCCCTGGGTGGTTTCTGCTTTAGCTGCTGCTCAGATGCCTTTTCTTCTTTAGTTCTCTAAGCAAACTGAGCCACGCTCAATGAGACAATTGCTTTATTTGGGACAAAAAGTGATCTACCTTTAAGCATTCACTGTAGTAGAGAAGTGTATCACATCTGAAAAATTCCTGTAAATCAAGGAGCCTGTGATTTTTTAAATCAGGAAAGTCCACATCCCTAAAATTGTCTGTTTGCTGAGTTCAGTAGCTGCACAGTCTGACCTGTGGCAGTCTCTATTGGCCAGTGTACAATGTTACATCACAGACCATTAAAAATAAACTTGATACTTATAATGAAACTAAAAAATCACTTTACAAACCAACCATTTATTTGCTCTCAGATAGTTCTGTTATAAATACATATTCTTTTCTTGCTCACAGCTTGCTGCTTTGCAGCTGCACGTAAAAAGGAGAAAGCACAAATATTGACAAATGCGTTTAACATCCTTCCCCACCCTGAGGTCCTCTTTCTCTCTGGTTTTCTGAAGCTGAATGTTTGTTTCCTCCTTTGCTTTTCCTGAAGTGGTTTTAGTAAAATTCCCCATTCAGAAAGGAAAAAAAAATAAAATCTGATGGGCCTAGCTTCAGTCAAATGGAAAAGTAAAATAACATTTGATAAGCTTTTATTCCATATCAAAGCAGTGATAGATAGAAGGCTGATAAAAATATTTATTTCTGAATTTGCCAAAAATAGCTGAGTAGCCTGTGACCATGTTTCTTTAAGCTGAGTCTGTTAAGTTATAACATCTAAATAGTCAGACTAAGTCAACACATAGGTATGATATTTTCAATGATGACATCCTGAAATTGGATGATGCTGGTGGCAAAGCAGCTGCATGTGGAACTATGGTACAAATATTGTAGCAGCCATATTCCAGCATCTGCTACTCATCAGTCAGAGTGATGCATGCAAGAGTTAGAAAGAAGGAAATGCTCCAGCTTTAGGACAATATGTAAACAAATATAATGGACTCTTGCCATTGCTCCAAATGAAAAGAAATGTGTAGACTGGGGGGAAAATCATTGTCCCTAAGAAAGACACTGCTTTTTTATAGGTTCATTTTTGACTTTTCATGGATGGGAAGTATTTCTGTGCCTTGTTTACACATTAATGGCTGCCTGCCCTGTTTTATTCAGAGTCTTTATTGATGTACCAGGATGTTCGACTACTCATGTGCATTCTTTTTCTTTGCATAGTGGGGTGGTGTAGTGGGGTGTTTACACTTTTCTCCTTGTTGAGAAGCCCCTGGTTGTCAAGTTATAGTGAGTCCTTGGGTATGAAAATTAAAATAAATGAGGCTTTCTAAGGTGGTCATGACCCTCTTGCAGAGTCCTCTAAGAGTTTATTAGTGTTATGACTTAGAGTAAGTAAATATGAGGCTACAAATCTGTTTTGCCATTTGTAAAGGCTTTTCTTGAGCTAGTTTGTTATTCCAGCATAGCAGCGTGGTCCTCTGTTTATTGCCTTGTATTCAGTCAATATTTTCTTTTCCTCATTGTCGGTCAGAATTGACTCAAGACTTACTGATTTTAAAAAAAGGCACAGTTAGCATTTGGAGGAGCTGCTTGAACATCCAGGAGCTCTGTGGGAGCCAGCTGTGCTCAGGGTTTTCAGCATGAGGCTTCAAGGCCACAGGTGCTGCTGGAGCTGTGAAATGTGAGTGTGTGAGGGTGTGAGCACACTGCTTCCCTTGTGGGTTTGCACAATATTGACTTGTTTAATTCTCAATTTAGCCTACAGGAAGCTGAATCTTGAATTTCAGTGTTTGTTTCTGCAGGAGGGAGCATGATGAAGAGCCAAGATCAATATTGCTTGCAAAAACTAAACAGATCAAACAAACTTGGACTTTTATAGCATCATGCCTGAGCTGACAAAGATTCCTATATAAGATGGTAGATAATGGCTCATTGTTCAGAAAATCTCATTACAATTCACTGTGCAAGTATTTTTATCCAAAAATAGAATTCTTTGTTGTCAATGAGATGAACAGGAGTGATTTGTTGCAGTGCAGATTTTTCATCTGTCAAAGATGTAGTTTTCTGACATTGGAAAGAAGATGAAGAGACAAAGTTTTTGGCTATTGATAGGAACTGCACTGGAGTTTGGATGAAATAGATTGCAAAGTTTGGTTTGTGCTCATTTTGAATAATAAACAAACATGGAATTACTCTGCTACATGCAGATCTAACATGTGCTGCTGGTGTAATGAATTCAGTGCAATAGAGAAAGTGGCAATTAGTACTGGCTGTCAGGAGCTTTAGCTCTGGGGCCTAGAAGCTGGGTATGGGCTCTAGGTGGAATGCTACTTCTAAAATAGATACATAAATCAACCAGGAAACCCATTTTATAGCACATGTGTTAATTGCTTGGCTGTGGATGTGCATGGACCCGTTTTCCTGGAGCACACGGAGTGTTCTGCACAGCTAAAACAGTCATATGTGGTGTCAGTCTGTGCTGGAATGTGTTTCATTTTTCTTCTGTGCTTCAGTGAACATTAACCCCCTACATTCTATTCCATAGACAATATGTTCTGGTGATAGATCCTGCAGGATCTTTCACTCTGTGAAAGGGAGATGTGCTTTCCCATTTTTCCCACTACAGTGCACTGTAGTGTGTACCTTTGGGGTGGCAGGAGGAGACTGCTTCAGGACATGAGTACCATGCTTCCATTTTCCATTTTTGTTGCAGTTCAATGAGAGGCTCTTCTATTGTAATGCATGCCTCTGAGAGGACTCTTGTTCTAGCTGTAGCTCTTCAGCTTGAGCTGGCAGATTCCTGCTGCTGACTGGCACGGATGACCAGTGCACATATAGAATTGTTCTCATCTATTCCCTCCTGGGGTTGGCATGACAGACAGCAAGGAGATAAACTTTCCCCTGCTTTTTTGTCTCCACAGCACTTCACAGAGTTCCTGGATGAATTTTCACCTGATGTCCTAGGCCAGCTGTTGAATGATCCCTTCTTGTCTGAGAAGAATGAAATCATGGAGGTGGAACTGTCTCCAGCATCCCCAGCACCTCTCATCCAGGCTGAGCACAGCTATTCTCTCTGTGGGGACTCCCGACCCCAGTCTCCCCTGACCCACATCTCCACTGATGACAACTTTAATGAAGGTACAACACACTGAGCCCAGGTTCTTTTGTTGTGATGATGCAGTAATGAAATGCTCCTGGTGGAACTGTGGCTGTGGAAAATGGTGATGCATAGAATTGATGAAAACCCATAGCATTTTTAACAGCTACCTGCAGTTCAGCAGTTATAAACTGCTGGAGGGGAAAAAGGGGAAAGGCAGGAATGGTGGGAGGAGCAGATCCAACCTTCTTGTTGTGGTGTGAAGTAGTTGGTGGAGGAGCAAGACCATGAATATCTGGTAACTATAAGGAATAATTGCAATGCCAGACTTTGACTTCTAAAAATTGGTTTAGCTTCACCATTAGCTTTACAGTACAAAGCAGTGGAGTGTTAAGCTGCATTAGAATAAAAGGGAGAGAGATTAGTGCTTTTGGCTAAGCATTGACCAGCTGAACTGTTTGTGAAGATCCACAGTTTTGTAGTCCAAAGTGCTCTGTTGGAACAAGATGAAATCTTTTAGAGATTTGACAAGAGCACAACTAATAAAACCTGTGAGAAGGATTTTTCAATGTGAGACAGGATTTTTGGAAATTATAGGGAAACATAATCTACACAAAATTTTCCATTTTCCTAGCTATTTTACAGGAATATTTTTAAATTAACACATACAGGAGATATTAATTGTGGAAGGGAAAACTAGCACAAGGAACATCAGAAACCAAACTTTTATGGAAGTTAATAGGGGGAAGCTTCAAATTAGGCTAAAAGTGAGGGGAGTTTCCTTTGGGGAAAATTCCTGAAGAAATTCATACTGCTGAGACCACTGTAATAGAGCTGTAGTCAAATGATGTTTTAAAAAGCCAAGAAACTTTAACAAGTGGGTTTAAAAATAGAAAATGAATGGAAAACATTTTGTCTTATGTTCACTCTGCAGAGTGTTTCATAAGAGAGGAGGAGGAGTTGTTCTTGGTGTTTGGGATTTTATTTAATCCTAACCCCAGAATCGTACTCACAACCTTTCTGCACCTATTGACTTCAAAACAGCGAAGCTCAGAGAAGTACCTAAGGAAATTGCAATATTAGAGTTAACCTGGCTGTCTGATAGATATTCAAAGGCATCACACTGATGGTTTTCTATTCCTTAAATCTGTGAGAGCAGGAAAAGAGGATGGCAGTACTGCAGGGCTTGGCACTGGGGGTTGAAAGCATCTCTGTTATTAGACAGTGAAGGTACACAGTGGTCCTGACAACTCCAGTGAAGGCCAGTCCCCTGGGTGGGGTAAGGGCGCAGGTACTGGGAGCACCAGTGTCCTTTTGGGGAGCAGAAAGTACAGAGTGTGGAGGGGGAGGTCTGTATGCTCCAATCCTCTGCTGCTGGGGAGCTGGGAGGGGTTTTGTGGAGTGGCAGGACCTGAGACATATATGGAATGTCCAAAAAATTTGCATTTTCCAAATACCCATCCCAGTGGGCAAATTGGTGAGCTCTTGTAGTGTTTTCATGATTTTTCCCTGGTGAGGGATGGTTTTTGAGCTTCAGCATGCAGGGAGGCTGAGAAAAATGCTGGCCTTGTTCAGCACATGATCTTCAAGAGAGGTTTAAGCCTTTTGGTGTCTGTTTCCATCTTTTGTTTTCCCCCCCTGTTGCAATATGATATGAAATGAACAACATACACTTGAGATGTTTAAGGCAAAAAAGGCACATTTATTTCTGGGCTTTGATATTTATAGAATTCTAAAAGTGAGCCTGGATAGGAGGATGAAATTGCTACCTCTCCTACCACACTGGTCAAACCAACAGTCCATCAATTCTCTCCTCCTCCAGAAAGGAATGCAAAACAATCATTATTTACATGAAAAGTGCATGAGAAACTCCATTACAAAAATGTAAACATCAAAAAACTTAGAAGCATTTTAAAAGAACAGAGCAACACCACCCCCCCACCCCAAGTCTTCCACCACCTTATTGAAAATATTATTTAATGTTTCCTTTCAGCCATTATGGTGGAGTAATTGGTTGCTCTGATTCCATTTTCCTGCCCACTCCTGCAGGGAAATGAGTAATTTCTGCTGTGAGCTGTTTCTTGCTGGCCACTGCTTGGCCATTACCATAATTTCTGCAACTGCTGAATTGACCTATTCCTGTAATTGTAAATTTTACATAAAGTTTTTCTAAAAAGAGCTAGAACTGTAAAACTTAGAAAACTCATAAGTCTGGGTTTAACTTTTCCGAGAAGTCCTGTTAAGTTGAAGGTGAACACACATTTAAATGTCCATAAAGCCAAGGTCCAAACACTGGCTTTCCCCACTTACTCTTCTGACTTCACTGTATTGAGCCCATTTCCCCAGCTGTGTACAGAATAACTTCTTTGAATACTTGCAGCCTGTGGCTATTGTGGGCTCTCTGAAGGTGTCAGTTTTAAAGCACATGGGTACAAGACATCTGGCATTTAATGCATTATTTGGTTTCTTCCCATGACGAGAATCTATTCTTAGATTCAGTTTTGCATAAACTTTAAAGATAACTAGAGGGAGAAAGATTTCCAGGCTTGACCTATCTGCTTGCAGCTGGTTGATCACTTTTGTTTGCCTGAAGTGGTGAATAAGGCACATGGCCTGGGGAGGGCTTCAGGCTGGAGCATGAAAAAGGAGGCTGTGTCCTGTGTACAAACTGTCCACACCAGCTGCACTGCCACCTCTCTCCCACCAGGTTTCTGCTTTCTATTTTTGAGCCCTGGGGTTTCTGAAACAACTGCAGAATGGCTGTGGAGAAGGACAGTGGATAGCTGTGGAGTGGAAAAGGCTCCTGAAAGGACCTGAAGAAGCTGGGAGGGCAGACTGGGAGTAGGGCTGATGGGTAAGGGAGATCTCATCACAGCCTTTTGAGGCACAGAGTCATTTCTGACAGCTGTAAAGAAATAGGGAAGGAAGCCTGATTTTCTGTTGTGGTCAGTGCAGGTTTGTCTTCAGTTTTCCAGTCTCTGCAGCCTTTTAGAAAGGGAAGGCTGTGGGTCAGACAGCCAGGAGCAAGGCAAGACCCAAGTTTCAGCAGGCACTACGGTTATTCTTGTGACTTAGTGTAGGCACTTTCCCTGCCCATCTGTGCTTGATCTTGTTAGCTGTGGGTACAAACTTTGGGATTGTGGCTGTCCCTTGTTTTGGCCATGTGAGATGCATGGGTGACAGAGCCTGCAGCATCTCTGTGGGGCTCTTCATCCTCTGAGACCAGTTGGAGTGCTGGGGGTGTGTTGTGGTGGGTGTGTGTTTGATTTTCCTGGTGTTTTTCACTTTGTGAGCCTGGCAGGGCAGAGCCAGTGGACAGCTGGCCAGTCACTTGGATGCTGTGTCTCAGGTTGTGCCCAGGTTGCTGGGTGCATTCCTTCCCCAGTCCCTGCAGGGCTCTGCGTTTGAGGCTACTCTGGGTCCCCACCTGCCCCTCCTCTTGGTGCTTTCCTGCTCAGGAATGCTTTGAAGTTACTTTTGGATTTGAAGAGGCTTGTCTTGGCTGAAGGTTTGACAGACTGATTGCTGAAATGGTGTGTTTGTGTTTTACTCCTAGCTGTGCCAAAACTGGAGCTGGCCCCAGACTGTAACCTGTATTGTTACTGGGTTTTTTACTGCTGAGGTTATGATTTTCTGTAATGTGCTTTTCAAACTCGAATTTTCTTTTTCAACTTTTAAACTTCAAGTCCATCTCCCTACATGGGGAGATTTTCTTTTCTCCTACATTTTCTTTTTTGAAAAAGAAAAACACAAATAAGAAATCCAAACGAACCAAACAAAACCCCCAACACCATGGCTCCCACTTTTCTCCCTTCAACAATAAATCCATCCCTCATATCAGGCAGGGCTATGAAAAACCCTTGCTTAGGTATGGGGGTCACAAGCAGTAATCAGTGTCATGTGCTGTCTCTGCATAGAGGCACCCCTGGGCTTGAGGCTCAGGTTGGTCTTCATGTGTTTTATTTGTGTCCATATGTATGCACACATTTAATATACATGTGTATATGTGAGTCATAAGAGTTTTATTATTTATATTAGATTATATTAAATATCCTGATGTATTTTCTATATATAGAGAGGTACAATGTCCTGCTACTGCCTGTTTTTGTCCAAATACTGAATTGATGTAATGTGAACAATGAAAATGGGAATCGCTGCTGCCCTGACTTTAAAGAAAACAGAAATGAAAGAAGAAACTCACTTATGCTTTCAAAAGTTGCTGTCAAAGCCACACTGGTAATTTTTTAGAGCACATTCCTGCAACTTGTATTCTGTGTCATTTTTTTTCTTTTGTATGTTTATTTAGGAAATGAGGGGAAAGCCATTTAATGGGAGTGGCCTGTGTTTGTATTGATTTTTATGTGGAAAGGTAGCAGTCAATCCTGTGGACCATCTGCAGTGTTAAATTCATAGAAACATAGAATACTCTGTGTTGGAAGGGACCCATCAGGATCATCAAGTCCAGTTCCTGACCCTGCATGGTGACAGTGTAAGGACACCCCAGGAATCACACCATGTGCCTGAAAGCATTGCTCTGTATGAGAACAACTAAATTCATGCCAGAGTATGAGAAGATTTTTGAACTTCTGTATATCCAAGGTCCACAGTCTCAACAGATCACTCTGCATCCACCCTGTAACTCCTACTTGAGCAGCAGCATGTCTGAAACATGCTAGTTTTGATTTAGAGGTAGGCATTTACTTATGCTTACTGTTAATTGTCAGCTTTATTTGCAGTCTGGCCTCCTTTAGCTTCCAGTCATGAGATCCAGATGAGATCTCATTATAGCCTTTGTTTCTTTTAAAGAACCATCTGCTCTCTGAAACC
>NW_005054414.1:161661-198621 GCF_000277835.1 Geospiza fortis | reverse complement strand
TTGTAGGCTGTGATTAAGTTCTCTCTTGACTGCTGCTTGGATACAGTCTAAATGAACTGCACTTCCTTGGTGTTTCCCCCTGGGTGGAATCTTCTGGACCTTCACCTATTGCTGTGCCTTTCTCAATACAGGGACCTTTACAGCTTCTTTTTCAAACTCTTTGTCAAGTGACTACAGGAACTGATTTCCCAGGAATAGTTTCCCTGATGATGCATGTTATGGGAATACTCCTCCCACTTCCAGTCCTGCTGTTTGTCAAACCAGTGATCTCATTTTTTCTGTAGTGTTGCACTGACAGCTTGTGCTCACTTAGTTATGTGCTGTGAACATCAAGTCCATTTCATGTGTGTTGAAGCCATAATACAGATCTGCCTTCACAGCATCTGTGTGGGGTGTGAGGAGAAAAACTGGGACCTGAGAGAGAGAAAGAACTGTTTTATTTGACCACTGTCAAATAAAACAGTTCTTTCTCTCTCTCAGGTCCTTCTGTGGATAGATTTCTCATACCTGAAAAGAAAAAAGAAAATCATAGTCTTATATAGGACATATAATGTTATCCAACTTTAAGGCTGTAAATCCAGCTACCACCTCAGTCTGTGCCTGACTCCCATGTATATAAAGGTGATATGTTTTTGTTTCTATCTTAGTAACTTTGATAGTGATGCAAATTATCTGTGGGTTTTACATGGACTCCGTGCTGGTCAAAGAGGGGATGCTGGTATGAACGATGATCTTTTGTTATGAAAAAAGCTATGCATTGTAATTACTGTGTATTACTGCTGCTTATCTTTGCCCCTTTATTTAATTTTCCCTTCCTGGCACTTTAAAAAGGACCCCAATGTTTGGTAGTCAAACAGTCTCTCTTTTGTCACAGCCCTTCTGAGGGCTCCGGTTTCGTTATTTGCGGTGGCAGCGTGTGCACGCCGGGAGGGGGAAATGCCATCTGGAAAATCTGTAAGAGGAGCTGTTTGTGGATGAATGTGGGCTCTCACCTCCCAAAGGGGAGAGGGGGAGAGGTAGAGGCGTTGGAGTTCAGCATTTCAGGCATAATAAACAGGGCTTGTGTCTGACAGGGAGCGTTATGTCAGCCCAGAGCTGGGCACTGAGAACCTTCCAAAGCCAGGGGAGTGAGAAGGAAGCAGTTATTTCTCCAGAAAGGTCCAATTTGCCTTTGGGAGGCTGGAAAGGCTCAGACTGCAAAGCTGGGGATGCTGAACTTCCTTCCCTGCAAGTAGCATGTCCTGCAGCATGCCCAGAATGTATGCATCAGAAGCCGTTTTGGGTTCATGGTGCATAGGTGCTTCTCTGACAGATCAAGCAGACATTTTCCCTAAAAACAACTTGTGAGCCTCTTCCAAGAGATGCTTTCTCTTTGCAGTTGTCTGGCTTCCAGCTGGCAGCTGTTCTGTGGTGGTGACACCCCTAGGTCCCACTGCTCTTTGTATAGAGGCACTCCCCTCAGAGGGAGGATTCAGGTGAGGATGGACATTTGTTCAAAGGCCAGCTTTACACACAGGGACCCTTGGTGCAGTTTAAGCACCCTCTGCATCAAGGTGTGTCATTAACATGTGGTGAGTTGAGCCTGAGACTGCAGATGTTGTTCATGGCATGGCTATGCAAAGCCAGGTGGGCTGTGCATGCAGCCCCGTGGTGCATGGTGACAGTGTAAGGTCTGCCAAAAGGAATTAGTTGAAACCCTATTGTTCAAATCTGTAACACAGCTGAAGAGGGAGGTTATTTAAGTGCACTTGGCTGGAGAACACTTTGACTCATTAGGGAACTTCCTGCATTACCCTGTTCAGAGATGGCTTTTCTGATACCTGTGCAGAGCACTTTGACTGATAGTCTATGGTTGCTCTAAATTTTCTGTTTTGTTTTTCTCTAAGTTACTTTATCCATCACTTGAACAGAGTGATGTTAAGGAGGAGGCAAAAGCTTCCTTTTCATTCTGGTGATACAGATAAGGATGTATCCCTTGATGATTCTAGAGGTCATATTTGCACACTGGTTTGAAATGACATTCAGTGCATGCATCTGTTCTCTGTGATGGAGATCTGTAATGGTGGTATGGGCTTTTGTCCCCTTCAAAGATTGGGTTCAGTGGTACTCCCTTCGTGTGGGTTGTTTACATAGTTTACATAGTCTTACTGTTTACATAGGGGAAAAAAAGGTGAGAGGCATGTTGTTTTTCTGGGTACTTGCATTCTCTGTACTTGAGAGGAGCGGGGCTGAGATGCAGAGTGCATCTCTCATTTATTTAAAAATGCGCAATAAATGCACATGCAACTTAATTATCCAGCAATAAGTGTCTCTGTAAACTCTAATAAAGAGTGCTGAAAAGAATGTGGGGAGCAAGGGACACCATTTTAGTTATTTTTGTAAGTTTTTCTGTACATCTATCAGAAAGGGTGAAATTTAGTCAGTGTTGGAGAAGATCTACTTTTTCACAGGAAAGGAGGTGGTATGTTGGACAAGATTGAAGAATTAGTTGGATAGAAATAAAAAAGGAAAGCAAAACTTTTGGGAACTCTCATATTAGAAAAACTGTACAGTTGAGGTAAGCATTTTTCACCTGGTTTTCCACTTTGCCTACCCTGCCTTTCTATACCACGTCCACAGAACAAGAAGAGAAACAAAATGTTGCAGTTCTTCTGATATGAATATCCTAGAAAGCTGCACATGGTCTTATTAAGAGACTATGTAGAATTTTTAAAATATGTGTGTAAATACAGATATACAAAAATGTTTTTTTGTATTGGACACAGGAGATCTTAGGTGCATGTGTCACAAACCCTGGGTGGCTGTGATGAATGGGGTTTTTGGATGGCTGAGTTGAAACTCTGATGTTTAACTTGTAGCAGTGGTAGGTGCTCACAGACCAACCTGAAAGTGTGCTGGATTTTGATCAAATGTAGTAACAGGGCTAAATCATCTGAAAATCCAATTCCAGTTGTCTCCAGTTGTCTCCAGTTGGCCATTTGAAATGACTGTTTACTTTTTGGCCTTAGTCTCCCCATGTCTCACTTGAATTTTCAGCTCCACTGTGAAAATGAATTCAGATTGTGGAATGTTTCCCTAGCAGGGAATTCAATAGCCCTGTGGGAACAAAATTTGGATTGTATTTGGTAAAGGAGAGGCGAGGCTGTGCATGAGACAGTGCAAAGAACAAAACATGGAATATCTTCTCAATTAGTGAAGCACCATGCATTGTGCTTGTTGGATAAAGCATGGGTTCTGTAGAGAAACTGTTTAGTCATTAAAGCATTCCTATTTTTAGGTGTATTGGATGTGCAAAAGGACACTGAGTTAAACATTCACAGGTATTTCTTAATACTTGGGTGCTTTGCAGCCTGAATGTTCAGTTCACCTGTGCAATTTATCAGCATTAGTGCATTGCAGGTAGAAGTGTTAGTTGGGATTTTGCCAAGTGCTGTGTGGACTCCCTAAATTACATGTTCCATGTGCCAAAATGCCTAGCATTCATGGACTTGGGAAAGTGTAGGCAAAGGGGAATGCTACTCATCTAAACAGTCATTGCATGATAGGGTTCTGAGGTTTGTACAATATTTCAGCTGGGGAGGGAACTGACAGCCAGGATCACTTCTTCAACAGTGAACTGTTCTGAAGCCTGAGAAGAGATTTTTCAAGAGAACCAAAGTGACAATACTTAGGATGTGTATTTTCTTAGCCATTTGGAGAGCCAAATCTCTTGTTTAGGCTTTCTTGTCTCGATATCTGAATGACTTGCAGCATATTTTGTTTCACCTTTGAGGATGCAGTGTTGCCCTTTTCCTATT
Organism: Geospiza fortis; assembly: GCF_000277835.1. Taxonomy (NCBI): domain Eukaryota; kingdom Metazoa; phylum Chordata; class Aves; order Passeriformes; family Thraupidae; genus Geospiza; species Geospiza fortis. The sequence goes on along the minus strand of NW_005054414.1, from coordinate 194,824 downwards.
TGTCTAGAATTCGTACCATCATGAAGATCATATTCTCAGCTTCTTGTTTTGGACTGTGGCTCAAGAGTTCATGTGTACCTCCTGGATCATGTGAAATATAAACATAAACACCTCTAACTTCTTGACACCAGTCGTTTACTCTTACCACAGCACATCTTGGTTTGGTTTGGTTTGGAGAGGACACCTACCTCCCTCTTCCTCAAATGGGTCTCTTGAGCCAGCTCCTGTTGTCCTTTTCATTCCAGTATTTCACATGCACCTTCTTTGTTGTTCTCATTATTGTGTGAAACCTCTCTCGTGGTTCTCTGAAATACTCTTGTCTTGGAGGATGTGCCATACCTCTCTGTATGACCACTGATCTCTTATCCTGCTGCATTTTCCCTCTGTTTTTCTCATTTTGTGTTACATTCTCAAGGGCTTTGGGAGAAGGGTTGCCACTTTGCTCTGCTAGTGCAGTGCTTGGCAGAGTACACTAAGATGCTAAGGAACTATTATAAGAGTAAACTAAGAATGTTATTCAGATGATTTCAACCTGCAGTGCTCAGGAAGAGGAGAAAGGAGAGTGGGAAATCCCTTGGAGCAGAGAGGGGTTATTAATGACTTCAGAAGCTAGACTGTGTCAAAGATCAGGGAGTATTGTAGCACAATACTCCCTGATCCAGGTAGGGAATGTGTAACTGCAATTTGGAAAAAGGTGGCAGGGGAAGGGGTGCGGGGGAAGGAGAGTATCAAGGTGAGATTTGACCAGCCCTCCCTCCCATCCTTTCAGGATTGTTCATCTGGAATGGCAGCTGTCACCATGCATTGTAGGAGGCAGTGTCAGAGAAGTGCCAGATGCAGCTGTTCAGAATTAGCTCAGTGCTAAGTGCACCGTGTTGCTGTCCTGTAAAAACCTCTGTAACCCTACAGACTGGTTAGACTGGCTTAAAGCCTGGAATAACTCTGAGCAGTTTATGCAGATCTAAGTGGTGATGGCAGGGATGTCAAGTTAATCAGCAAAGTTGGCTTCCAGAAGAGTAAAATGACGGATTCCAGAGGAGTGAAGTGACCAGCCAAAGGCCAGCATATCTCGCTGTCTTAGAGCAGCTGAATATTCATTATGAGTCTGGGGATTAGAGGTGATAAACATCATAAAGTGCAGCCTTAGAGGACATGCCCTGTTGTGCTGGTCCCCCATGGCTGGATTTCCCTTCTACTTTCATGATGATACAAATTTAAGAAAATGAAGGGCTAATTACTGGCTTCACTAATAGCTCTAATTTATCCATAGCCTTCACAATAGTGCTGCCCCAGGGGTAGCTCGACCCAGAGGTGCAAGAGGCAGCAAAGGGAGGCTCTGCACAAGGTGATGTGGGGCCAGTTTTGACTCAAGTTATCCAAACAGGCATTTGAAAGTTGCATTTGCCAAGGGATTCTGGATTTCCAGGCAGAATTCCAACCACCTTAAAGGTTTTGCCTGAACAATGCATACACAGCAAGCTGAGAGGGAGCTGCTGCTTTTGTGTTGTGACTAGAGAGGCTCAGGGAAGGTTGAAAAAGAGCAATGTCCTCTCTCCTGAGTTAATATTTAGGCAAGCCTACCTATTTTTTCCCCATAAATACTTCTAATTTTGCATTTTTGCTTTTCCCAGGAAGCTTTGGGAGCAAGCTCTCCAGAAGTTTAAATATGGTGTTTAGCCCTTGCTCTGCAGTTAACCTGGCAGAGTGCTGGCCTTGCTGTTCTTGAGCTTCTGATTACAGGATACATATTTTTCATTTTTAATTCCTTGGTGTGTCTTTACTCAAATTACCTCCTTCCTTGCCAGTGGTGGAGGTTAGGTCCCACCACAGAGTAATTACCAGCACTGGAGATGCACATTCTCCTCCCTTCCTCCAGGCACCCAGCTTCTGCCCAGTGCCTGTGTGCTCTGTGTGTGTGTGGTCTTAATAGCAAGGACACACAGCAGCACAGGCTGTAAACCCACTCTTGTTTTTGTTACCTATTTGCAGCTGAGCTCTGTTGACATCTCACCAGCTCGATACATTCAGCTGTGAATGAAGGGTCTTGTGCAGCCTTGCAGAGTGCTGGTGGCACAGCCACAGCCCCATGGCTGCCTCCCAGGCTGTTGGTGCAGCACACAGTTAATTCAGAGCTCTGTTGCTTAAACCAGCCCTACAGTGGATGTTTTTGCTCTCTCTCTCTCTTAATTTCATATATGCAGTAAAGAATCTGTTTGAAGGCAGTAGAAGGCTTTGAAAGAAAGATCAGCACTCTTCTTCCTTTTGTGTATATTTGCTTTCAGATTCCAGCTGCTCTATTTAATGGATATGCCTCTTACAGCCACTGCTCAGCCGTGGCAGAGGACTGTGCCACACGCAGCTGGGATGCAGTGCCCCCGCTATAGGATATTCTCCTGAAAGAGGGAAGACTAATTCCATTTCAATTGGAATAGGAAGTTTTCTAAGGCAGAATTGCAATTGACAAAAATGCATTTGATTATTTTGTATTTTTAAAAGGGTTTGTTAATAGCCTTGTGGAATTGTTTCGAAGGTTGAGTCTTTCTAAGTTCTTGGTACTCTATTACACTTCAGACCTGGGAAAATAAGTCCTTTTTCAGCAAGTAAAACAGTGAATGGAAATGGAATGGAGATGGGGAGCTAAACTTGCCGTGCCAACCTTCTTCCAGTTCTTGACAATGCTGAGCAAACTCTTCAGTTTTGTCTAGAAAAAAGTTGCATGGCTTTCTCTTGACTAGGGAGCTTTCACTAAGTGGAGTTAGGGGATAATTCTGCTGACACGTGATGCACGTTGCATTGCTGCCAGATAAAATATGCATCTTGTGCTGTCACTTCCCAGAGGCTCTGTGGAGGAAATCAGCATGATCACCATGGCACTGGTGCTCCTGTGAAATCATCAAAGCCTATATCCTCTTTTGCACATACTAAATGAATCCTTGGGGGGAAAAAAATGAACTTAAGGGTGTGACAAATACTTTGTTTTAAAGAGTATAATCCCACCATTTGAGCTATTTGCTGCCTGCAAGCAGTAGAAGAAGCAGAAGTCTGGCTAAAGGCTATCTCTAGAAGGAGGAATAAAACTGAGTCAGCAGGCATTAGGCTGTTTAGGACAGGGCTCTCTGGCTGCTTTACCCAGAGCTTGTTTAGTCTTGTTCTGCTACGCATTAGCAGCTTTCAGCAATGCACAGTGATTAGTGCTCTGTGTCTTTCCTCGCTGCTCCTCTGTGTATCCTGGGGCTAGGATTAGGTTACAGCCCTGAAATGGCATGGTTGTCTGCATTGACTGAAAGCTCAATAGTAAGGGCAGAGTTTTGTTGATAGACTAAAATGTCTTCTGTGTTTGTTTCCCTTCTCTGGAAGAGGAATGACATTATTTTCATTTGTAGTCTTTCTGTTTCTGATCTAAACATGTGGTGTCCAATTTCCTTCCCTGGCAGGTGACCTGGAAAATGAGGAATGGTGTCTGGCTACAGAGTTTACTCCAGCTGCAATAAAGACTGAGCCAGGGCTTTGTGAGACATCAGGCCTTGCTCCCTCAGTCAGTCTCACCGTCACGGCCACGTCGCTGGAGGGGGAACAGCCTGAGCTCCAGACAGATGCCCTGGTACTGCACACTCTGTTCTCTCTGCACACTTAGCCCCAGCTTCTCCTAAGGCTGTTACCAGTGGAACCTCCTTGGTGCCAGAGCTTGGCAGTTCAGGGTGCACACTGCAGTCTGTTCTAATGGTTTTTAATGTTTGCTGGTGTCCCACTATTGCTGTAAGAGCTTGTTGTCTGCATCTTTAGCTCCTAATGTTTGGATATACAACTTTGTCTTCTATGCTAACCCCAAAGCCTGGGGCTCTTGGGTTTCTAGAAATATTTGAATAGTTTCTAATGAACCAGTTGCACCTGAACTGCCTAATCCACTTGCTCTGTGAAGCCTGTGACAAGCTAAGTGTCTTTAATAAGACCTTGCTTTAATGCTGCTGTGCCTTCCCCTTAGCAGAACAAGAGTCCTTGTTTGGATTGACTGGAGAGTTTCCCTGTTTGCCTGCAAAGTTACTTTTGCCAGATATGTGAAGCTTTGACATTTCAGGCTGCTGCTACTTCCGGACCAAGCAGCCTCACAAGGAGCTTTGTGATGCTCTTCTGACCACAGCTGGAGCAGCCAGTGGACATTCTAAAGAGCTTAGTTTGGCTGTGGTTGGGTTAAGGCGAGTGAACTGCAGCAGCTGGAGGCTCACCAGGGTCCCCAGCCAGTAGAGGAAGAAGCATGGCTGTTGTCAGCCCCCAGCATGCAATGTCAGTCCAGGCTGGAGGGAGTTGGTGTATGCTGAAAATAAATGTTTCCACTTGGATGTGGATCAGAAATAGGTGCAACAGAAATTATGTTATGAGAAACTGAAAGAAGCTAAGCACAAGTTTCCTATAATTTTCTCCTGGCTTGAATGTGCTGTTCCCAGGACACAGTCCTGCTGTAGCTTGGGATGCTGTGATTTGCTGAGTATTGGGACCTGCTGGTGGCTCACTGCTGTTGCATGGATTGGTTACACAGGTTACTGGGAGAGATTTTGGCTGCAATTAGCCTGCTGGTGTGCCAGTCTGGCCTCCTCAGGCCTGGCACTGCAGCACACAGACAGGCTCTGGGCAAAGCTTGGCAGCCTGGTGCCCCATCCTTGTCAGTAGGGCAGGCCAGGTGTGTTCCAAACTTCAGTCAGCAGTGAGTGTCTCTTTTCCTGCTCCTCAGCACTGTGAAAGGAACTTGAGTCCCAAAACCTGGTGCTCAGTGACTGGCACCTTGCTCTTGCTCCCAGATGACAATGGTCTTTAGGAGGCTGTCCCTGACTCCCAGGGGTGTTCCTGTCCTTGCTCAAACAGAGCCTGCAGTCCAGCAAATCCTAGCAGCGGCTCTGTTGCTAAGAGAAGTAATTGGAGTGGGTTACATGTTAACTTCCAGTCTGAAATGTCATCTCTGAGGCGTAATCTTTTATTTTAGCTAAATATAGTAGTAAGAAAAGCCATAGTGGGAGTAGTCAGGGCAATATTCTCTGTAGCCTGGTTTAGCAAACTGTGTGAAGCAGTTAAAGCTTTCCTGTGGCAGAGCAGGAGGAGAGGAAACCTCTCCATTTATGGAGAAGTAATCCTTGTGCCCTTCTATTAAGACTTTAAGATGTGTACTCCAGGTTTTCATGCTGTTAATTTCTCTTTTCTAGATGAAACCACTGACCCAGAAAGTTCTTCCAGAGATTAAATTGGAACCCCATGAAGTGGATCAGTTCCTGAACCTCTCTTCTAAGGAAGGTCTGTTAAATACCAAATGAAAATGTAGGGCTAGATGTCCAGCAAGTACAATAAATGTACTTTACCCTGATTAAATATTTGGATTTCTTGTTCACCATGTCAGATTTTAGGCTGAAGCTGTCGTTTTATAGGGATTCAGGTCAGGCTATTGAAGAGCCAGAGTCTCTCTGAGCCTTTATAGGAAGTTTTGTTTTTCTTTCTTCCCCCCCCACCCCTTTTTCATCATAAAGAAAATGATCCCTTTTGCTCTGTAGGATATTAATAATTGTACTGAAGGGAGCTTGAATTATTGAGGTACAGGATTATTTAGGACAGAAAAGAAATCAATTTGAGGAGACTTAGTTAAGATATAAGAAACTTTACTGCTAACCTCTGGTGCAAAAGCAGGATGTGAGTTTATATGAAAATAAAAGTTAGGTGAATCTGTTTGTAGCACATTAGTTTTAAGAACAATCATTATCTCTTTGTACTTGCACTTTAATGTGAAAGGAGGAGCAAAGATCCCTACCCTGAAAGCTAAACACAATTAAAACCATGAAAATTTGGAAGAGCCAAATATTTGGTGTGAGATCTGAGCAGATAACTGCATTTTAGTTAGAAACACTTGACATTCTGTTAGTGAATTAATTTCTGTGGGTAAGTAGCACTGCTCCAGGGAGAGAAATAAATGATGTAGCAGGTGGATAAAGAGAGGTTGTATCTCAACCCAGGTGTAGATTTGTTTGCTCACTTTGTGGGATTAAGGGCCTTTCTGTTTTTCAAATATGTTTCTTCTTCTGGCAAGTGCAAGAGCTATCATGTGAGATAAAAAGAGTATTACAGAATTTTTTTTTACTATTTTTCTTCCATCCTCCCTTACCACCCATTTGATCTTTTCAACTCAAATATGCAAAAGCATAACAGAAGTGGAAGGTGGTAAATCAGCCTTGTATCTTCCTACTTCAAAATTCAATTGCTTTAAATGTAGCTCAGAGAAAGAGTGACTTAGTTATGGCTGTTTTGAGCATCTGCTAAATTGTCCATTTAGTAAGAGTGGGTGAGACATGCCCTGTTTCTCTTGGTCCAGACCCATTTGATCATAAGCAGCACTTTGACAATTCTAGAGCAGGTTCTTTTGGCTGCAGCTGAGGTTATCTGTTGGCCCTGGATAGACTCTGTGAGAGAGGCTCCTGTGGTGGCTGCCTGTGCTGCTCCTGCTCCATCAGTGCACCGAAGCCTTTGCTGTCACTAGGTTGTCAGTCACTTCCCAGCTCTGCCAAATCATGTCCTTCCTGATCATGTAACTCCTTGGATGTGATCCCTTCCCTTGCAAATACTGGCAGATTGTTTAATCCATGGCAAAGTTAGAAAATATTATTGTTTTTGGAGGGAAAGTATGCTGGCTCAGAGCCCCTCTGTTAATGTGGTTTCCCAGGAACAGGGAGCTTGTACTTTACATTATACATGAACCTCAAAGCATTTGAAGAAGGAGCTGAAGTGTAGGTAGAAGTGACTGGAGCATATGCACAGAGCCCTGTTTTGTCTGTCAAACCTAAAGATAGCTGCTGCATTTCATTCCTTCTTTGGAGACCTGCATGCTCCAAACCTCTTCCAAGTTGCCCCTTCTGCTTGATCCATTTTTCAGCAGACACTCCTGTTCCTGGGAACTGTGTGGTGGTGGTGGCTGTAGTGGCAGTCAGAATGGACACCTTAAACCCTTGTGTTACTTTGTGTCTCTGTTGCCATGTAGCAGTGGATCCCCTGCATTTGCCTCCCACCCCTCCGAGCAGCCACGGCAGTGACTCTGAGGGAGGGCAGAGCCCGGCTCGGTCGCTCCCTCCTTCCAGCCCAGTGCAGCTCCAGGCCACGGCCAAGGTCGCGTCGCGCGCAGCTTCGATGCTCTCCAATTCCCCTCTCCTGACTGCGCCACATGTGAGTTGAGCTGGCTTTCTCCACCATTTATCTGTGTGCCTTTTTTATTTTTTCACTTTTTAAATTACCAGTTTTGACAGAGATTTGCTAACTTTCTGTTGTTGTTTCGATGAATTCATCTCTGGTCAAAACTGCAGATCCGGTAGTTCTTGCTCACTGGTCTGTTCTGTTCCCACAGGGAACAGCATGTGCCTCTCCTCCAGGTTGAGACAGGGTTCACCAGTGTTATTAGGTTTATCCCATCATGGACTGTGTTTTACCTTAGGGCCCAGCCCGCTGGGTTGACCTGTCTCTGGTAGATCTGCATCTGTCCTCTTGCCATGTCATTAGCAGGTGGTGATCTTTAGGGAGGGATTTTCAGCAGTGTTTCTCATGTGTCTCTATCCCTGTTTGAGCCAAAGGCAGTTATACTGTTGGCCTCAGAGCTGGGCCAAGAACAACTCTTTTGAGGGAATCCTGTCCCAAAGGTTTGAACTCAGAATGGAAGTTACCTGAAAGGTCCACACATTCCCCGTTGCAGGAGGCTGTTCTAGTAGACTTAGTCCTGTCTGAAGTGGGAGACCTGCTGCCTCTCCTCTGTAACAACTTTTTCTTCTAGGACTGTGTGCACTTACAGAACTGTGTTTTATTTTATTTTATTTCATTTCTATGACCCTTGAAGAAATTACAGGGCACTGGCCCCCTCATCCTGACAGAGGAAGAGAAGAGGACACTGATAGCAGAGGGCTACCCAATCCCTACCAAACTGCCCCTGACAAAAGCAGAGGAGAAGGTTCTAAAGAAAATCCGCAGGAAAATCAAAAACAAGGTAAATGTTAGTTAGCTTTGCTGGACGGTTCCTACTTGTCCTTCATTTTAGAAAATGCTGCAGAATTCTGCAGTAATGGTCCATGTACTGTTGAATGCTGTAAGTTGTCTTTTAACAAAGTGCTTTTCTTTGTTCCTGAACACATCCATCAAATTGTCTGTCAGTGTGAGTGTGCCTCAGTGTAGGTATTTACCTAACCCCATTAACAATGGAGTATTTAGCAGGCAGGGTATCAAGTTGCTGTGGCTTGGCTCCATTTAAAAATCAGAACAATCCTACCCTTATGGTGGGCAAAGAGCTCTGTATTCTTTGCATGGTGAGGAAGGTGTTCTTTTCTGTTTCCTATTTTAAAATATGACTCTGTATTTCAGTGCACTGGTCTTTTGATCACTGAATTCAGTGACTTGTAAAGTTGATACCAAGGATGCCAAATGCCCTGCAAGTTTGTCTTTTTTTTCCTTCTGACATGGGGAAGATCCTAGTGATAGGGAAGAATGCAATTTTTTTCAGACCTGGCCAGCTCACTTGTTCTGGAGGATTTTAGCACATATTTCATGGTTGCTATATTCTGCTACTGGTTTTAGCAGATAGAGGGGTAAATTTGGATACACTAAATTGGAATTTGGTCTTGTACTGTGTTTTTTCAAAATTTTCTGAAGTGATCTTGTGCATTTCATGTACCACTTACATAGAATCAGAGTCATTTATATTGAGGAGAAATCTGGAAGTCCTTTGGTCAAAGCCCTGGCTTGGAAAGCAGGGTCAGCTTAGAGAAGGTTGCTCAGGGTCTTGTCCAGTCACATTTTACTGCTGCAAAGGCTGCTGAGTCCCCTGTGTCTCTGGGTACCATGTTCCCATATTAGGACACTCTTGTGATAAAAACAAATAAATAGAATCCCTAATGTGTGATTGGAATTTCCTTTGCTGCAACTTGTATTTGATGCCTCTTGTCATTTGCTGTGTGCCTGTGAGAGCTCTGACATCATCTTTGCTGCACAAGATAGTTGAAGACAGCAATAAATCAGATTCCCTCCTTAGCCTTCTCTTCTTCAATCTGAACAAGCCCATCTTTTTCTTCCTTTCCTGAAATGTCATGTGCTCTGGCATGCTTATTATAGCAGAGCCCTGCCCCGGGCCCGCTTCTGTACATCCAGAGGATTTGTTTCTGAGCCATGGACTGCACTGCTGTACTCAGCTGGGGTTTTGCAGCCCCTGAGCAGAGGGGGAAGAACCACTCCTCTGGACCTGCTAACTGCAATCTCCTTGATGCAGACCCCTGTTTGGCTGGCTGCTTTTCCAGCAGGGGCACACCGCTGACAGTTGTTTGACTTGTTCATCAGGAGCCCATGTCCTTGTCTGCAAAGCTGCTTTCTAATACGTTCATGGGCTTTTTCTCTCCAGGACATCATCCTGGGGTCATCTTTTGGTATTTGTCCTGGGATATTCTCTCCAGATGAATCTGATTTCTTTTTTAAGGTTAGCAGGGGATGATCTTTTTTTGTGTGATTGAAAGGAGGAGCCTTGCTTCAGAATGTGGAAATAGATCAAGTCAGTGCTTTGCTTGCCAGGAATAGAAATGAGAACAAGACAGATGCTGGAATCCAATAACACTGGGGCTTTTTACCAGTTTATTAATTCGTCTCTGATGCTTTTGTTTCCTATGCAAATATTTGGTGTTTTTCATCCTTTTTCCTTAGATCTCTGCCCAGGAAAGTAGAAGAAAAAAGAAAGAATACATGGACAGTCTGGAAAAAAAGTAAGCCCGCCTCCTTCCTGTTTCAAGCAGGCCAATAGCACTAGCCGTGGGACTGGGAAGGGATCCAGCTGTGGCTGCTGGGACAGTTCCATGCACAGAGTGCCAGCTGCCATCTCGTGGCAGTGACTGAGAAGAGGCCCTGCTCCTGGCAGCTGCTTGTCGGGGTCAGGACCGTGCCTGCCTGCAGCGGATGGCTAATGTGCCAGCAAACACTTCACGCCTTAAATTAGGCAAAACCCAGCTGCATTGGCCTTCACCTCAGGCGACTGTGTTGGCCTGGTGGACAGGCAGTGTTCAGGGAAAGATGGATCCAGAGTGAGTAAACTCTGTCTTCTAGTGCAGATGAAAACAGAAATAGGAAGTGGGTGAGTCAGGACTGCCTGGGAAAATAAGCAGGACTCAGGAAAATAGCATGTGACCCGTGGACTTCCCTTAGCAAGCAGGAGCCAAACCCCCAGTTAGTGATTTATATCCCAAATTAATCTTTCTTCCAGGAGATGAATATTTTAGTATTCCTCTTATGCAATTCACCAGATGGTTCTGTTAAAACTCTTGTACCATCTTTGGTGATATCCTTGATGTAATTTCCATTTTTTTCTTGTCTCTTTATAGCTCTGTCTTGCTTCCTCAGAGTTACTCTTCTGAAATTCCACCTCATGCATACCAGATATCAAGGATATTTTCTTTTTCCTTTTTTCTTCTTGAAGCTATTCAGGATGGTTCTGTTTGTTTTCTTAGGAGTCACATATTTTACTTGGACCTCTTACATGTTGTATGACAATGTCCTGTAGTTTGGGGATTTCAGGGGTGGTTTGGAAATGGGTAGTATCTTGGGACAGTCTTGAACACTGTCCTTAATCTTGTGGCTTATTAGCCCTTATAAACTTGAAATTTGAGTCTCTGGTTTCAGAAGCATGGCATTTGCCAGACAGCTAATGCAACTTTTGCTTTGTGTTTCGTGCTATGAGCTAAGGTTCGTTGGTTTAATTGTTTCTTTAAATGCAGGCAAGATCATGGAGCTCTCAGTGAAAGCAAGTTTGGCTTGTTTTACAATCACTTGAATAAATAACTGATGTTTTTCTATTTCTCATTGTGCTGTCTCCAGAGTTGAGACCTGCTCAAATGAAAACAGTGAGCTGCGTAAGAAGGTTGAAGTCCTGGAGAACACTAACAGGTAAGGTATGGATATCATCAAACAAAGCTTGGTAGTGGGATATCACCATGAAAAGTGAAAATCTGGAGGTTAAGAGATCAACTGAGATGTGAACAGTAGCTGTGTCTGCTAGGGTTCATGTCCGAGAAAGATGTGGAAGGCCAGTTATTGTGACTGCAGTGGGATGTAAAGCATGGAGGTTTTGATATCATGTCTTAAACTGCCTCCCCAGCCTGTGGTGTGCCTGAGAAACCTTTTAGCACTCTTCTCTGAGTTCCTCCACTGCCCAAGGGAATGTAATTAGCAATACAAAACAAAAAAAAACCCTACAGTCCAGTTCTCCCAATTGTCTTTATTTAGTGAAATTTTGCCAGAAAGCCTTAATTTGAGACATGACACTTCCAGAATTAAGAGTGCTGAAACTCAAGAGTCATTATTACTTCCTTATGCACTACTAGATGTCATTGCAATTATTGTGCACCCTTCTAACTATCTCACACCCCAGAATTTCCTTCATTTGGAGGGGGAAATCATCTTCTTGCTTCTTCATTTCTGAAAAAAATGGGTGGCTCAGTGGTGGCTTTTTCAAAGGACACATGGCAGAAGATTTTGCTTTTAATTAATCAGAAATAATAATTTAATTTTAATTAAAAGCTAAGCTTTTAATTCGATGTTAGCTGAGAGAGCACAGTGTCAATCCTGCTTTATGCTCAGTGGCAATTCCAGTGAGTAGGAACTAGATGAGCCCACCCTCAACACTTCCCAGTTAAGAGGCATTTGCAGTGGTGGCTGAATATTACCAAGGAACATGATGGTGACACTGATGTGTGGGGGGAGGCTGGGTTTTGAAGATAAGAAAATGGAAAATGGCCCTAGAGCTGATCTGGCAGCCAGTGTATTGCTAATTGAGTGGCATGTGTTGTTTCTAATCTCTGGATCCAATCTCTAATTTCATGAAGCCAGACCCTGTAGCACTGTGACTTGCTGCAGAGTGTCTCCCACACACTGCTCATGCATAAAGACATCTGCTGCTTGCCTGAAGAGAGCCAAGCCATTCCTGTGCCTCTTATATCATCCTCCAGGGTTTGACATAAAAGAACCAGCAGCTATTCTGTAGGTGTGGAGTAGAGATGTCTCACCCAGAATCTGTCCCAGAAGGTACTGAAGCCAACTTCTCTTAAGAAAAGGTGCAGCTGTAGATTATCCCCTTGGGGCAACATGTTATCAACCCTGGAGTTGTTCTCCCCACTTAAAATAAATTTGGCGAGCTGTTTTCATCTCTAAGCTGTTGAGGATTCACTCAAGCTTTGTTGTCCATCCTTTCAGAAAGGACCTTTGGCATCTTACCTACTATTTGATTATCTTAATTCTTTCATGCTAAATGCTCTAAAAAGTTTTAGGTAAGTGAGATGATCTCCAAATCCCTCATACTTTCCCCATGTGGGATGAGTTGCATTGTTTCCTTCCCTCTGCAGTAGCGTTGATATTGATCTGTAATCTCATGCAGAGAAGCAGATGTTCATCCTTCTGCACTGAAATTCTTGTAACTCATGGCAATGCTGTTTTGGCTATTTAGATATCAACTGTGTCTAAAATCTGCTAAGGCTTATGTGTGAAGTACTGAGAAATTTGTTAAAGTGCCTGCTTTCATCAAACCTCAGTTTTGTAACATATCATATTATAGAGTTTTTCACCTTAACTCCAAAAAGCCACTTTTCCTCTTTACTGTGTAATTGTGCAACTGTCTCATGCAGAGAATGGTTCCAGGCCCTGGTTTAATGTACATTATCCACATCCTACAGTGAATTCAAAATGTCTCATTTCCTCATTGGTATTTGCACAGAGCCTTGGCATGACATCCAGAAACTGTTCACATGTTTCAGAACTTGTCTTCACAGCATCCTATAGCTGGAACTTTCATCTCCTACATACAGTCAGGAATCTAAGTTTGGAGCTGTGGTGGTCAAAATTATTTAGTGTCACTTCGGTGTGTCAGATAGCTGATTTTATATGTTTAGGATTTTATTTCTCAAAGTACCTAGCACAGTTATGCACATTTGTATCTTATTTAATATGCCCAAAGCAGAGCCCTAGTTGACTTTAGCTGTAACTTTTATTCATTTCAGTAAAAAATGAAGACATTATTGCACATATTATCTAAAATTAGATCTACAAACATCAAAGCTGTTCTCCCATTGTGAAAGTCTGTAAGAGTGGAAGAAAGATAACAGGAAAATAAGATTATGTGTTAAAGTGATGCTTTCAAATGTAGATGTCGACAAAGCTGGATTTTTACCTTGTTGAAAAGTTGGGCTATAGTTGCTTACCTAAAAGGTAATGAACATGTATTACTGTCAGTCACTATCATGTTTGTGTAGTCTAGCTGGATTGAGAGGAACTGAAGAGCAATTTCCAAAACATACAACTATTGAACAGCAGTTTCCTTTCAGTATGTGCAATCAGATTTTAAGAGTATGTTAATCTATAGATAGAAAACATTTGCATAGATACATACCTAAGACTTCAGGGAAACCCTGCTTGCATTTCGAAATCTGGCTCCAAACCATGGAAACACTAGAATTTTTTTTCTGATAGAAGTTTTCCTTCGTTACTCTGAGTAACATGAAAAAATTTAGAAGATTCTTCCTTGAAAGCCAGCCTTAGCCTGAAAATCTGGGTTTGAAAATATGTAATGTCAAAGGTGTGGATGTGGTCAAAAAAATTGTATCCAGGAGCATCTCCCTTGGCATTCACACATCTCAGAAGACAAGGCAGGAGGCTGGGGATCAGGATGCCAGAGTTTTTAATTCTCATTACTCTGAGTGGGTGAGTGCAGCATTTTTGTCAGCTTTAGTATTAGAACACTAGCATATGTTACCTCTCCTAATTTGTGTGACTCAATCCCTTAAAAGAAAGCCATCCAAGTTCCTTCCTAGGCAGTTTTCTCAAAACTAAGGAAGCCATTATTCCATGCTTACCTGTTTTGCCTTATAGCCGCAAATGAGCCATTGGTTTGAGTAGCACCTAAGCATGTGCTCTCTCAGAAAGCAAAGGGTGGGAGAAGAACTGGTGCTGGCTATTGAATTAAGTTGTCCCAGTCACCAAGAAGGCTTGACCCACTCACATTCTGGCACTGAGACCAAAGGCAGAAACTGCCAGAAATCCAGAGGGTTGCAAACATTCTCTGACACCAGTGTTGTCTACCTGCGACCCTGTTTGGGCTTAAAGACAATTTTAAAACATCTGGTTCTGGGTATCATGTGTTGAGAAGTGCTTTTGCTTCTCACTTTTGTTGAGTCTGTATTTGTAAGTATCTTGATGATCTCTTTTCCTGGAGAAATGATAGACAAAGGATCCAGTGTGTGGTTGAGAGTGTCACACATGGACAATGAATGCAAGTGGCTGCCAGAGTTGATCCCATGGACTAACAGCAGCCAGCTGTGTAGATCTGCACTAACAAGCACCTTAAACACAATGCCTTGTAAATAAAAATAGGATATTCTTCAATTTCTTCAGCTCCCAGTCACCTAAAGATCAAGTTGTACATCAGTCTGACCCACCAAGGGTTTATCAGCACCAGAGCTGCCAGACTTCACTGATTTGATTGGGTGTTCTCTCATTTGAGACTGATAAAGTCATTTTAGCAAATTGTTTTCAAGGAGTAAAGGATCTAGGTTCAAGTTACAATGAGATATCTTGTGCCTAATTTCAGGCCATCCTTACAATAGTTGACAAAGCTTGGCAGCCCTGGAGTAACTCCTTACTTTCAGACCAGGAGGACATTGGTTTTCATGATGAAACATCTTTTGTGGAAAATTGCTGGAGATTTTCTTTATAATTCAAATGAAGGAAGATTGTGGATTTAAGTGGTCTTTTAGTTAAAGCTTCACTTTGGGATTTGTCCCCTTTCCTACAAATGGGACAGGCAGAGAAGGAATCTCTGTAGAATTAAAAGACAGAATATTTTTGTCTCTCTTGTTGTCAGAATTGGGTTTTGTTCCTCACACAATAGGAATAATCCTCTAAAAGCTTTTGATTAGGATAAAGTGTTTGGTGTCCCCTAGAAAATGTCATTTGGTTGTTTTTTTGTTTGTTTGCATCAATGTTGGATTTTAAACAGAAATACTGACTTGAGGAAGTCTCCCAGGTGGTTCTGTAGGGGCAAGTTTTCTCTCCTTAATTAAAGTATCACTGGGAGCAGAAGGGAAGGCTTGACTTGCTCCATACTTCGGTAGTGAAAAGGCCTCTTCTGAAGATGAATATTTGTGAATATGCACCAAAACCAAGACATCACTGACAGACTGAGTCTGCTGGCAGCATGTGGAAGGAAGTGCAGGAGTCTTCAGGCACTTTACAGCTTTCCTATGAGGTGCTTCCATTGGCAGGGAAAAGCGTGAAAGCACACTCACACCTCCTACAGAATTGACCCTCTAATTGAATATCCCTGGGAAATGTGTCAGACACAGTGAAAATAATCCCTGTGGGTGCAAACCCCCTTAGCATGCTGTCTTGGCATTGCATTTTCTCCTGTTAGGACTTAGCCATAGGCAGTGTATTCCACTAAAAGCATTTGTGGCCTTTCTACTGGTATTTAGAAGGAGCATCATAGTTTAGGGAAGTCCCTTTTCTGCAGAGCAGAGATCTGCTCCTTTAGCCTCTCCTGGTCCAGATCACCCTTGCAGCTGTTCAGTCGCAAGGTTTTGCATGGAAATCTTTTGACCTCAGAATCCAGTCTTCCACCATTCCAGATTCAAACAGAGAACAAATGCACCAAGGAGTGTCTCATTTTGGCAGTGGCAGGATAAACTGATGTCATCTCTGATCAAACTTGTTTCTTGTTCTTGCCTCGGTTCTTGCTCACAGTTTGCAAATGCACCTGTATCCTGTCAGCTCCAAACACTGAGTCCTTGTCTGTTGAGAAGGAAACAGTAGCTCTGCTCAAACAGATAAACGACTGGGGGAAGAAAGACATTTTATGTGAAGGTATTTGGTAAATAAGGTGGAGGATGAATCTTCCTCTGTCTGTAGAAGACCTCAGAATACCTGTCTAATTACACTTTCCAAAGAGACTGTTTTGTAATCAGCTCTCTGGGCCCACTCTGCCCAACAGGTTTTTTAAATTGAGCGTGAAAAGGCAGCGATGAACCAACTGAGGAGAATTGCCTCTTCTCTGTTGATTTCCTCACCAGCCATTAGCTGTTTTCTCACTGACGCCTCCACAAAAAGTGGCAGGAATGATCAGCATTTCAAGGCTGCTGCTGCCAGCCCCCAAGCTGAAGAGGAGGAGGAGGAGGAGTAGAGCTCCTTCCTCCAGTGAGTCAGGCCTGAAATGGGGGAAAGATTTAGTTTTCCAAAATAGTACAGAAGGTTCAGGGTTGGAAGGGCATTGCTGTCTAACCCAGCTGGTGGCACGTGGTGGGAATACTGCAGGCAGGGTGTTCTGTGCCAGGAAATGATGTGCACAGCTCTGGTGAACCCTGTGCCATGCAGTGGATGTCAGGAGGAACTGGGGAGAGATGCCAAAGGGAGCAGGGAGTTAGGATGATCTCATTTAGGTGGTGGACACTGTTTGTATCTCTTAATTTGCCTGTGGTCTCTGTATTACTGAATAAAGGAATGTATTGGGCGTATTGCTCTCTTTTTTAAGTACTGAGTTGCAGAGTAAGCCATGCTCTCAAGAGCATTCAAGATATCCTTTCTTAACAAGTTGAGAAGGATCTGCTGGCCCAGATAAATCTGTGCTGTGAGAATGCCTTGTGCTCATTTCAGAATGTATTCCTGAAGTCCTTGAATTCATTAAACCCTAATTAGCAATGAGCATTGATGATTAAAAAAAATCTATGAAAATAGGCAGACCAGTGTATATTGAGCTGTGAAGGCACCTCTGGGTCTGTCCTACAATTAGCTTTTAGCCAGTTTGGTCTTAAAATACTCTTTCTATTTTCTCTGACAACCTGACCTTGCCTCTTGCTTTAGCTTTTGACGTAACAGCCTCCGAAACTGTCTGGAGTTTCTGTGGGGTATCCTCCACAGTAGATTGTGAAACTTACAGGAGAAGTGAAAAGTAAACTTGGGAACAAATAGAAAATTTAGCATCTTGATACAAAATTATACTATATTTGTGTTGAGGACAGGCATTTGGGTTCCTGATAGATTGTTAAAAAGACTTATGTGAAAATCCTGTACCAATCATACTTTGAGATCATTTCCCATTTAAATTACTTGTGTTCTGACTGTAGTAATTGATGCTACAGCAGAAAAAGTAAAAAAACCCAAAAAGCAGTCAGAAAGCTCTTCTGGTCTGGGACTGTTGAATCCAGCCACAAGAGAATTGTCATTGTGGCTGGGATCTCTGAAAGACACAGAGGAACCACTTGAAGCATCTGCAATTTTTGTCAGCTCTGCAGGATTTAACAAATAGCATTAAAGTGTTTTATTTAATAAATGAATGTGAGAAGTGAAGTCTGTGCCTATGTCTGGTTTTAAGTTCTTCTCTTTAAAAGTCAGCCAGTTCTAAACAACTAAATAGCAAGATTTTGGGAAAAGGGGTTTTTGATAACCAACTAGATAACTGACTAGAGAAGTTGAAGGTTTTGAAAACAAACTGAGCAGTTATAAACTTGATGTTGCATCTTTAAAAATAATGGCAAAACTCCTTCTGAATTCATAACATAGAGTCAGGTTATATATCTGCATGCAACTGGTCACTTGCATGCAGATCAGTTTCAGTTGTTAATGTGCCATTTTGTATAGAAACACTGAAAATACAATTTTTATTTATAAAAACTTAATGAAAGTACTAAAGAAGTAATTGTTCAGGGACATAAGCTGGGGGAAAGCAAAAAATCTGGAACGTTTCAGTGCTAATACATATAAAAACTTTGTAAAATTAAAACCATGATTTTAAGGAGAAGACTTTAACTCTCTCTACCTTATCCTAAATACTGTATTATTGCCATGTGTGGAATTTGAAACAAAAATCTATTTAACCAACAAGCCAGGTCAGTGTGTGTGATGCTTGTTTGTTGTCTTTGCTTTCCAGAACACTTCTGCAGCAGTTGCAGAGACTCCAAGCCATGGTTGCTGGCAAAGTGTCCCGCTCGTGTAAGGCAGCTAGCACACAAACAGGGACCTGTCTCATGGTGAGTGTCCCTAAGGCTGGGAATTCTAAGGGAAGGAGAATCTCTTTCAAGGCACATCTCTTGTTCTGCAAAGCCTCTCAATGGCAAATTTGCAGCTTAGGGAACTCCTTTTCATGATTTAACAATTTTGAGGGAGGTGAGAGTTGTGACTGATGGAGATTAATGATTGTGGGAAGGTACTGAGTTCTGGAGGAAACTGGGCCTGTGCCTTTGGTTGGGTGCTGCAGTGATGAAAGAAGGAGCAATGCTCTTCCACTTTATTATTTCCTGCAATATTATATGGTGGAAATGGTGTCTAGGGTTGTAAAATGAAAATGAGGGTGACCTTTGAGGCTCATACTTTTGATACTAATAAAAATAAACTTGCTCAACCAAATCAAAATATGACTGAGGCTGTAAATCTACCTCTGTCCTATTTCAGTAGTAGTAGTCAAGATAAGAAAATTAGTAGAATGAAACATTTGCTTTCCCTCCTTACACTCAGCTATCAAGTTCCCTTTATACCTAAAGTGCTGTGAATTGATGGAAATCATTTACAAGGCATAAGCTGTTCTCCCAATCTAGCCTTACTGTCATTTGGAAGCAAGACTGGAGCCAGCAGCAGAAATAACTTTGGAAATCCTCAGCAGTGCCTGTAATAAAACACACATGGCAGCTTTATCTGCGCTTTGGAAATCCTCAGCAGTGCCTGTAAAACACACATGGCAGCTTTATCTGCATTTCAGCTTTGTGAGTAAAGAAGGCAGCTGGTCAGAATGGTGCAGACATTGAAAACAAACCCCAGCCTTGAGATGTGCCCTTTGAAGCACTGAACTGTTATTGTGTAGGTGCCTTTGCTAGGTGTGCAGTGGTGAGGATGGCCCCACATGGTTTGTTTTGATCAAATATCAGTTCTCACATGCGCATGTGGGTCAAGTGCACTCACCTCTCCTGCCTCCTCCCTTTGCCAGATGGTGGTGCTGTGCTTTGCAGTAGTTTTTGGCAGCTTCTCTCAGAGCTATGGGCCATATCCTTCTGCTACAAAGATGGTGTTGCCCAGGCAGCATTCCTCACCAGAGTCCTACACAGATTCCATTGGTAAGTGACAGCTATTTCAGTCTTGCTCTTTGCTTGGTTGTATTTAAGCACTTGTTTTCCACCCCCATTCCTAGCCCCCTTCTCGAGCACCTCTTGCATTTCTGCTCCTTAAATGGCCATTTTTTAATATATACCTGTGTTTTTCTAAGAAGGATAGCTTGGCAAACTATGCTGATGGCAGCAGACTTCATAAAAATGAGCAAAACCTTTTCCCCACTAGCCTGCTTTGTACTTCTGTTTAAAGACTTTTTTGCCTCTGTTTGCAGAACTAAAGTTAGTGATCTGTGAAAGGTAGCAGGGTTTCTACTTGGTAGCAGATGTTCATACTGTTAAAATGCACAAATTATTTCTTTGCCAGTGTCACCAAAGAGTCCAAGGACTGAATGGGAAACTGTTAGTATTACATAACCATAATGAACCAATATATTATCAAAGCTATTATTTAATTTTGTTCTTGTTTTTTGAATAATTTAGGGCTTTTGGATTCCTACCTAGACCATTCCTGTGGTTTCTTTCTTCAGCTCTCAAATTGCCAGTTAATCACTATGGAAAGGCCTTTGCAGCTTTGGCTCTGCCCTAACAGTTTCCATTTCCTGAAATGACCAGGGTTGTTCTCTGAGCTGTCTGTTGCTCATCTCATTTTGCCTTTTGTCTTTGTATGCAGTGAGGTCAAGGAGCCTCCTAATTTATGAAGAGCCTCAACAGCTGGAGGAGCCATCCAGCGCGATCTCCTTCGCAGATCGCAGTGACAGACAAACAGACACCTCCAAGTTCACGGCACTGTCCCTGGAAGCTGTGCCAGGGACACCGCAGGATGAAATCATGCAGTTCACAATAGCCAACGAGACAAGGCTGGAGAAATCAGTGCTGCTGGGCCTGCAGCAGCACAGGTGAGTGCAGGGTTGGGTGCTTGTCACACAGGTGTTCTGTGTCGCTCTTGTTCATGCCTGAAGGACACAGGTTAGTGCTAGCAGCTCAGCTGTGCTGGGCACCATGAAGCATGAAGGAAGAGTTTGGCTTTTATCTGGAGAGCCTATAGGCAAAGTCACTGTTGCTCTGGAGAAGTGGTTGCATCAGAATTGTAGTAATACAGCTACCAAACTCGGTACTTCTGCCAGAAGCCTAACCCCTGTAAGCCTGTTAGTTGGGCCTACCCACTTCTTTAAAGCACTTACTTGTGTGCTTCCCAAAGGAATAAGCTTTTGGCAGTTGTATGGAAGTGTGAGGTTGTGATTCACTGGAATTTCAATGAGGTTAGGGCATGAAGAGCTGGAGTTTCTCACAGCAGTGATTTTACTGAAGCATTACTGCTGAAAGTTTGCAGGACTCAGTCTCAAGAGACAGACATGTACAATTATCTGACTACTTAAGTTCCCACACTGAATTCCCTCACTTTCAGCATAAATGTAAGGGATTTTTTTTTGTTTGCTTTTTTTTTTAGCATAAATGTAAGTTTTGCAGGCCTCTGAAAAGAGTGTCACTGGTTTAAATATGTATGCTTCTTTCTGCTGCACTTTGCTTGCCTAGAACCAAAGAGATGACTACTTAAGTATAATTCAGTATGTTACCAGACCCAGCTAACTGACCAATACCTCACTGGTAAATACTGAGTGGCTCTTTAGCATTAGCCAAATCAAGCAGGATATATACTTTAAAAAATACTGTTAGCATTAACCTTTGTTTTTTTGTTCCCTACAGAGTCAACTCAGAACTAGAAGGAAATGAGACACTGAAGATAATTGAAATAGACAGAAGAGTCAATGCCACCTCTTAAAAATAAAAAAGGCCTTTTTTCTTGACTTCCCTCCTTCCCACATATTTTCAACCAAAGTTCCCCTGACTTGTCATCCTCAGTGAACCAAAGTACAAAAGAGAGGGAGTTCAACTTCTGCATTGACTGATGGGGCTGTGACTACAGATGGGATCTCTTGTCTTTGTAACTCCCTTCCTCACGTTGCACACAGTCCCTGTCTCCGCTTTTATCCCTTTCCTGTCTAACACTGCAAGGGCAGCACTGAATTATGATGGCAGATGATGCCAGCAGTGTGCCAGTGACTGTGTGTGCCTGTACAGGCACACAGCCTGATCTGAGCACAAAGACATTCTGGAGAAGGGTGAATTGTGCAAAACCAATGGGAGCATGTGGGTGATGGTTTTCTTGGGAGAAGGTAATGGAGAGAGAGAGGAGATGCAGCATGATGGTGCTTAGAGTCTCACCACAGCTGTGTGCCTGCTGGTCTACAGCCCTTGAGCCTTTTGGGGGGATGGAGAAGCACGTGTGCAGCCTGCTGCTGAGGGGACAAGAAAGAGCCCTGACACTGCTGAGTTCACAGCACAGGCAGGAGAGGGCTGGTGATGCTGCTGAATTGTCCTCCCTGTGCTCTTTCCCTTCTCCCCTCCAGTCTCTTCATCACTTAGCAGGGTAGGTTTATCTGTGCATTGAAAACAGTCCTAGTGGGCTTCCCTGCTTCCACCCTTGAGAAATTAAGCAAAGATCAGTCACTGTCTTACCACACACTGTGTGGGAGAATTACACTAGTTTAACTAAATCTGTTTAGAAAGCAGGTTTTGTTACATTTATGCAATATTTTAGATGGATGCCCTTTAGTCTGCTTAAGGCTAATCTATTTAGCTTAAGTCAGTTCCTTCCCAAAAAACTAAATCAATGTAAGGCTTAAACCAGAAGTGCCTCCTGAGAGGACTGTATGGATTTAATTTATTGGCTTCTAGCTGGTTGATGAAAATTCTCGTGTAGACCTGATCTCAGATTGTCTTGTGTTTTCCTTTCCTTGCCATCTTCCTGTTACTGTTGTAAATAGTATTTATTAGCTTTGAAACATTCTGCTCAGGTAGTTGCAATGAAGAGAACTGAGCTTTCCTAACCCTGCAGGTGATCTGGGCAGACCCTGAAATTGGACAGACAGACATCACTGAATGCCCATTTCCTCCCGTTAAGCTTGAATTGTCCTAAAATAAAGCCAGGTGTCTTGTTTTCCTCTTACCTGCTTTTCCAGAGATGTGGTCTGAGACCAGCTGCTTTGGGTACAGATAGGCCAGCCCATGCCTAGAGGTGATGGATCCTGTATTAACTGTCTGCCAAGGCAGCCTCTGATCTGAGGAGCTGATTACATGGGCAGGAGACCTGTCAAAAGAGGAATGAGATGAGCACGTGGGGAGGTGAAGTGACTGGCCCAGGCTCACTGAGAAAGCCAGGAGCAGCATTCAGGCCTGATCCTGGTCCAGTACTCTTCTCCATGCTTTGCTTCCTTTTTGTCCTATGGTGTACTTCATGTGCCCTCTCTCTCTCAGTACCCTGGTCATGCCTTTGCCTGAGCTGTGCTTCTTGCATTTTGTCCTTGCAGGGGCATCGTTGAACTCAGTCCAGAATTTGAGCAGGGTTTTATCTGGTTCCTACAGAAGGGCACTCATGCTCCATTGAGGATGGATCTAATGTGAAAATCCTGATTCAGCAGGCTAGCAGAGCTACTTAACAGTTTACCAGAAGAAGTCAATTAAAAAAAAACAAAAGTAATTTGAAGTTCTTTTTTCTTTTTTTTTTCTAATGATAAATAAGGGAAAAAACTAACCTAGCCTTACAAATAATTTTTTACTATGTACAGTAGATATTTCTTGCAACTATTCTATTTTGTAAAATATTGAATTTGTATTTTATTACAGCAGCTGTCGCACCAGCTCCTTTCTTGTTCTTCATTCTCCTTAGACTTTCTTCCTTCAGCATCCTATTTGCCACTCTCAGGCCTGACTCAAAATCCAGTGAAATGAATGGAAGGGATTTGGTGGATTGGAGGGGACTGTGGATCAGTCCCCCCTGTGCCATTTTAAGAGGGTGTTTCACATCAGTGACAGTGAAACAAGTGCCTGACTCCATGGGCTCATTCTGGTGTGCAGATTGGCTCTTCTAGGTAATGCTCTATTCTACCCAAGTGCCTTATTATTTTACCTGAGGTGACAATGAGAGGAGAAATGCTGTTGTAGTCTGCTTTGCAAGTGTTCCCATCCTGGCATGGGTCAGCCTCCAGCATAAAGTCTGTTTCCCTTCACGGTGATCCTGCTGGGTTCACTGCATCATTCCAGTATCCATTAACAACTTTTGTATTTGGCTTTTTTAAAAAATAGTTAAAAGCTTCACATGAACAGTGATCACTTGTGGGTGCCACAAGGGATGGCTGCGTTGCTCAGCCACTTGAGGTCAGCAAAGTGACAGGAGAAAGCTGGGATTGACCCCAACTGGTCAGCATAAGTGGCCAAGGTCATAGTTTAGAAAATTCCCTAAATGGTAATTTTTTTTCCAGAGCAGCCTTGGTTTGCTGCCTTTGAGGGCTACCAAGTGGTTGAATGTTCTGCAGAAGAGGCCCCAGGGTGTGAAGCACAGCCCCACTTAGCAGCCTTGCAGTTTGCAGTGTGCAGCCTGAGCTCCTGCCCATTGCCAGCTAAATGGATCACCTCCCATTTCAGATACAGCTGGCTGACTTCACTGTGTGAAAACCTAAGTGGAATTATTTCTCAGCTCTTAAAGGATAGATGATTTTGCACAACCAAAATAGCTCCTCCTCTCTGAAGCCTACTGCACTGGCAACCATTAAAACTTTGCCCTTTTTTTGGTTTCATTTGGGCATACTGGTTCAAATCTGGTTGGAAGATAATCAATCATGTTTTCATCCTGAGCATTTTAAACTGGCCATGGTCTGGGTCAGGGCTCCGTACTAATCCATCCAAGCCAGTATGGCCATTCTGATTTCTTGTAAGTATTTGATAATCTATTACTATAATCTTAATTTGTGTACTCCTTTAAGTTATTTTTAGGTACTCTTTTTTAGGGAATCTCTTGACCTAGCACACACATTGCTTGGGGATTTATTGTATTACACGTTATTTTATAATAAGGAAAAGCTTTGCTTCACTTTGCTATGTTTGTGATCATTTTTCTTCAGGGGCCTTAAATAGAACAGGTTTCTCTGCCAGGGGCCCAGGAATCCCCTGCCATCACCTACTCACAGGCTGTTGTGTGGCAAGGACCCACGATCTCCAGAGGGGCTTTGTGTCCCTGGTCTGTGCCTAGCAGGGGACAGGAGAGGCAGGACAAGGTGCCATTGCACTGCCAGCCTCAGCATGCAGGGGTGGGAATGTTGATGCACTGCAGACCACGTGGAGAGGCAGCTTCTGTGCTCTGGGTTAAGGGCATAGGAGTAGTGAGGCATATTCAGGGAGGGTGCCAGTAAGTGCTTTTGGTCAGTTCAGCTCTATTACTTGAGGCCTGAGCCCTCTGCCATTGTGCTTTTTCTGCTGATCAGTGACTTGGTGCTGTGGAATCAGATGTGTGTGTATGGACAGGGTAAGCAAAGGCCTTACATAATTTCCATTTCCAGTAGAGGACTTAAGTGATAGACTTAAGAGTTCTCAGCTGTAAGGTTATGTTGCTCACCAGCACAATTTTATACACAGTAGTAAACTTCCCTTTTGGCCTGTAGCTTTAGAGCATGTTTAGATCTGTTTGGTCTTTGCTTCTAGGGAGATAAGCTATGAAGGAATATAGGGCATTATTTTATATATATATATATTTAAAAAGTCTGAATCACAGGATGCGTGACGTTTCTAACCTTGTTACTGGGGTGTAGATAGTGTTCAGTTCTTTTCCCCCCAGGCTATTTATAGTTCTTTGCTGCGCTTCTTTCATTTCATCTGTACCACTCAATATTTTTCAGCAGCACAGACTGATGGATTAGGCTGAGGTTCTTAGGCCAGATCCCAGCTGTTACAACCAGCATGGTTCTCACACACTGCTCTTGGAGGCTGCAGGTCTGATTCATACTGACAGGGGACCTCTTCCTCCATGTCTCTCTGTGTAACAGTGTATCTTAATGTGTTCTTGATTCTTCTAACAGAGACCAAAAATTTATCTAGAAACTTTTTTTTTCCCTGCTAAAGAAACCAGCCCACCTCTCCACTCCCATCCCTCCGAGCTATCAGTGGTGAATTCTGTCTAGACACTTTTAGAATGTAGGTCAAGTGAGTGAATGATGCTAATTGCTACGTTGGGAGGGATTTCCACTGAGTATTTGGGCTCTAGATTCCAGCTAATGCCAAGAGGCCATTGTTCAAAACCCACGCAGCTCAGAACAGAGGAATACAGAGTATTTTTATACTCCTGGTGACTAAAATATTTCTTTCTCCAGTCACTAATTAGAAAGGGAACATTTTGTATTCTGAAGGTGAAATGATAGGTCAGTACTTTGTAGCTACTAAAGTTGTCCCAGCCTATATAACAGTGTCGTGCTATGATGTGTTGCTGCTTTGCACTATCTAGCATTAAGGTTTGACAACTTTGGGGGTTGCAAAGGGGAATGAACTGATGTACGTGTTAAGTAAGGTCTTTACAAAGAAAATGTAAGGATTCAATCCATCTTGTAGCTTTCTCATGGCCGATAAAGTGACATTGGGCATTCAGAGAATTTGTTGAAGGTTGATCCTGGTTAATACTGCATTGCTTGGGTGATTAGCATCCATTGGAGACTCCAGGATTCAGAGGGAAATTGGCATTTGGTTTTCTCATTTTTATGTCAGGTGTTTTTCTGCTTTATCAAGGTATATATATATATTTTAATCAAATTCCTATGTAGAAAAAAGTGCATCATGCAGGAAACTCAGTTGTGATGCTGCTTGGATCTGATGCTGAATGGAGTTTGGATATTCTTTATTAGCAGTAGTCTCTTGTCTGCCCTACAATCAGTCTCCAGATTCTTCCTCCGAGAGCTGCAACTAAAGAGGTGAGAACAGAACATGGGAAAGCTAGATTTGTAGACCTGTCTTACAGAAAGGATGAAAGAAAAGGCAAGTAAAGGGACTCCTTGCATCCCAGGGAAGCCTTCTAGTTCTTGGTTCCATAAATCAGCAGTAATAGCCTAAATCAGCAGTGATAGTCTCTTTCATTAGTTCCCTGCTAGGTTTAGGTTCACTCCTGTTCCCCTTGCTCTTTAATGCTATGCAGTCCTGTTTATGCATACCTGACCTCTATGTTACATCCCACTTTACCCTCTAAACAGCAGGTGAAAATCTTTCTGAGCCTTAGCAGTCCATAATGGAGTGGAAGAGAGAGAGGGAGAAGCAGAGGCAGGTATTGAATTTTGTTAAACAGAACTCTGCTCATATCTGACTTTACCATAACAGACTTTAATTCAGTGGTGCTGATATAATGGCATCTTGCTTTCTTCATTTGTACAGTTAGAGAGAATGATTTTTTGTGTGTGTGTGCATCTGTGCACATGTGCATGGTGAATGATGAAAAGGCATCAAAACCAGAGTTTTCTTCTTGTAGTAAGTGTTGCTAAATAAAGGCATCTACCTGAGCACACAGGGCACTTTGGGCTTGGTGCAGCAGAAAGTTCAGGCATTTCTCTCTGAAACCTGTTCACATTCCACATCACTGAGCACTTGTAAAACTGTTGTGTGAATTGCTCTGAAGACTGTCCTGTGATTAATTGTTGACTGGATGTTGTTGCACTGTGTCATTTTGTGTGTGTGTGCCTAGATTGTCTGGCCTTTCTAGAGACCAGTTCTGGCTTGGTACAAAAAACTAATTATTTTATATTCTGGTATCATTTTTGGCCTGCAGAATTATGGCTTTGAATGCTTTTTTTATTATTATTTTCTTTTTTAAGTGGTGTAAATTGCCTTAAAAGGTGGCCCCTGGGAGCACTGATGCCCTAACTGCCCTCGGGCACAGTGAGATGCAATCCAGGGGAAGCAGTTTCCTCTCAGAGGGTGCTGCAAGTACATCCCAGTTTCCCTGAGATTCACTAGACCTTGCAAGGGTAAACTACCTGGTGGTGCCCTCTTGAAGAGAAGTATCCATGGCCAATTCCTTTGCCTTGGGCTGTGCAGAGCAGTCACTCTGCTGTGACACTCCTAGGGCACTTAAGCTGGTGTTTGGCTTTCCCTCTGTTCATGTGGATGCAGTATAGGTTTGTGCAAACATTTAAAACTGTCTAAGACGACAGGGACAGTGACACCAGTGCAAAAGCACACCACTCCCCCCTCAAAACTCCTCAGTAAACTTCATTGGGGCCTCTTCTGACTGCAGATATCTCTATTCTCTTGCCATGTCTATTTAACTCTGTGTCTGTGTTCAGTGACCTTTCTATTTTTGTACAAGTGCTGTCATCTGGATACAGTCCCACCTGATTGTTCACACTGCAAACATGTCCATTGGGTGGAAAGAAACTGCTGGTTTTCCTTTTTAAATCATCTGCCTGATTCTGTGAGAGAACAGACTACCTGCTTTTTTAGCCTAAATATGTATGTAGTGAAGTATGTTATGCTTTTCATTTCTTGCAAATAAATATTTTCTGTAGAAAAAAGCAATTGCTACTTGTTTGATTTCCTGATGACTGGAAAAAACCTGGGCCCTGGACTTTCCCAGGTGTGCCAGCGTGTGCGATGTGTCCATTTAGTAACTGGTAATTTAGTGATAGAAAAGGAAGGATATGGGGTTTTACTGAAGTTTTACCCTTCCCTTTTTGAGGTTGGCAGAGAATTATATCTCAGTAATGAGTGGAAATCAGGGCCAACAGCATTGAACAGTGATAATGACACTCAGTGCAGCACTGTGCTACAGCCCCATTAACAGTAAATTCTCTGTACAAGTGGGATCCAGGAGGGCTCATGCCAAGGGGACATTGCTTCAGTCAGGGACACTGAGGAGCTGTGTCACCTGGAGTGACAGGGTGGGCTGGGGCTCATCTGGGTGGGCCAAACAGCCCTCTGGAAGGTAAGGCCTTTCCCTGCTCTGGGCTTGTTCGGACTGGAGTGAACTCTTAACAGAGCTTTGGCTTTTTGGGATTGGTTCTTCTGCTGGCCTCAGCTCCTTTCCTTAGCCTGCCTCACCCCTGAGACAATTTAGGAGCTTTCTGCAGCAGTTTGGAAGTTCGGCCTGTGTGAGGACCCAGCATGACACCCTGCAGCCCAAACCCAGCATCCAGCCAGGGCACAGAGCTGACCTCTGCTGCTTTCATAGACATGGAAAAGGAAATGCTTGATTCTTTCAGTCTGGGGACTCTGTGGCTTTACTGGTTGTCACCATGATATTTTATGGAAAATCCCTTCGCCAGGATTTTTCTCCTGAGAAGCTGAGAAGCCTCAGAAAAGAAATGTAAACAATAATTATCTCATTGCTTGGAATGTGGTTTGGACATTGTTTACCAACAGGTGCATCTTTGATTGCTTCCATGTGAATTGTTTTTACTTAATGACCAATCCCAGTCCAGCTGTGTCGACTCTCTGGTCAGTAACAGGTTTTTATTATCATTCTTGTTTAGTCTTCTGATGTATTCTTTTCTCTATGGTCTAGTATAGTTTTAGTATATAATATAATATAATTTCATATAATATAATAATAAATCAGCCTTCTGAGATCTTGGAGTCAGATTCTCATCTCTTACCTCGTCCTGGGGACCACAACAGCTGGTCATCCAGGCAACTGGACCATGGATGACCTAGTGTGAAAATTACCCTGTGCAGAGCTGGCATCACAAATATACATTAATTTGTTTAATGCCAGTTTTCTACTGGGAGGGACACCTCATAGATTAGCACCATGCATCCCTAGAACAGCAACCAAGAATTTCTCTTCCACAGGAAATACTAGCCATGGAAGGAATAGTTCCAGTTTAACTGAAAATGGGAGTGAGACAGGTTGCTTTGGTGCATCCTTTCCAAGGCCTCTTAGAGAAGGCTGCTCTAGAGTTTGGGGAAGGCAGCACACCATGGAAATTGGAACACTGTGGCCTGCACTAAATTTCTGGCTGATGTGGGTTTTCAGAAATGCCTTGATTTGGGGCTAAAGAGGTTAAAGTAGCAAAAGAAATTGGCAGTGAGGGAAGGAAAAAAAAAGAAGCTCTTCTCCAAGGATCTACCCTCTGTGCCTCTTGCTTTCCAAAGAGGCAGTTTCACTTGCCAGGACTATTGATCCAGGGCACTTGTTTGCAGCAGCATCAAACCATATATAGCATTTTTAGAGGAAAATCGTTAGACTGTGACTGATTGGGAAAGTTACCCTCAGCTTAGCTTTAGCTGAGCTCAGTTCCTCCAAGCAAACAAACCACAGGCCTGTGATTAGCCATCGGTTAAGGATCCCCTCAGATGTCCATGTGACCCTTGAAGCATCACCCAGCAGGTGATGCTGCAGGGAGCCTGTGACTGAAAAAGAAACCCCCACACAATGGGGAAATGCTGTGTGATGAGCTGTCAGCCTCCCTACCTATCAGCCTCCAGGACATGCTGTTCTTGGAAAAGCATATTGCTGTTTGAATCCAAGGCTGGATTTTTATACTCCAGTTTCAGGCTGATTCCTGTTGCAGGACAGGAGTGAGGATGTCCAAATGCAGCTCGTGATGCCTCTCATGGCATGTTTGGGTAGAAAGTGTTCTCCTTGTGCTGTTAGCTATTGTTTGTGCCTATGTTACAGCAGCACAGACTTTACCTCCCCTGAAGGTATTTCATGGAAGATTCATTCCTGATGCTCCCCTTCCTGATTTGTTTGCTTTAGGATTTTTTTTTTAGAAACGTGGGCCTCATGCTTGTGGCATGCTGGTGAATTTGGCTTGCCCTATTTATTCCATGCTTCAGATTCCTGGTCTGCAAAGCCAGTGGCAGCTTCCTCCTCTCTGTAAATCACACTGAGATTAAGAAAAGCAAGGTGATTCAAAGGAGATGGCAATTGGAAACAAAGGCATAATACCTTTCTAATAAATAATAATGCTTGCATGTCTTGTCACACTCCAGTTTGTGCCTCAAAAAGTCAAAGTGATTTATTTGATTTCTCCTTTTCTTGGTGTTGTCTCCCTGTGGGCTTCAGATGGTTATGTTTTCATTATTGAATTAGTCTCACAGCAAGTTCTATACATTGGTTTAAAATTACTATTTTTTGTCTCTTCAGTAAGAAGGAAATTAAAAGTTCTAGCCCCTGTCATTACTGTGGCACAGCTAAGGGAAGATAAGAATAAGTTCATGACTGTTGGATTGTCTCATTTTCTCTGTCTAAAGGAATGTTTAGGATCTGGTTAGCCCTCTTTTTAAAACCTCTTTGATAAAAATCTGTGTTTGATTTTCTCAGCTGAGGTGGGTCCCTCCTTGCTGAGCCTCAGCATCCCTCAGTTTCCCAATGGATGAGCAGTGCTCCACTAGACCTTCAAATGTTGTCCAAAAGGGAATGATGTTGTGGATGGATGCAATCTATCAACATTGGATCTGGAAAGGGAAGCTGGCCATTTATGTCACATTAAAAAAAATATTTACAATTGGAGGAGATGCAAATGCATGCATACACATGTCTATGTGTAGATATTTATTTTTATGTGCTTTGTATTTTTTTCCCTGAAAGTTGAATGTTGGGGGCTAACCTGGGGATGAATTTTGTGGGAACTTAAGGAATATGGAGCATTTAAAGTCGACTGACTCCTCACTGGCTAGCCTGGCACACTGAACAAGTAAGGTTGCCTCATCCTTTTCCTCCCCAATCCCCTTTTTCATATATCCATCTCTTTTCTATTAGAAAAAGAATTTTCAGTCCCTCCCGCTGCAATAAAACTTACCACAGTGCACACAGTCTGTGCACACTGGAGTGTTCAAAATGGGATTTTACAGGCATGTGAGTAATGGAATAAACCTTCCCTTGGCTTTACTCCAAAAGGCTGAAATCCCTCCTTTTGCTGCAGCTCCTCCATCATTCCCACCATCCACCCTGCTATTCATGGCATGCAGTAGGGTGAGAAGTTCCCACCCAGGAAAAAGAGCTCCCCACCTGCTGAGCCTTGTCAGCTCTCCCAGACTATCAGGGGAGGCACCACGGAGTGGTGTGAGGTGCTCCATTCAACCTGACAGCACCTAAGAGATGAGAACCCACACCTGGGAGTTCGGATTTTTTTTTAGCATGATAATCCCAGATACTGGCAAAACCTGCTAAAAATCTATTTTTGTGCTCATCCTTTCCCTCCTGGCCCAGTGGTATGTCTGCAGCCACACCTTGGAGCAAACGTGATACTCCTACAAAGTTTCCACTGTTGCTGCCTTCCTGTACCTCAGGGATTGACAGCTCCACCACAGGTGTAATAGCATAAGCAGGGCTTTCCTTCACGAGCCTCAGACTCTCTCATAATTGCTCATATTCAGAAAAAAAAAAGGCAAAGGAAGTCAGTTTTGCTCTTCATGTTGCAAATGAGTCATGCAAATTGCAGCAGTCAGAGGAAAAATAGGTAATCCCGGAGCAGAGTGTAAATTTGGTCATGTGGATAAAAGGGGTATTGACAAGCAGGAGCTGCAGGGGAGCTTGTGCTGGAGGAGGAGGTGGCTCAGTGGCATGGGCGTTCACTGGAGAGGGGGTAGGAAATCCTGGTGAGTTGTTAGGCTTTGCTCCAGCTGCTCTGGGGGAAGTGGAGCCATTAGCTGGGACACAGGCGACAGAGCTGTTCTCGTGTGGGCCAGAGGCTGAGAGAATAAAGCTGTGAGATGATGCACAGTGTTCTGCTCTCTGAGTGCAAAATTAAATTGCAGTTACAAGTTTTTTAGCGCATGTCATTGGCATCTTCTCATAGCAACAGGCCACACCATTTTCACCAATGACAAAACCTCAAAACAGCACTGATAAGAGAGGGACTCCTGGTGCCACTCCCCATCCTTGAAGCTGACTTTTGGGCTGGCTCTGAACTGCTCTTTGTCAGGTCCACCCCAAGATGGTTTACTTTGGTTCTGCAAAAAATATTTGGTCACGTGGTCTTAAATTGGATGCTTTCACAAGGAACATTCTCTGCTGATTTCCCTGGAAGTTCAGCTGGAGACTTTCCAGCTCTCAGCTTTGGTTCTGCAAAAAATATTTGGTCATATAGTCTTAAATTGAATGCTTTCACAAGGAACTGCTGATTTCCCTGGAAGTTCCACTGCAGACTTTCCAGCTCTCAATGGAAAAGGACCAATGGTTCCAGTGGAGCTCCATGCTGGTTTGGAGATCTCTCTGCACACAGCTCAGAGGAGGATCCAGACCTTCCTTTTACAGTCCTGCATAACAGCCTTAGTTTTGCTTCTGATAAGCAAGGGTTTTACATTGCTTAGTTATGCTTTACATGCTTCACTAGTAAATAAAGTAATCTGGGAATGGTATTGGAAAGGAGCGAGGATCAGGTGTAAGGATTCTGTTGACTGTCATGGATCTGATTGGCACAGGGTTCACACAGAAGAGGCAAGGCTGCTTAGGGAAGCCGTCTATGGAGCACAGGAGTTACTGAAATCTCTTCCTGCAGGGTTTGCCTTCTCTGTAGTGTGTAATTGTTCGTGCTGTTTTTTTTTTTTTTTTTAATGTCTTTCCATTTTGGATTGCATTACCTCAGGGAACTTTTGCATACAGAAAACAAAGCACTGTCCGTGCATAATTCCTGCAATAATTTCTGTATAGCCACAGACCTCAACCTTTTCTGTACTTTTCAATCTTATTGTCACTGTCAGCTCTTGTGCTGAAACACGCTGACACTTTCCTCTGAAGTTTTCCTTAGTGTCCCCTAACGATGAGAAGGGAGAAGCAAGGAACAAGGTGGGACTACAATTAACTTTACGAAAGGGCACCGTGATGCTCGTCAGATGCCTCTGCCGCTGGGCGCTTTGATTCTGAGGGCGCCAAACTGAGATCACGGGGGGAACAAATTGGAAGCGATTGGCAGCCGAGGGCAGGGCAGGGCAGCCCTTCCCGGGGCTCCTGTGCTCGCTCGGGAAGGTGCTCGCTCGGGAAGGTGCTCACTGGGAAGGGGCTCGCTCGGGAAGGGGCTCACTCGGTAAGGTGTTCACCTGGGAAGATGTTTGCTCGGAAGGTGCTCGCTCGGGAAGGTGTTCGCAGTGTGACGGGAAGATGCTCACTCGAGAAGGTGTTCGCAGTGTGACGCTAAGGTGTTCACCCGGGAAGATGTTCACCCGGGAAGATGCTCACTCGGGAATGTGTTCTCGGTGTGTGTCGCGGGGCGCGGCCGCGGGGCGGGGCG
>NW_005054414.1:156705-160775 GCF_000277835.1 Geospiza fortis | reverse complement strand
CTGATAAGATAGGGGGGCTGCTAAGATAGGGGGGCTGCTGTGCCCAGGCGTGGCTGCGGGCTGGGGGACACCAGCGACAGCCCCCGGGCGCCACATGCCCTGCTATGGCCTGAGCAGGACGGTACTTTCATAATCAGGGTCTTCCGTTTTCATGGCTGTGCGTTTGCCTCACGTGTCCGATGGTAAATAAATGTTTTTGTTCCTCCTGTAAACACACCTGCGCGGAGGGGCCGTCGGTGGGGCTGGTCTGCTCCTCTGTTGCCAGCAAGGAGCTGCTAATTGCCAGCATCTGCCCAAACAGATTGCTGGCTGAGGAGGTCCGTGCCAAAAAGTTTTTGAGTCTTACCTAATTCTGGTTGCAGAGCCCCTGTGGAGGCAGCACACCATCAGTAACTAATGGTCTAGTGTGCTCAGGGATGAGCCCTCTCAGCTTTTAGGGCAGAAAACACAGAGCTGTTACTGGTCCTTGCAAGAAAAGGGCATCTCTAGCCCCAGGTAAATTAGCTGAAGACTCTCCCCAGCCATGGGGGTGCTTAATGTGCTGTTAATTTACAGCTGGGGTAACTTAGGAGCTGGTCCTAGCTCTGCATGTGGCAGGGCTTAAAGATGATGTAATTAAACACTCTTCATAGCTGAAGTTTTATATAATGCTTGGTGTGTGCAGAGAGGCTTTCCCCACCAGGGCTGATGGTCCCAGCAGTGAGTGTGAAGTTTGGGATGATTCATCCTAGACTCAGTAAGGTGAGCGATGTGAGAATGAAAACTTACTGGATACCTCTGAAACTAACATTGTGTCAGTCAGCTCTGGGTACTTTTGCATCTCTACCCTGACAGTTCTCTTAGCTTGTGCCATTTAGGGGCAAATCCCTTGAAGGTAAAGGCCAAGTCTGAGGTGAGCTGCTGAAATAAGGTGGCTGCTAACAAGACAGGTTTGCTCTTGGGACAGAAAGCAAGGAGTTTGCAATAAATCTTCTGCCTTTTTGGGGGTGGCATTGGGGTAGGGAAAAGGAGATAGTAAAATCTGTTTCTAATGTTCTGCTGTCTAGATTGTTGAGAAGTGTGTTAAAGTTGTGGGTATTCTTGAAGCTTTCTGTATGGTCAATATTTGTAAGGGTTTCATGCTTGATGCTTTTAGGAGGAAATGTAGGGGGTTTTTTTCTTCCTTCTCCTCTCCTTCATTTGTGCAAGCATATAACAAGTCCTGAACTTTCAGATATCAAAGGCTTTTCTTAAGCATCTCTTGATGCATATCACTCATTCTACTTGACTTAAGATACGTGCAAGAAAGTACATTTTCTCTGCATCCGTGGATTTCCACACCTTTTCCTCATTTATGCCTGGTTTCCTACAGATAATATTCACTTTATCATTTATCCATAATGAGAACAAGCTGGATAGATAGAAGAGTATAAAACTTCCACAGAGGACCTCCACTGAGTTCTCCACACCCTGTAACCACAGTCTATTTAAATTGCTGCCATTTGCCTCAGTAATTTATGGTGCTGAAATACATTTGTGAATGTAAATGGCTATATTGGGTCCAGGAAAACCTATTTACATTGGCACTTGGACTCCCTTACCCACTGGCACAATAGAAATTATTCAAGGCTTCACAGAGCCTTTCAAACATCTCATTTAGGGCTCTGTATGCAGGTGCATTACATTGCCATACACACCTGTAGAGCTGTTTTTATACATTCAGGGGAAAAAAACCGCAACAGCTGGAACTTGCTTAGAATAATAAAGGTGCATGAAAATGCATGTAAAAGAATAAATCTATTGGTGGCAGTGGAAGGAGCGAAATGGGAGGTCAGGGTATTGTTGCAGGGAAAAAAAAGAAGAAAAACTTCTGCTGTGCCAATGTTGTTAAACTGTAGTTTGCCTGAGTCTGGGCTTGAGGTATTATCTTCTTTTTTAATTTGTTGTTGAAGAGCAAACATCTCCAATTATCTGACGTTGTTGTTGCATGCAAAGAACCTGTTAGTTTCCCTCGAATAGTACCAAAACTATGAGTACCATGTTCAGAAATCAATGTTTTGTACCGATGTGGCCTGTAGCCTGAAATGCAGGAACCGCTGTATTAAATACGTCACGATTTTGTGCAGCAAATACCAACGTAGGCGTGTTTGTCCCCCAGTCAAACCAGCAGGAGGAAAAACTTGCTGTAAATAACGCAGCTATGCTTGGTGGGGAGCCTGACAATTCCCATGACCTTGCTCCCATGCTCCCAGCCATGCCCACCTTGCAGCTGGCACTCGGCAGGGCTCGCTGCCCTCTGTCCTGCCCGCTCTGTTCGGGGCAGATCCGCGCTGGCTGCGCTCTGTCCCCGGCGCTGTGCTGGAATTGGGGACACATGCACGGGCTGGATGTGCCACTGTCCCTGCCCGAGCGGGACCTGATGGCTTTAGAGCGTGGCTGCTCCCGTGTCCATCCCTGGAAGGTCCCTTGAGCACATCTTCCTTCGCCTTGGAGCGCCGGGGCCGGGATCAGCCGGGGGAGCCGCCGGGACAGAGGGACAGGACGGGACGGGGGCTGCAAACAGAACCTTCGGTCCCTTGCAGCTCCTGTCGCCTTGCAAAGAGAGTGACAGCCACAGAAATCTCCTTTTTCAGGGAGCAATCTCCCTTTCTTCATCTCTTGAACGAGGCTGACCCACCCCATGGTTGGATGCTGACATCAGGATGCCAGCAGCTAAGCAGCATTTCTTAGCCCTAATTTATGTTTTATCCCACAGACACGGGGTTAAATATCCTTACGATGTTTTGGCTCTTCTATTGAAAATCTGACACATTGGCTCATAAAATGAAAAACTTTTTTTGTTTTCTTTTTCTTTTTATAAACTGATAAAACCAAAAGTTCAATTTCCCGCCCCCCTGTGAAAAGATTGGCAAACAAAAACTGAAAAGTGAATTAAATATGTACATCTGCCAGAGAGAAATGCTTTTTACAGTTTGGTTCTCAGAATAGTATTTACCCCATACATTTCTAGACCTAGCAGAATATTTACAAGATATTGGAACAGAAAGCTGTGAGGTAAATTTTTTCCCTTTAATTTATATTATTTTGTCATTGCAAAGTTTGTGAGGAACCTTGTGGTGTCTTCTAGATTAAGTAGAAGTTAAAGTTGCTTTCCTGAAGTAATTAGTGATATAAAGAGAAATTCAGATTCTACCAAAGATAGATGCTTAGTGAGAATATAAAATAAAAAGATAAGGTAGGAGGAAACCTGGAAAAGAAAGCATTATCTGGTAGTCTCCTGCAGGTATTTGCACCTCCAAAATATAATCTGAAATGCAGTCTTGTCATTTAATTAAGCTTAGAGAAATAGTAAAAGTAATAAATAAATGAATAAAAACCCCAGTCAAACAAAAGATCATCCCTAAAAATCAAAACAAGACGACCTAAAGAACAAGCTAACTGAAACAATCAATAGAGCAAATGGATTTTAATTTCTTAATTAATTATTATTTAGAATTTCAGGGAATCATGATTGGCGGCATTGTACATAAAAACAAAGTTGTAATTTTTAATGTCCCTCTTGTGAGAGCTCAAGTGATGTTTGGCAAACACTTGTCACTAGAGAACAGATTTCCTAGAGAAATGCAGTTTCCTTTTGACCAGGCTGAGAAATCCTGAGTGAGGCAGTGGGTGGCAGGCTTTAGAAGTTTTGCTCCTCCCTGAGCCAGGAATTTCCAAATGTGGGGCTGTAATTAATGCACACCTCAGAGTCCTGTGCTGCTGACTGGCAGCGTCTTGGCAGCTCCATGCTCCTGCCTTGTCCTTGGGCAGGCAGGGAATTCCAGCAGGGAGCCATGCCTTGCCCTTTTGGTGATGAAGAGGTTGGAGGCACCCTTTCCTGAGCTGCCTGAGCCCTCTGCCCACCCAGCTCCTCTCCTGGAGCAACGAGTCACTGTGAAAGCTCCTCAAGGAGGTGGTTTGAGTTCCCTTGGCTGAAGTGTCTCCCCCTCCTGCCAAATGGATCTGTTTGGGATGTGCCTTGTGTGCTTTCCCGACCCTTCCTCTGCCAGCAGAAGCCAAGAATCGAGCTGGCCTCTCCCCCTGCACCATCA
>NW_005054414.1:142442-156695 GCF_000277835.1 Geospiza fortis | reverse complement strand
CCTGCCCTGGCAGTAAGGAACAGCAGTTATAATTAGAGGAGGTTTTGTCACTGCTTTTGAAGGGGAAAAAGTTAGGGCAAGGAAATTCTGGGAAATCCTTATTACACAAACCCTGTCGCTGTTGATGAGCATTTAAGTACCTCAGACTACAGATGGGGACCAAAGTAGAAATGTAAACTGGAAAACATCCCCATTATTTTTGTTCTTTTGTTTTCAGACATGATAACAGTCATAAGACATGCATCACTTCTCAGTAAATATTAAATATAGACAGGATAATAGATGTGTGTCCTATTACTAAGGCTTAATTGTTTTATGAAATGTGACAGCATTCACTAGTGTACTGTGAAGTATTATAAATAACTTAAGCTGAATGACATTTGTAAAAATGAAAACACCCAACACAAGCCTTTGATCTTTTGATTGTGTTGTTTTATTTTACCTAAGTTTCTTTGAATATTAACACATTCTAATGCTATAAATGAGTGCAGCTACTCTGCATGAAAATGATGGATGGGTTTTTATTTTCTACCAAATGTCAAGGAAATAATTCTCACTCTCTGGCCTAATCTCAGAGGATCTGCGTGCAACTGTCTTTGTTAGGAGCTGTGGGTAGGTACTGTGCAGTCTTCTTACCACCCACTCGTGTAACAGTAACTCGATTTACTTTGTCACCCAAGACTTCCATCACCATTTTGTCGTTTCCACCCAAAGCAGATGACTGGATGTTTTTGGTACATGAGGGGGCCTTCATGAAGCTATTTGATTTATAAAGCTTTGAGGTGGAAGCGCTGTGCTGCAGCAAAATGCATAAAAATGCTGGGATAGTCAGAAAGAAGAATCCTACCATGGGAAAATCAAGTTGACATTTAAGGCTCCCTCCTGACATTGAGATGTGGCTGCCAGTCTGGCCATCAATGTCTCTACACAGCACAAAGTAAAGGGACTGTCTTTGAATTTAAAGCGTGTCTGACCTTCTCCCTTCTGTATCTGGGCTTAGCAGCACCTCACAAAAGAGGTGTTGTGAGTGGTAACTCTGACTGAAATGACACATGAGCTGCAATGGAATTATGTACATAGTCAAAATGAGATAAGTGCACCAGTGATCCGAAAGGGTGAGCCTCTGTGGGCACATAATGAAGCTGTTGTGTAGCACAGGCACGGACCTGTACATTCAGATTGCCCTGCAGGTGGAAAATTTCATCGTGTAAGAAGTGCTGAATCAGGTGCCACATAACTTTGATGAAGTGGAAAACCGATTTTGTTCTTTCTAGTCCTTTGGAATAAATGAGCAGGTAGTCACTTCTTCTCTCCTGGGTCAGCCATGTGGCTGATAAAATTATATTCTTGAAGCCTCACCAGACTTTTCATAGACCTGTTTGATTATTTTTTTTTTATTGTTTGGGTGGATTTGTTGGGGTTTTTTTGTTTTTTGTTTTTTTTTTTTTAATTTTTAAAAATTTTGTAATTGGCAGCTTGGCTGAGGTTTTGGGAAGGAGATGTGGATAGGCAACAATCTCTCCTGTGCTCTTCCTGTTGCTTTATGGTACGTGCAATGCAGCAGAGCCTGGGCATGAGGTACACGTGACAGTCAGACGAAAGATTTCACAGATGTTAAAGAACAGAGGAATGGGGGAAAGAATAATAATAATAATAAAAATAGTCAGGAATGGCAGCCTCACATCTTTGTATCCACTTCTAGTTACACAACTGTCAGTGAGAAACTTTGCCTTGGAATAAAATGTATGTAGAAATTTGGAGCTCTTCTTTTGTCTCACTTTACAAAGTTGTTGTTTTGGTTCTTTAAAAGCTCTTTGTAAGTGGAAGTAATGCATAAACTCAAGTATATTTGACATGTTCACTCATGTGTCCAGTATTGGTCTGGGGGCATTTTTTTCTCCTGCTTGTTTCAGTTTTTGAATGATTCTATGATTTGTTGCCCTTAGCAAAGAAAAGTGGCATGGGATGAGATATATCTGAAAAAAAAGTGTTGAGAGCATCTCTAGAGAAGTCCATGTGTGTGTGGAGAGACTATAGGGGTCTCTGTGTGGGTTAGTGCTGGGTGTTTGGTGGCTGTGTGTGGCTAAAGTGATGTCCCTTCATGGTGAAGAAGGTTTATGGTAGGAAATGAACATGAAAGACTTCGCTGTGTGTTTTAAAAGTTGCAATCATGTGGGAAAACCATCTGTGCTTTCGACAAAAACCTGCTGGGCCCTTTGTGGGCTGAGAAATACACACCACAATGTGCTGTGTGCTTGTGGGCCTTGGTGCATGCTCTGTATAAATATCCAGGGACAAAGATGAAGGATAAATGACAACATAACGACAACAACATCATGTTGTCATTATGTTGCTAATTCCAATGTATGGTGTATGAGTTTTCAGCCTTTTTCTGTCCCTTTCTCTGAGGTAATGCATATTTATGCATGCAAAACATTAATGTGGTTGCTCATGGCAAAGGCCATAGGTCTGATGGAAAGGGCAGTGCCAAGAGCTGTGTCCCAGGCTTTCATTTCTCTCTCTTTAAAAGCCTCCACATCTCTCTGGTTTCACTTCTCATTTCTGTCTATACTGTGCTTTTCCCTTCTGTTTCCCTGTGTCTCCTGGTGTGGAAGTGCTGGGTGCAGCTGCCTCCCTGGTGCCATGTTGTGCCAGCCCCTGGATTCTCCTGTTACTTCTCTGGGGATGCTGAGCTCCTGGTGAGGCTCTTGCTGGTGCATGTGCAGCCCTGTTCATGCTGCCAGCAGAAAGGTTGATTGCCTCTCAGCCAGCTCCTAAAGGCTTTTTTGTTTTCTACGTGGAAACTCGTCCTTTGTGTTTTGCCTATAAAGGAATTCAGGGAGGATTTTGTCCATGAAGATGAAGATGTGTGCAGTCCTCACACCAGCACCACCTTGTCTAATGTGTGCCACATACTGGCACAGACTACTCCAGTCAGTGCTTGAATTGGTCTCTGGGGAAAACACTGGGCTTGGGATGACTGTGGTTAGGAAAAAAAGAGGTTTTTCTATGTTAAATTTCACCAGCATTTTTTCTCTTACAAAAGATCACAGCCCCCCATCTTAGTCTGCAGAAGAGATCCACAAACAAAGTAGGAGACTACGTAGTGTTGAGGAAGAGTCTGTTTGGTTTTTTACTCCAAAAAAATCTAGTGTGCTGGCCAGAGCCTTACCTCAAATTAAAAGCATAATTCTTGTCCAGTGGATGCTGTCTCAGCTTTTCCACCTGTTGGGCTGTAATCTATGACAATCCATAACACAGGCAGCCTGAATTTTTGTAGGTGCACTTTGAGAAACAGAGGGAAAAGAACATAGAGAGACTTATTTTAGAGTGCAGATGGAGTCTCTGGGACAAAGTGGGAACAGATCTTCAACTCTAGCACTTAGAGCAAGACCTCTCATCCAGGCCAAAAGGAGACTGGAAGAGAAAAGGATTGAAACTGCAGCTTTCAGAGAAAACCTGAAGGCTGGGGGAGAGGCAGAGAACAGCTGTGCATGAATATTATAATTTGATCTTGCTTGGAATATAATATACCAAATATACCTCAAAGGGGCCTGCAGGAAAGCTGGAGAGAAACTTTTTACAAAGGCGTGTAGTGACAGGACAAGGGGTAATGGCTTTAAGCTGAAAAAAGGATGGGTTTAGATTACACATTAGGAAGAAATTCTTTCCCATGAGGATGGTGAGGCCGTGGCACAGGGTGCCCAGAGAAGCTGTCCATGCCCCATCTCTGGAAGTGTCCAAGGCCAGGTTGGAAGGAGCTCTGAGCAACCTGGGATAGTGGAAGTTGTCTCAGCCTGTGGATGGGGTGCTGGATCAAGATGATCTGTGGGATCCTTTTCAAACCAAAGCATTCTTTGATTCTATGAAGTTTTGCTCCTGACTTATTTCATTGAGCGAGTGGGAGGGGTCCTTTTTAAAGGTCTTCTCTAGCCTGAGGCTGCCACAGGGTACTAAGTGGTTCTGAATGTCTCAACACCTTCAGTTAATTTAGTGAAATGGCTGAGCATAAAGTTGGGGAAGAGGCTGAGGGGAAAGGGAAGGATTTGTTGGGTGTTTCTGAGGAACGAATGATCACTAAATACTATATTCATGACAAAGAAAGCTGCTGCAGGGCTGACCTTATCTGTGCTCTGGGATTGAGCCTGATAGGTGTTTCCCAATACCTATCTATACTGCATTTTTGAGGAAGTTTGGTAGTTTGAAACACTTGTGCTAGGAAAACCTTGGTAATGAGGTCCTGAACCTCTCAGTTCTGGATTTCCATTCCAATGCAGCTCTGAATGGCACTGCCAGCATCCCTTTCCATTTGACAGCTGTTCGGAAGCTTAGTTAAGTTCAAAACTTACAGTTCCTAATGGGAAAGTGCAAATTCACGATTTGGTTCATGCAATTTTTTTTTTTTTCTGGGGGGGAGGGGGAGTTATAACATTAAAGTCCACCTATAAAGATTTGCAGCTCACCAGCCCTACAACTACCTAACACTAATCTCCATTGCTGTAGACAAATGGCCATGCAATCAGAGAGAAGGGAGGTGTCTAATTGGACTTGAGATTGAGGTATGATTGAACACTTCATTGCTCCCCCTGTGGCTAAACAAGAGAGATGAGAAGATGAGGATGCCCTTCCCTTGGGCTGCCAATGTGGTGTGCAGCATCAGCAAGGAGGTCACTGATGGGCAGTGCTGCTGCTGGCAGCCCTGGAACCTCAGCTGGGCCACAGATGCTCTGCAGAGATAAATGATTTTGGTGCTTTTGGTGGTCTGACTCCATGCAAGAGCTCTTGGAGGAGAGATGTGGGCCCTTCTTCAATGTCCAGGGACTGGGGGGAAGGTGTTTAGTGGTCAGGGGTGTGGGTAGAGGAAATGTGGTGGGCAAATACTTTGTGTTGCTTTCTAATATCCTTTTCAGATTTATTCAAAATTATCCATTCCTCCCTCGCTGTTACTAAGGAGTTTGTGTTTAATATGTACATCTAAAATATGTGCATATTAAGGCTATATGATACAGAAGTGTTTGGGGGTATGAGCTGATGCTTTTTAGAGAAGGAGTAAAAAAATTATACTGTTTAATAGAGACATAATTATTAGAAGCACTACGCTTATGTAGAACTCGCTTCAATATTTGTAATTTCGCCAACTTCAAAGGATTTCAAAATCGTAAAATTTGTTTCAATATTTCTCATTTCTTTCAAATGTTCACGAGTTTTGCCTGTCATAGAACCAAACAGCAAAGTCCTTAGTAGTGAGGTGATATTTCTTCTAAATTGTATGACTCATCAGGAAGCTTGACCCACTGGGGAGCATTTTCCAAGTGGAGCAGGGATTAGGCTTCAATTGCATAGATTCATCAAAGATGGTGAGTCGAACACCCTAGAATCCCTCTGTGCTCTGAAACTGCTCCCTGATGTTGTGTAATATGCAGGAGAGGGGACTGCCTGTGATGCTCTGAGAGGTGCCATGGGGTTTCTGGGCACCATAGGAGGGGATGAGGAAGCAAAATAGCTTTAAAGCCCGTTAGCATTAAAAGATGATGAGAAAATACCTTCCTGTCATCACTTTATTTCATTAGGTTGCTAATGAGTTTCCTCTAGGGATGGCAATGGGGTAGTTCTGATGCTTTTATCCAATTAGTGAGTGATCCCAGGAGTATATCCTTTTGTTGTGAAAACACATCGAGGTTCATTCCTCCTGGAGCACTGCATCCTGCAGGTGCTCTGAAGGCAGTGAAATGCCATGTGAAGGTGAATGCCAGGCCAGGTCTCTCATTACTAATTGCTGATGTTAGCCTGATCTATGGGTTTGGGATGGAGCCCCAGAGGGCAATGGACTCTGTTGTGAAAGTAAGTGAAATGCCAAAGATGTGAATAAAGTTTCATTATGAGTTTTGAGGTTACTTGTAAGTTGAGACACTGAGAGAATTTGCATTTTGCAAACCCTGGTGCAGATAGGAAACAACAGATAAGTGCCTTTGATGCTACTGCCCCAAGGGATATCCACTACCAGCGCCTTGCCAGCTGCTTGTGCTTGTAGGAACCTTTGCTTCTGGCACTGCAGTCACCTCCAGCTTTTAGCTTGATTTAAAATGACATTGAAGAAGGAATTAGCAACAGTACTGATGCAGCTGACATGTTTGGTTGTGGGTGGCCTTCTGCTAGTGAAAAGAACTGAAGCTATTCCTCGTTCTCCATTTCTGTCTCTGCAGGTAGCCAACGCTGCAACTGTCACTTCTCTTGCCGGGCACTGCATCTGGCTTTGCAGCAGGTAGTTTTGTCCCTGGCCAGTGTCTACCACGAGAGAATTTATGTCTTTCTATATTTCTTAGTTGCTCTCTGTCCTTTTAATTCGATAATTTCCCTTTGTTGCCCTGCCTTCACCCAGACCCCTGTGCTCTGCGTTATTTATATACCTGGGGCTGTGCAGTGCCTGGTGCAATGAACAAAGAACACAGAACTACATGAACGCTGGGTTTCACATTCTACAAGGTTAGATTTAAGT
Source organism: Geospiza fortis (assembly GCF_000277835.1). Taxonomy (NCBI): domain Eukaryota; kingdom Metazoa; phylum Chordata; class Aves; order Passeriformes; family Thraupidae; genus Geospiza; species Geospiza fortis. The sequence goes on along the minus strand of NW_005054414.1, from coordinate 150,199 downwards.
TATTGAGGTTGCTCAAGCAGTTTTTTCCTGCCTCCAAGGTTAGTGTGAGCTTTATAGCACAGTTCTTTATCTCTGATTCTTTACCATGAAGTTGCTCATAAGCTGCCTCCTTCTCCCCTTCAGAGTTGCAATATGGGGAGTTTCCAAGCCCTGCAGTGGTAGGCTGTGTTGCAGAGGAGTTGCTCTTTTAAAGTGTAATTGGAATAGAAACTGGTTTTTGACTTTTTTCTGTCAGTACAACACCAGCCTATGGCAAAAAGGAAGAGGCACTAGTTACCCTCTCCAACTTTTCAGTTTTTATTTTTTCCAGCTTTTTCAGGTACTGAGGGAATGCTGAGGGCTGTCTGACAAGCCCCAGTGATGCATAACAAGCAGTGCTGGAGCAGGCTCCCAATGGGTTGGGTACAGCCTAGGGCTGTGATGCTTGCCTGGACTCTCTTTTGGCTTTGTGAATCTTGATTCATCCTGGACAGCAAACAGCAAAGCAGTGTTTTTCATTTCCTTGAGTGTGATATGGACCATATCATGGTTTGATAAATGCGCCGTGTTCCAGCGTGAACAGCAAAATTGCCGAGTGTCGGCTTGTTTGGCCTCTGTCTTGGCAGCAGTTTGTTCCTCTTTTTGCAGCAGAGAGGAGGATGAGTAATGCTGGCTGTGATGCTGGGGCAGCTAGGAGTTGGATTGAGACCAATGAAGCAGTTAAGATGCCCCCTCACAGATTTTACATCTGGTGTTTAGAAACTACTACCCCTTCAGTCTAGTGGCCTAGGAGTGGCAGCTCTTTCCCCAAAAATCCCCTTACCAACCAAATCTTAATCCATTTGAGAGGGACAAAACCCATAACCTTCAGTAGGGATGGCTGTCTGGCCTGGCAGGCTCTGGTACCCCAAAGGGAGGGCTGGCAGAAGCACAGCTTTTCTGCTTTCCAGAGGAGATGCTGCTTGTCTTTCCCTCTGGGAATAGCCTGGGCTTTCCAGACCCCAGACTCCCAGCGATGTGATGGACATCAACAACATAAGCCAAGCATTATGGATGTTTATCCAAGCCTCTGGGCAGTCTCAAGCCAGAAGCACTCTAAGAAATGCTGTCTGGGGCAGGACAAACCCAGAGAGAGTGTTGTGTGAGCTCCCCTCTTAAAGAATGTGTTTAGAAAAATCTCACATGTGATAAAAAAAAAAAGAGATTGAGTGGAGTAAATTCTGCTAATTTTTCCTGTATTTTTTTAAATGAAGGACACAAAGCTGAGCTATCTCTGGCTGCAACTGGGTGAGATGTTTAATATGACACACAAGTAATTTTATTTCCTCATATGTAATCTTCTAGAGTCACCTATTCAAGAGGAAGAAATACATTCTTTCCAATTTTCCCCTCATGTCTGGTGAAAATATGAGAGATCAGATAGCAGGGAATTTAAAAGGAAACCTAATCTGATCCCTTGGTTGGGCAATATGGCATTTTTCCCCTAATCCCTGGATTGCTCAGTTCCCTCTCCTCCCCTTACCCCCAGCTCCTCAGTGCAGAAAGGAAAGCACTGAAATGTAATTCTGCCATCAGCAGATGATAGGCTGGAGCTGTCATTTTCCTGCCCATACAATAGCTTCTTCCAATTTCAATTTCCTTTCTTTCTGAAGAAAGGCTTTGAGTTTGGTGTTTGTGTTACCTGGTCCAGTAAGGCACAGCTGCTGTGCTAGGGGCTCCTCTCCTTTCACAGCTCATGCTATTCTTCTGTGGGAAGAGAAGAGAAGATTACTAATTTGGGGAGAGAGATGGAAGGAAAAAGGGAGCTGACCTATGGCTTTGAAAGTGCTGGGTTCATTCCTCCTCATTTCCTCATTGGCAGGGAGTGCCTTCTGTTCAGGGAGAGGTGCAGTGCAGACAGAGGCAGGGAGAGCTTCCAGCACACACTGATTATACCCCTCTCCTGACCTAGCAGAAAAAGAAGGTAATTCACTTTCTTTTCACTCTTTGGCCTTTGTCCTAAGATTACTCAAGCCTTTTGCTTCATGAAAATTGGAGATCATCCCATTTTACATGTGAAGTGCCAAGATACCAAATGGCCTTTCCTTTCTGCTGCCAGTGATGTTATTTTGCTGTCCTTTGTGGCTGTGCATCTTATCAGTTATAAAGCTGAGCCTGGCTGCCTGCTGAAGGACATGGATGTGGGCCTGCTCCATGTGTCTGCTTCTCCCATCTGTTTGTGCTGGGAGCTGCAGGTGATAAAAAAAGGAGCTTTGGATCCTCCAGCTGACCAAAGATAGGCTTTTCCAGTGGGTCACCAGCAATTATAAAATGAGAGAAGGAGAGGAAGGAAGGGTGGAAAGTTGTGCTTAGAGCACACTGGGTAATACTTTATAACAAAAATTTTTCCAAGCTTGAAAGAAGCCAATAAGGATGTGAAATACAGAGAGAAAGAAAAGAGGGAAGAAATAAGCTGGGGCACCAAAATTAACTCCACCCAATTTGATCCAATGGGTGAAAAAGAGAAATATGTGGACTCCTCTCCTGTAGGAGACACAGCTTGCTGTCTCAGGAGGCAGTTCCCTGGCAGGTTAGCTCTCCTGCCCACTCCTGCCTGCATCATGCCCAGAAATCACAGGGTTCTCCTGGGTCTTGCTGTGTCCCAGCTGTGCCTGGGCAGCAGCCCCTGTTTCCTGTATGGTAGCCCCTTTCCCAGCCACCCCTACCCAAACTCGCGGCGGGAGCTTTTTGTTTCTGATTCAGTCAGTCACTTTGCAAACAGTGTCACAATTTGTCAGGTGCTGAGCATGATATTTGCTTGATGGAAGTGTTGGCCCTATTGTGAATCAATCCTAACAGCTTCTCACAGCGAGGTTGTGAGACAATGAGACAAATTTACTACACAGGCAGACAAAGCAGCTTCTATTATGTGTGCAACCACAAATAATAGGAGGATAAATGAGAACCAGTGAAAATATCTTCATGATGGGTGGCTGCAGGCACAACAGTGTGTGTCAGCAGCTGAGTGAGTGAGGAAGGTGCTGGGGACAGCCAGGTGAGCCTGCAGGGCTCCTGCCTGATGTGCCTGGGCTGGGGGTGTGTGCTGAAACACAAGGAAGGTTTCAATGCCATTCTGTGAAGAGTCTGCTCAAACAGAGAGGGAAAAAACCATTTGTTTTTTGAAATGGTGACCTTTTGCTCATTCTAAGGAAGCTGGACATCAGGTAATACTTGTGAAGGGACCACAATATATGCATTTGCTTGTAATTCCAGTCTTCTGCGGTGGAGAAGGGTAGCTTAAATGTTCCCAGTGGAATATTCCCATTGTAAAAACATTTTGACGTAATATTTTCCAACTGAAATCTTCTGGGAAAGATGTTGGTTTGTTTAAAAAACCTCACAACATGACCAATGTATTTATATATTCATCTTATAAGTAAAATATAGGATGGCTGATAATTCCCTTTCTTCATCCAGAGTTCTTCTTTTCAGTCTGATTCAGAAGAGAATAGTGATTTTGTTTTGATTTGAAGTATGAGAATTTGAATGGGAGTGCAAGCCAAAGTTGTTATTTGATAGCGTTTGTGAAAGTGTCTTGGCCATGATTCATTTTTTATGATAGGAATGTGTTGTAATGACCACATCTAGTGCTGGCCAGCCCTATGACACTCAGCCTCTTCTGAGCTACCAGAGACTGGAGGAACATGGAAGATGAATTGTCCTCTGACTGCTAGCAGGAACTTCTTGATGTCATGATTAAAATGTGTTATCAGAGTAATATTGGGTGGCCATCCAAATTCTTCCAGCTAAAGAGGGAGGTGATTTCCCAGGGATGTCTGGAAGCTGCATGTACATCAGGTGTATGGATAATGGTTGTTTTTTTCCTTCTCTTTCTGAGAATGTTCTGTATCTGGGAGTCTTCCTCTGCAGCTGGTGGAAGTAACTGGTTGGTAGAAAGCTGAGTAGTCACTTAGTGGCAGCAACTCTTGTCTTACAGAGAGGATGAAAGTGATGTCTGATGTTAGAACTGGAAAGGCTTCTGCCCTGAAGAGGTGTTGATCTGCTCTTCAGCCATTTCTGCTGCTCCTTTCTGAGCATGGAGCAGTTGGATCAGCAATCTCCCAGGGAGGGGGCTCCAGGGTGCTGGGTCTTGGCAGGATGATGATCTCTCCCACCATGCTCTGGTTGCTGAGCACCACACTGCGCTCAGCTCAACAGAATTTTGTAGTAGTCACATTTCTGTGAGGTTTCTGAGCAGCTCCCATCCAACTGGTCTGGGCAGCAGAAAAGGAAGGAGGGTAGGACTGAAGGGTGTTGGTAACTGCAGCCTGGAAACAAATATAAGAGAGAAATGAAATAGCCAGGCAGTGTTACAGTAAATTGTGTCTGGACAAGGGATTGCTGAATTGTCAGTCACAGAACAGTCTCTGCTTGTACTGGTTTTGCTGTTCCAGACATATGTCTCCCACAGGATTTAAGAACTTTCTTGGGAAGAGACCATGTGAATGTGCAGTTCTTGCCATTAAGACTAATGCATTTCCTTCTAATGGCTCTGCTGTGATGAATCAGTCCCCACATGCACATCTTAGTGGTTGGTGTCACGCCCTGCTGGCTCTGGAAAAATTGTGAGCGCTGGTATGTGTGAAAAACTCAGTATGAGGAGAGGAGGAATTATTTCTGCAGGATAATTTCAGGCTGGGGAGACTACCCCTACTCAATGGCTGTTAGCATGTGAGGGAGTCTTCTCCAGAGGACCATTTTGCCAACATAATTCTGCCTCCAAGCTGTCCTCTGGAAGAGTCCATCTCTATTGACTGCAGGCAGTCCATGGAAAGCAGTCTTAAAATAAGTTTTTATGTGGACCCTTCCTACAAACAGGATGAATATATGTATATCCTTGTTAGTGTTTGACAAATGCTTCCAAATCAAAAAAAGGCAAAACAGAATTTTTCTTGCAACAAGTTGCTTGTTTTTTTTTTGTTTGTTGGGGTTTTTTTTGTGTTTTTTTTTTTTTTTTTTTTTTTTTTTTTTTTTTTTTTTTTTTTTTTTTTTTTTTTTTTTTTTTTTTTTTTTTGTTGTTGTTGCTGTTTTGGTTTTTTTGGCAAGATATAAACCCGCTTTGAAGTGGAAGTGGTGGCTTCTTTTAGTGGATGCTGGCAAGTATGTCAGTTTTATAAAGTGCTGCAATATCTCTCCAGAAAAATAGAGATGTTGCCATTTTGCCTGCTGCGAGCTGCATCTCGAAAATGAACTGCTTTGCCAGCTGCAAGGGCAGCTGGGAGCCACTTGTTCTGTGGCTCTGTCTGGGTGCAGGACATGAGAGCAAATCTCTTGCCTCTCTAGGGTGTGTGTATCTAGGGGGGCACATTTGTCATGTTTTCCATGAGCTACAATAGATTGCTTGGGAAGGAAAACGCATGGATTGCCCATGACTGCTGGTCTTGGGATTGCTCTTGAATGGTTCAAAGCCAGCCCTGGCTGCAGAAAGGAGCATGTGTTAGAGGAGGGTGCCTCTGTGCAAGTCCTGATGCTATTGCCTGGGATAGTCCCTTTTTTGGTGAGCTTTGCTCTTAGCTTAACATTTGCTGTTGCTCTAATTCATTTACCTCACCAGAATTGCACAAACAAAGCCTGCAGGGGGGAAGGAATGGGGACAAATCATCTTTATTGTGAATATGTGACACCTCCAGCTGCTGATGGTGTGCTGAATGGCACCTGGGTGGCTGACATTTGACCTCTTTATTAGTTTTACTCTTTTCTTCCTTTGATTTGTAGGGAGCCTGAAAAGCTATAGATGAAATGAAAAAGGACTAAAGAAGGGTAAATCACTTCAGGCATTCAAGTGTGTTTGTGATTATTCTGCAGGAAGAAAGATGACAGACTATGGTTATTTGGTTTATAAGTGGAAGAAAATATGATGAAATAAGTGAGCTCAGGGGCTTTTTCTTTACTTGCCATACATGATTGTTTTGTGTGTATTTAATAGGGACTTCACTGCTGCAGCAAATCACTGAAGGGGAATATTCAGTGGAATCCAAAGAAGGATTAGGCTTTAATAGGAAAATGAATTGCATTTGTAACAAGCCTGACTACTGAGTACCCACAATGTCACTGGAGCTGCCAATGATTTCTTGCTTCAGGAGCTGAGAATGTGACCTGGAGGGGCTGGGAAGGGAGTGTCTGTGCACTGCAGCTTCCCATCCTTCACTGGGCACATGCCACTGCCTGTGTGTCTGTCTGCCTTGCCCTGTGTTGGTGGGACATTGAGCAGAGTTTTGAACTCATTGGGCAGTGATTTGATCAGGCGTGACAGCCACTAAGGACCTAAACAAATAGCAGAGAAGCTAATTCTGTTCCCCTATCTAAAATTCTAATCTTGTTTGTGACATCATAATTGGTTGCCATAGGGACAATTATGGTGTCATAAAAAAAGGATTAATGATGAGTTTAAGTGAGGATTAAGCAGCTGGAACAGATGAACTTTTTAATAACTCCTGCCTCCTCTGAAAGCTACTGTTTTGTGCATAACAATGTAGCTCCAAATAAAGAATGATGGGTTGCATGAAAGTAAATATGCACTGAAGGAGCTATTATGCATCCAAAAGGATATTGCTCTAAGTTTCTGAGGTCTATCAGGATGCTGCACTGTAAAGGAAATCTCATCCATGTAGAGAAATGCTAGAATGAGCAACAGATCTCCTGTCTCCTGTGTTTTTTTCCAGGCGTGAAGCTCCACAGTTTTTTCTTTGTATCTTTCTTTTGTGTATTTAAACATGAAAAACTATAAATACTTGGGGTGAATGTTCCACTGTACTTAGTTTAGAAAATAAGCATGAGGCAAGTGATATGTAAAAGGTAAATGAATATTGATGCAACTTAATATATTCACTTGTGAGGGTGCTTCAAATTTTAGTGGCTTGTCTGTTTGGAATAGGTTTTGTCAAGAAAATCAGGATTCCTGGAGCTAGCATGCTTCAGTATGGATCATAGCTTTTGCCTGAGCTGTAAAAGCTGGGAGGGCTACTCAACAGAGAGCAAATCAAGCAGGCAGGATCCTTGTGCCCAAGCTGACAGGATCTGAACTACTGCATTAAATGGCTGGTTCACAGACGCTTTCCATGCTGCTGATTGTATGTGGTTTGTAAAGCAAAGTTTTGAAAAAATTGTGAATAGTTTCTGCAGCAGGAGTGTCTGTGCTGGCTGCTTTGTCTTGCAGGTTCCCTCAGAGCTGGGCAGGCTCTGTGTGGCGCTCGCTGCCCTGACCCCTCTGGCAATCAGGTATTAGCAGAAGGACCTTCAGCAAGAATTATTAACATGTGACAGGGGATGGAAAAGTCGTGTGAACGGCACTTGGGGATGGACTCAGTGGCAAGAAACTACCCGAGGGCTTGTGTGTGGGTGTCAGTGCTTTGTTGTCTCTCTTGCTCTTGTCACCTCTGCTTAACTCTGTCTCTCTCCTCCTGGCTCTTCTTGGTGCCTCTGTTACGAGCTGGAGAGGAACAACTGTTTCTGGGAGGGGAAACACAGGGCTCCCGAGCTTTTCTGGGGATCCAGCTCTCTTGCTTATTGCCATGATGTTGGTCTTTATTGTGACTTTTGTAGTGGAGTAAGAACATCCCTAACAGTTTGGTCACGATTGCTGAGCACTGGAGCAGAGCTGCTCTTGCAGCCATTATAGAAGTGCATGGGAATCCTTACCAGAGTGCTCTGGCTTGCAGACAGGGGCTGGTATGCCATGTGCTGCTGTGATTTATTCCCGCTGGGATTGCATGGATTTGTATGCCATGTGCTCCTGGGAT
>NW_005054414.1:132961-142376 GCF_000277835.1 Geospiza fortis | reverse complement strand
CCTTGGGGTGCTGCCGGCAGATGAGGTTGGGTATCCTTGGCCGTACTCTTGGCTGCTGCATGCTGAGCACAAGCCTCTCTCTGGAGCGTTTTTGGGGAATAATGACAAACTCTTGGGTCTTCAAAATCCTGTACAGGTGTACATTAATCTCTGCAACATCACTGGGTGGCAGAGGACAGGCTGTTCTCTTACCACAGGAGATGAAATTCAAGAGTAAAGGTTAAACTGTGAATTTTTCAGGCATTAGTAGAGGTGAAACAGTCCTTTCAGAGTACCTGCTCAGGGACACATGAGCTTGGGGCACCTAACAGGCCTTCTCTGATTTTTAACCAGGCTGAAGGTTTTAACACAATTATAAGGGATTTCTGTGGGTACAGTGCCAGTAGGTTTGGATGCTCTGACTGCTGCTTTCTCCTTTCATTTATCTTTTCTCTCCCAAAGTCTTTGACCTTCATTCCTCCTGGATGAATGCAGCAGCCCAGTGTACAGCATTTCTCCTCAATCTGCCCTTGTGCCCCCAGGCAAAGGATTTGCTGGCCAAGGATCCAACCCTGCTGTTTTGCAATACTTTGGGAAGAGCAGTTTATAACTGCCATGAGCGGTGCTGTGGCTAGTCCTGCCCTCCAAGATACTGAAATCAGGTTGAGAACAAAAATTTTAACACAAATGGAAGTATTAGAAAGCAGGCATTTTTTATGATAGTGCTGGACACATCTGGGGGATTTTTCCCCTAACTGGATGTGTGTTGTGAAATTTTACAACAGGGTGTTTATTCCACCATGATTGATCAGATTCATTATAGCATATTTCCTAGCTAATACATGAACATCACTTTTCCTAGAATTAATTTAGAGGCCTCTGCCTCTTACTGGAAGTCCTCTTATGGTTCTGAAGGGTCATCTAAAGGGGTCTCTGGTGGTCACAGTCACTGAGAGCCCCCAATATTGTGATGACTTTGCCTTGAACTTCTCTTAGGGCATGTGCTCTTATTTCTTGTTACATAACTTTGCCACAAAAGCCCCTATGTTCCCCATTATCTGTTTATCCACTGGTTCTAGCTATGTTTTTTCATCCTGTGTGCCTGCTTTTACATTCTTTTGTCTAATTTGCTTGTTAGTCTTTAAGGTCTATTTTGCATCTTCAAGGCAACTGGAAATTGTTATTCTCTGTGTTGTCTGTAGGAATATTACAGAGTAGGAGGGTGGCTGCTCTGAGCTGTGCAGGCAGGCTGGGGAGCAGGCTGGGGAGCTCTGTGCTCCCAAGTCCTGGAGCAGGGAGTGCAGGACAGAGTGGCATGATGAGCCCAGAGCAGGGCAATGGCTTATGCCAACACAGACCTCTATGATTTGGGCTTTCAGGGGGAGCTAAAACCCTCTGCTGTGTGGACCTTGGTGGTTCTCTTCTGAAATACATTATCTAGTTGAGTCTCTCCCTAGATCACAACAGTAATTCCTTGAGGAATGGCTAAGTGGGCACAAACAATTTTATCATCTCCTCCAGACTGAGAAGGTGTGCCCACCACCAGGTGTGGAGATTCAGGCAATTTGAGAATGCAATGCCCAAGGAACTACTTGGGTTTTTTTTCCATCTATGCTTATCCAGCAGTCTGCAAGCTCCTCCCTTCCCACACAGAGATGTGGGGCTCTGACTGTCCTGGGCACACCTCAGCTCAGTGCCAGGCTTCCTCAGGGTTTGTCCAGGGACCTGGTGCCACCAGTACCGTGATGGGGACCTGCTGGTAGATCAGAGGGGTGAATCTGGGAGGAAACACTGCCCTGGCTTGCTCTCAGATGTGGTTTTCCCCCTTAAATCCCAAGTGTTCCTTTGTAAAATCAGAGGCATTCTGTTCGTTTTCAACAGGCTGCACCAGGTTCCTTCCTCCTTGCTTACAGCAAAGGCAAGGTGTAGAGCTGGAAGGAAAAGTGTTCTGTTCTAACTCCTGTGCTCTCAGGCACTGAGATAAGCTCATCTCAGTCGTGTCTTGGGCTGTCTGTGTATGGCACGTGCTCAGTGAGAGGGCACAACTGTGTGCCTCTGAGCTGGGCAGGAGAACATTATTCATGAGCGGTCACATGCAGCTGACAAATGGCGCCGGCATATGAGGAATTGGGCCTGTGGTACCTCACACTGCACAACAAACAGCCTGGCTCTGCCCTGAGGGCCTGCTGTGCTGCTGGGGCTGGTGCTGGAGGTGCCCCTTGTGACAGCAGAGCTTATGATCTGCCTCTCTGTGGGTGAGGAACAGGACAGGGCTGGCCCTCCTTTCAAACAGGATGTGAATACATCTCTACACTCTTCTCAAAGTCACCTTGCCCTTGCAGAGTTCAGATGGACACCAGCAGCACTTTCTGCCCCAGCCTGAGGGTTTTCTAGAGACTGGTCCTGCCTGCCTGGGCTGCAATAGTGTTCCCTGGAAGTGCAGTTTTTGTGATCTCAGGAGGCATTAAACACAGGTTAAACTGAAAAGCAAGTGGGAGCAGTGGGTCTGGATGCTAACATCTGCCAGAGCACAGAAGAAGTACATGAAGCAAGGGGAATTTCTCTGTCTTGTTGATACCTAGGCAAGAATTGTGAGCCAGAATGCTTCAATAATGTGTTTATATAGATGTCTTGAGCTCCCTGCTGCTTTCCAAAACACAGCCATAAGCTAAGCCTGTTTCACCTTCTGACATTTAAAACCTGTTTCCATTTGCTACATCAAAATCTCTCCCCTCTTCTCCCCCAGTATTTTATCTTTGTCCTAATTAATCAGAAGATTATTAAAAGTCCTTACCCAAACCTTATGAACAACTTCTTAAATTCTAGACTGTGAGTGTATCTCACTTGAGCTGGGACTGAAGTCCTCTACCACTTGTAAGTTACTGAAAAGCCTTTGCACAGGTGATATCAGTTGGCTCATAAATGGGTGAAGATACTGTTTGGTTTTATTAGTGATCTCCATATCAGAGAGAAGACCAGGCTCTGAGGCTAACCTGAAGGTCTTTGAAAGAAAGCTAGAAGCAAGCAACACCCCAGATCCCATTAATTTCCATCAGATCTGCTCTCCAGCTTCTTTGATTCCTCTGGAAAATTGCTGCAGGTGCTTCAATTGGATTCACCTCAGAGGAGCCTTCTGTAGATCAGGGTTTGGTAGCTCTAGAGAGGATGTTGATGCTGTCCTTGTTTGAAATGGGGACTTCCCATGGGTGAAGCAGTAACAGTTTATATCTCACCTCAATCTGGGCTTCTCTTTTTAGGGCTCCCCTTTTTAGATATTTTAGAAATATTAAGTGATAAATTTCACTGCAAGATATGTGCAAATGGGAAATTATTTCTGGCTTGTAATTTTATTTCTGAAGTGCTGTTCAGTCTTATGAGGGTTTTGATGATGGTAAATGAAGAAAAGAAAACCCTCTAACCAAATATCTCTTAAACAGAGCCCCTTTTCATCTGAATCTGGGAACATGAAAGTACAAATCTGTCTCTTGCTGAAAAAGTTCATTTCTGTTCTAATTTGTAATAGGTCTCTAGGTGCTGTAACAATTTCCTTTCTCTGCAGATTTATCCTGAGCATTTGTCAACAGTTTGGAACTGAATGGATGTTTAAAGTACATTTTTCTCTATTCTTTCCCCTTACATGTAGTACAAAAGAAAAGTCTAAGCCAGTTGGTGACCAAAATGAGCCATGGAGACAAAAGTGTTAAATATGAATCAGACTATCTTGTTTTAGCGGGTGAGTCAGCTGTGGTTTTAAGAAAAACATTTAAAAGATGATTGGAAAAAATGCTGAATGGAAATATTTCAGAAGAGTCTCTCTGTCCCTGAGTGAGAAGATGCGAGATTTACTTATCTCCATGCAGAAATGATCACAAAGTGTTAAAAGTAGTACAAGTGATGAGCTCATACAAATTGAAGGGTCCTCTTTGGGAGTATTGTGCCCAGTGTCCCCATTTATGGCAGAGGAAGTGTTATTCAAAGTGAAGATCAGGGTGCAAACCCAGGGCAGTGAGTCCCTTGGTTTCCCAGGCACGGGCGCCAGGAACATGTGGGTGCTGGGACTCCAGGGAAGGAGAGAGACTGAACTGCTCTGCCTGAGCTGGCTTAGAGGCCCTTGGAGCTGGACTGAGGCAGTGGAGACTGTTCCTGCCCTTGGCTGGTGAACCAGGGATGCTGTGACCACGTTTTGGGGAGGAGACTTTGTGTGTGCACTGAGGCTCAGGCATTTTGGTCAGAGGGTAGCAGGTGTGAAGGGGAAGGGAGCATTTTGAGAATGGAAAGATTGAAGAGTTGGCAGAAATCTATGAGAGGTTTTTCCTCTCTGGATTTGTTATACCTGCTTCCTGTATTTCCCAGCATTACCTTTTTCAAAAAAGGATGATTAGCCCAAAGGGATAATCTTCAGCTGTAAAGCTGGAAAACACCAGCAGGGAAGAGCAGGTGATGTGTGACACAAAATAGCAAATGAAGCAGCTAAAAAGCTATCCAAATTCCCTGTAAAAAGAACATATTGACAAAAAGCATAAGAGTTGCTATTAGCATGGAATGGACTATTGCTGTGCACTGTAAATGAAGTAAATTTATTCCTGAATCCACTCTGACTTTAAGAGCTTTGCTTGTAGCCAGACAAAATGTTTATTTAAAGAACACAGTAGCTTCTTCTTACTCATGGATAAAGATGAACCAGCAAACGGTGGTAATGCATTATTATTATACTTCATCACAGGGTAAGGGTTATTATGTGCTCTGCCTGGCTTTGTTACTTGTTATGAAAGGCTACAGCACTCACAGCTTTTAGAAAGCCACAGTGGTTATCTGCTTGAAGCAAAAGCAAGGGATTCTTCATTTACTGCTCTAACTCTCAATGCTCATCCTTGGATTTGAAGTAAAATTTCAGCAGGATCTGGAAATTGCATGGATTTTACTTACTCTGCTTTTACTTGCTGTCCTGATGCTCAAACATTGTCAGGTCCTCCAAGGGAAAATAAAACCTAAGGAGGTGGGGCTTCCCCCCCCCTCCCAGTTTTTATAAGTAGCTACTCAAGTTTTCACCTAAATATAAAAAATGGGAAGGGAACTGAAACCTACTCATATGACAGTTGTTCCAGTGACCTCTCAGGAACCACCTCTTCCCTCCTTCTTCCCCTCATCTTTTTTTCACTTGGCTACCCTGGGGCAGCCACAGGCTATTCCTCAAGCCTCCCTGGATCTACTGCTTTCTTGTCTTCCTGCTGGGCACCTCCTGAAGTTGACAAGAAAGTCAGACACTGGGTGCTGGGGGTAGGAGCCAGCATAACTTCTCAGGAATGTGGGATCGGTGGAGAGACAAGCACCCTTGGAACACACGAAGGTTGGAAGCTTTCCTGTGTGCTGGTGCACACGTATCTGTGTGCTCCAGGTTGTCATGTGTGTATTTATGTCTCTGTGGGCCACCTGTGTGATCCACATTAGCTGCAGAGTGTGTGTCAGCACGTTTGTGTGTGTACAATAGCGAGCTCGTGTAGTAAAGGAGCAAAGGGGCTCTTTAAAGGGCTCACCCTGTTGGTTTCTGTCATGGCAATTTGAGTGGAGAGCTAAAGAGGAATTTTCTCCTTAAATGTCACCAAGTGGCTTTAAATGTATCGTGTGGAACACTTGAAGTACTGGGGTGTGGACTTTGCAGACTCTACATGATGTTGTGCTTTTAATAACTTCTTGTGAATTCATGCCTTGAAGTGCAAGAATTTTAGAGGGGTTTATGTGAAGGCTAAGAGGACTGAAATTTGACCTGCCCTCAGAACAAATTTTCTTGGTGCTCCCGATCTGTGCAGTGTTTATTCCTCCTGCAGTCAGGGTGTGATGTTCTGGATGATGTTGGCTCTGCTGCAGCAGGCACAGAAAGCTGGGCCACTCAGGAACCTTTCCTCTGTGCCTGCCCCTTTGGTTCCCTGAGGGGATAGACTGAGCATCCATCCCTGCTGGTTAGCCCACACCTTGGTTCCCACTGAGTGGAATTCTTATGGGATCCCCAAGAGTTGGCTTTCCTATTATCCTCCTTCTTTTGTTGAAATTACCCTGGCTTTGAAAGCTGTAAGGTTAGTGGTTTCAGGACCCCTCAATTGTATTTGTAACTTTTCATGGTCGAGATACTTCTCGGTGTGAATGCACACAAATCACAGTGATTTGGAAGACAGGATGATATGTTTGCAACAGCCTCTGTACAGACTGGATTAAATACTGAATAATTTGGGACAAGGGAACCCCAATTATTAGTTCCTAGCTCTCCCTAATGAATCATAATATTGTGTGTAGGTCTTCATAAATCTTGGTTTATAAGTTCACTTGCTCCTCAGAAAGAGGCAGCCCTGCAGAAGGCACTGAACATTACAAACCCCTCTGCACTGGTTTCTCAGCTGTTTGAGCCCTCATGCTGTGCAGAGGTTTTCAGCTCTCTAGTTTCTACTTCTCTTATTCTAAATCTTACACTTTATTCAGCAGGCCCTTATCCGAGTATTTTTCTGTTTCAACAGCATCCCTCTTTGAAAACAAAGATGGACTCAGTATGAAGGGCTATAGGATTGATTTGTTCAGTTTTCTGCTCATCTCATGTATAATTTGGTATCTGGTGGAACAGACAGAGTGACTCCCTGTGATTTCCTCTCTGGCTGCCCTGGGCTCCACTGTCCAAATGTGATTTTGAGGCATATTTTATTGATTATTAAACAGGTGTAGATGACTGCGTGAGCTGCTGTAGCTGTGGCCCAAGACTCTGCGCCTTAATTTTGTGTCTATTGTACTTATTTCTCAAGTTTCATTGATTTTTTTTGGTCTTTTTTTGTAATTTTTGACAAGAGATGGCATTGTAGGACATTGTAGAACAAAAGTGTTGCTACATTTTGTTTAAATTTAGTTGAATGTAATACAATTTTCTTAGTCATAGTGATTTGCCCAGATAAGTATATGAGCACTCAGTGTTTATATTTTGCAAGTTGGGGAGGGTCTAAGGCTCTCTAGCAGGAAATCAGATTTTATATAGCTGAATATAGTATAGCGAAAGTAATTTGGTGTGGGGGGATAGAATGTAGGAAAATAAAGATAGTGCAGAAGGTAATCTCACCCCTGAGGAGTTGCAGCTGTACTAATTACCAAAGATCAGGAACAGGTCTGCCCTTAACAGGCCATAGCTGTGTCCAATGAGGATGAGTGCTATAAAAGAGTGGGTGAGCTGGTGAGAAGGGAGTTGGAGTTTGTTGGCTGTGCTGTGAAGAAGATGGAGTCAGTGCTGTGAGGTGATGCCCATGAGAAATCACCAAGAAGGTATGGAACTTTTGCAATTAGATGATAACAATTTGGCTTTTTTATATTAAAAAGAAAAATCTTATTTCATAGTTATGAATTTTGAGCCCTAAACTTTAGCCTTCTGCTGGTATTGGCTGTGAATATATTTTTAAAATTTAATAGCTAGCAGTGAAATTTTTGGTAAATCCTTCCTGTGTATGGCTGCTTTTCCCCAGTTGTTTACAGTGCCATAAAGTGAGTGCATCTACTGCTCAGATTTCTTGTTGTAGTACAAGATGAGGAAGATTCTGGTGGCTAGGTCTAAATGCTTTTCTTTAAGTAAACTAGAAGTAGAAAGTCTGTTTTCCTTCACCTCTGAAAGGCTGTACATCAGAAATGTTAATTTGCTCTCTCCCTGTGTGTTGGGTTGTGGCAGGGCTGTTGCTGGAAGTTCTGGGTGTTTCAGATGCAGGGTGGGCCAGAGCAAGATCAGCAGGAGGTTTTGTTTTGTTTTCTCCTTTGGCATCCATTCATGTTGCCCCAGCTCTCTGAGGAGCTGCAGTAGCTGGGGACTGATGGAATCACAGAGCCCCAGGAAGGGAAAACTGATGATTTCTGTTTGCAAGGAGGGGAAGAGGAAAGGTGTGTTGTTCTATGACATGTTGTATTAATTGTTTCAGGAGAGAATGTTTGTGTCTTTAGGCTGGCTGTGTCTTAGACTCTGCTCTACAGCTGACCCTGAAGACAGAGCTGAGGCATTTAGGAAATGGATGTGTCACCTATTCTGACTCTAAATAGTGGTGATGATGGTAACAGCTTTCTTGGAAATTATGTATATGGGGATGAGAGGTTGAAATGCTGCTGGAGACATCAACCAGCTGATTTTGGAACTCTGCTGTACTTAACACTCCTGCCCCCAAACACAGAACTCCTCCCCCTTCCCTGAATCCCAGATCTCCAGCTCTATTTCAGGACTTGATTGATCACAAACTTCCTGAAATAAGGGAGAAGGCTCAAGGAGGATGTTAAATTTGGATATTCAAAGATGTTAATTGCAATAGAACCAATTTCCTGATGAGAGCTCTTCTCCACAGAGAAGTCATCTCATCATTGTAGAAACACCACCATAATTAACAGGAGCTGAAGCATTTATTGGCAGCTCATCACAGAGGCCTAGGTTAGTGTGTGTCCAGTTATTTTATAATTTCCTTTTCTCACAGGAGTGCTATCTTCATGCTCAAAGATGAGGTGTCTTGGATTATGCTTGCCTCTCTTTACTGCTGATGTCTCAGTTATCCTCTGAACAGCAAATGTGTGGTTCTTTTGTCCAGTTATCCAGACTCAGAATTAGAGTGATTAAACATCTTTTTGGGTAAAGTAGTCCAGCAACTTTTCAGAGTGCTTAAAATCCAACCCAATAAAAATCCTGGAAAAGCGAAGAGGGCAACATTTCTCTTATGTCTCTTCTCCCTAGCTCTGTTTCCCTTTGGTCTTTCATGTGCGAGGCTTATGCTGCAAATTTGGACACTGAGATGATAAATGCTGTGTGCCTGGCCTCTGAGTGAGGAATGAAATGAATCCAACTCCTGTTATCCAGAAAGCAGAGCAGTGCAGGGCAAATCAGAAACCTGTTCTGTGGGAGAAGGTGGCTGGAAGGGTTGCAGTGAAATTAGAGAAGAGTCTTTTACCTGAGATGAGCCACAGTTTAATTTTCCTTGTAGGTCTCCAGCAGGGTAACTTGGTTATGCACATCCCAAATAAGTTAGACTTGGAAGTCTTTGGTCAGGGAAGAGTGTAATGTTGGAGTAGAAGTGATGCACATGAGCTACAGTTGCATGGAACAGGGAAAAAGCAAAAGACTTGCCCAGAAAGCAAAGCTATTTGCCTAGCTCCAGGTGTTTCCAGCATTTTGCCAGTGGATATGAAATGAAGACACACAGGATTATGCTTCAGAAATGGACACTGTTTCTTAATCAGTACACAAGTGTGACAGAAGACTATTTTAAGAGCATCTACATTTGGTACAAAGGATGCAGATTCCCTCATTTAATCTGATCTGTGCTCTCCTTCTGCTTCAGCCTTCTCCTCAGCCATTTTCCCAACTCCCACCTGATGCTGCCAGAATTAGAAGTCTGTCCCTGCTCCTACCTAAGCGACCCACAGCTCAGCAGCCCCTTGCCTT
>NW_005054414.1:66421-132951 GCF_000277835.1 Geospiza fortis | reverse complement strand
TGAATGTCAGGAACATGTTCTCTGCTCCCACTGCATCCTCCTCCTGCGTGTGCATCCCACTCCTCCCCACCTGTTGCTGGTTATGGAAAAGGAACAAAAGCGAGCACGAGCGAATGTGCAGAGCTCTGTACAGCAGTAGAATTGTCAATCTGAGCAAATCCCCAGCTTTAGCAAAAGCCTTCTTTCCCCTGCAGTGCCAGTGTTGCTTTGCAGCTCATGGTCCTTCCTGTGCTGCCACAGGCACTGAGAGCCAGGGGCTGGAGGAGTTTTTTTTGTGTCTTGTCTCAACCTTCTGCTTTATGCCAAGTGACCACCCAAGCACCACTGCCTACAGAGCATCCATAGCCTGCTGGGAAGTTAGGGTACCTGCTGGTTCTAAACCGGATGAGATGATTTTTTTGCCCTAAACATCTTAAAGCAGGAGTAAATAGTGATATACAAATCCCTCTTCTTGCATGGGCCAGAATGTCACTATTCAAAGGAACCAGTAGGTTCCTAAACCAGTCCATGGCTGTGGTCTGCACACAGCATGTGGGTCAGAGCCAGACCCCTGTGCAGCACTGAGGCCTCTCCCCACCATGTCTGGTCATGAATGATCTTCTGTGCATGACAAACCTCACCTTTGCCAAAGGCTGTGCTGGTGGGAGAGGAGAGCTACCTTAGACCTTCTTGTCCTGGTGTCTTCAAGTACCAGCTCAAAATAATCTTGAGAGAAGCCAGAAGTGTAAGTAAAAGTTGAACTAATTTGGGTGGGTTTTGACTGCCTCTGTCATCCCAGGATGGGGGAGTGCAAGAAGTGTAGGAGGAAAGTTGGATGAGAGAGGGTGGTTGGGTGAGGATTTCAAACATGTGCAGGAGTATGTGCCTTAATGCATTGAGTGTGTTGGAGGTGAGGAACTAGAAAAAGAGAAGTTATCTTAATAACTCTGAGTCACTGTGTGAGTGGGGGTGGTGGCAGAGAAGTCTCAGTGAGGCAGGGATTCATAAACTGAGGAGGACACTGGAAATTTTGCATGGGCTGAACTGTGGAGGGGAAAGGAATGAAAACTGCTGTGCCAAGCTCTTGTAAAAAAGCCTTTGAGCTTTTTGCAGAGCCCACCTAATTCTTTACAGTGTTTACTTGTGGAGTTTGTGAAAATAGAGCATGCAAACCTTCTGAGGGACTGGAAGCATAATCTCAAGTAAATGGCAAATGGTTACCTTAATGAATAAATCTTGGACAATTTTTCCCTTGGCCCCTAGACTACCTCTTCCTGGATCAGGTACAAACCCAAAGGAGGCTTCAGTTGAAATAGTTTCAGCTGACTTTTTTTCTAAGCTTGTTCAGCTATGAATCTCTGAGCAAAACTGGAGGTAGGAGACTCATGGGGATTGAAGAAGAAGAAGACATAGCCCCCACAATGCTTTACTGCTGATCTGTGCACTCTGACAGCCCAGAATATACTTTACTCAAGAGGGGTAGCAAAACCACTTGGGATTCCCATGTACACCTCTTCAAAAAAAGCAGCCCCCACAGAGAAATGGAAAAAGCAAAGTAGAGGGAGAGAGGAAACTTAGGTTGAATTTAAAAATGGCCTCTCTGAAGAATAAGGACCATGTTTATCAAAGAAAAGAGACTTCTGACAGGGGGCAGATTCATTCAAAGTAGGAATTTGCAACACCTTCATCCAGAATGAATGAACCTTAGCTCAGCTTAGTGTTGTTTTATTCACTTGTCTCTTCTTTCTACTTGTGGGCCTGAGCACATGTCCATAAATATTCCTGGAGATGGCTGCCTGATGCTGTTTCCAACATTCTTGTAAGGAGTAAGAAGTAGTGGGCATGTCAGAAGGATCCAGATAATAAAAGATTATAGTTTGGCAGAATACAAACCAGTGGGGGTAAAGTTAACCAAGTTGCATATATGAAGCTGTATCTGAATTATGCCTGAACTTTGCACTTAAAATTTAGGGCTGCTAATTTAAGAAGGTATATTTCTGAAAAAGTCTGGGGGGAAGCCTAGCTGCCTTCCTGATAAATAAAGGTGTAAGAGCATCCATGTGTGCTGGGCAAGCAGAGGACCTGTGCAAAGCACAGCAAAAGGACAACTAATTGTAAACCACACTCTAACAGTGACTGCTTCTCTGGCAATTATTTGCCATAGCTGCTGAGTCTTTCAGCTAAACTCAGACCAGCCCAAGCCTTGAATTAGCTAGAAATCGCTAGTCCAACTGCTTTCGGAATTGTGCTTTTATCCACTGGAGGCAGGCTGAGCAATGCAAAGTCTTCCATGGGGACCATGATTCATATGCCAGGGAACAGCTGCTGCAGATCCCTGGGTATGCCCAAATGATCCTGAAACTGATGCTTCTGCTATAGTGTGAGGTTATTTTGTTGGGGTGTGGATGAATGATTAACTAGTTATTAATTTCAGGTAAATTCAGGTAAATAGGGTCCTCATTAGCTTTGGTGTCATGTGCTGTGGGAATTCAGCCTCTTGAAAATCCCCTTCTGTCTGTTCTTTCCATCTTGAAACCACTAATTTTCTAGGTATTCCATGCAAATGAGTGAGGCAGCATTGCTCTTTCTCTGAATGATATTTGTTGTACTAAAAATTAGGAGGGGAAGAGCAACTAAGGAATCTCTGCATTTAGCATATATATATATATATACACATATATATATGTTTATGTATGTATTCCTCCTGAGATGGAAAGCATGGCTAGACAATTAGACATGCACACAGCATCTCTTGCCCCTAGTTTTTTGTCTCTGTTACAAGAAAATACATGAAGAAAAATATGGTGTCTCTGAGTGGGAGTTATCACCTTCTAAGTATTGGCTTAAGACCAGATGAAGCAAGGTTTGCTTGTGACCTACATGATTCTGGCCTAGATCTCTGGCCCATAGAATGGAAAAAAACTTCATTTAAAAAGCTCTAGGCTACTGCAAACATCTTGTCTTTTTGGTGTTTCTCATATGTTTAGCCTCTTTTGCTTTCTCTTTTCAGCTTTCCTCTCTGAAACACCTTTTCAGGGCTGTCCCCTCACTAATGGCATTAAAATTGCATTGCTGATGTATAGTGAGGTAGGATAGGGCTGATCATGTGGACTTTAGGAGAAGGGAGTTGTCATAGGAAATGTTGGAAAGTTTCATCTAAAGTAGCTGGGATTAGAGGTCTCTGTTTTCATAGCATGGTTCTCAAGCTGCATTATCCTACCTGGTGCTCTCTGCCTTGCTTCTGATTTCTCTCTGGAAAAATCCAGGGAGCAGTCAGGCCTAATGCATCTGTCTGCACCACAGTGGCTGTTTCTGCCAAATTCTGGATATTGGACTTGGAAAGCTCATAGGACCTGTGGAGAAAGGAAGAGAGGAAGAAAGGATGATTATCAAACATATTATCTTTTTTGATCTCTTTTTCAGGGAAGGAGAGGGGGTAAAGAGAGGAGAAGGACAGAGCAGCCAAAAAGGAGAGTTCTGGTGCTAGTTTATTTAACAAGCAAAACACATAAAGATTAGGGTTCCTATGGCAACTAGCTACCAGCAGAAGCACCTCAAGGATTTGGGGAGGAGTGGGGGGAATGATGGAATGGTTGAGCACAAGGTTCTAGCATTTTGGATTAAAAACACCTTTACCCAGCTGCAGCAGCATCCTCAACTTACTTGCTGGAGAACAACATTTGTGTATGAAAATGTCCTCAGCACCGGAGGACGTGTTCTCCATGTTAGTTGGAGTCAACAGGAACAGTTTTAATGACAGTCCTGTCATGTTCCCTCTCTGAGGAGTCTGAAGGAGAGGGAGAGGGAGATGGCAGATGATGGAGGGACATTAGAAGCTGAGTGGCAAGTGCACGAGGGACACAAGGAGTAAGAGGGACACAAGTTAAGGTTTGTGGGCATGATATCTTACTCTGTCCCCTATTCTGCAAAGCCACAGGAGCCACATTCTTCTCCTAGATGTAAAAAAGGTTGCAGAGCAACTTTCTTCTCCGGTCTTCAGACAATGCCATTTCAACAAAATTAGAGAGGATAAATGTATGCAGAGGATAAAAGCAGCAGAAATCTTTAAAATGTCAGTTTTGTTTGGCTTTTTAAAAAATTATTTTCTCCAGTGCTGTAGCATCTCCAAGAGCCTGGGTGGTTGTATTTTTTCTCTGCTTGATGCCAGACCTCTTGCTGAGAAGAACATCTCTCACCAGGTATTGTGTTTTTTTCATTTGGATTTGAAATGCCAAATCGTGCAGTCATTTGAATCTGGGAGTAAGGGGAGGATGCAGGAGGTTAAGGATAGCTTCTGTTTACATCAGCACAGTACAGAGCAGAACCATCTGTATACAAACTCAGTTGTTTGTATTGAAGGTCCTGCTGGACAGTCCCCTGAGCAAACCCAACCCTGGGAGGTTGATTGAGTGATTTCCTTTAATTGGGTTTTGTCTGTTGATCTCACTTGCTTGTGTTTTTTTTATTTTTATTTTTTTTTCCTTTTTAATAACTTATTATAATCATACCCCTCTGTCTACTAAAAAATCCCCTACACCTCACCTTGAGAAAGAATTGTATTTGTCCTTTGGCATTTGGTGTTGGGCATAGCTTACATTAGAGCTCATGTTACTGCTGATCAGTGGACACAGGGAAGTGTTCCCTGCTCATCCTGGGCTGTGCACACACAGACATGGACCAGCTTGTGCTGGCAAGGGTGACAGAGAGAGGGTTTGTCAGTCAGACTGCAGGTGAAATCTGAAATTAGGCTAATTTCAGTGTTCATGGAGTAAATAGCAAGTTGTGAGTTGGTCCCACCAGAAAGAGCTGCTGTGTGAGTTGTGTGACACAGTTCCGTGAACGTGGGCTCTCCTAGGATAAAATCATTCCATATTAGGAGAGCATTTGCACTCTTTGTGGCAGAAGAGTGCATGTGGCAGGCATGAGATGTGTGGGGCTTACAGACAGACAAATAGCACAGGAGGATGAGGGGGCTTTAGTTCTGATCAAAAAAAGTTGTGTCCAAAATTTTAATAGGTCATAGGTGTTAATAAGAGCAACAATTCCACTACTGTTATAAATGGAGAGGGTGGATGGGGAAGGAAAAATTTAGGAGATGGGAAATATGCAGTAACATGATGAAGGGAGATAGGCTGATATGAGAACCTGAATAGAATTCAGGAAAATGAAATATGATGAGGAGGTTTGGAACTGGGGCAGGAGGAGAAAGGCACAATGGATGCTGTGTGGGTAGGAATGAAGTGGGGGGAGTAGGAACTGAGCCAGATAAAAGGGGAAGGGAGGGATGGTTAGTGAAGAAAATGACTGGGGCAAGGAAGGTAGAGATTTGTAAGTCAATGGGAGGGAGGAGATTAAATGGAGAAGGTGGAAGAAGGAGGGCAAGCAGAGAACACAAGTGTAACAGGGATATTGAATTAGAGAGGTGTGGGGGATGGATCTAAAAGGTGAGAGCAGGGAAAGGAGGAGAAAATGTTCTATTACCTAGGGAAAGCAAAGGGTTTGAGAGAGAGAGCGTTAATTTTAAAGGGGAGGAGTGCAGGGGATGGAGAGAGCAGCGAACAACAAAAACCTCAGGAAAAAAATAGCTATAACACAAGCAACAACAACAAAAAGGTGAGAAAATAAAAGGAGAAGGGTGAAAAAGAAAGAACCCCCAAGGGTCACAGTGTGTTACTTTGCAGACACAGCACCTTTAGAAACTCCTCAGATACACATGTTTCTGTGAGCTCCCATGTAAGCTTATCTTTGTTTCCCCTGATCTCCCTGATGGAAGTGGGCAGCCTTTGCCAAAGGAAATGAAATCTCCACAGCTACAGGGAATGACTGTCTAGATGACCTAACAAAAATGCCCTCCACACTGCCTCTGCCTGTACATTTGCTACATAAATTTAGGGTGAGGACACAGTTTAATTCCAGTTTCTAATACCTTCCTGCTGTTCAGAGAATACCCTTAGTGTATGCAGCAGTGGGTAGTGAGCACATTTTTGAGTAACTTGTGTAATAAAGATTTTATTTTAGTGGTAGAAGCAAATGCTGTCCTCAAGAAGCAAATGAGGTCTGTGTATCCTGAGTGGCTGAGAGATGAAAGTGTACAGAGCAAATGATGCCCAAAACTGTGCTGTGATCATTGCCTGAACTGTCTTTCAAGAGAGCTTGCTGTCATTCTCCTGCATATCTGCTCTGCCCTGGAACAGCCGTGACAAGCTGTGACAGGCAGAGTTTTAGGGAAATTCCTGTTAGCTCGGAGTTCCTAGCCAGGAATGGCAAAAACCCCAGCAGGATGCATGGGATTCTCCTGCAAATCTGCAAGATTTGTTCTTGCAGCAGGAGATGTGCCTAGAAATGCTACTATTTCTAAGCCAGTCTTCCAAGTATCTTGTGCTCTGAATGAATTGATGAGCATAGCCTGAGGCATACTATTTCTCCCTTGTTCTGGTCTGCCTGCAAAACAGCATTTTAAGGGAGGCTGGGATGCCTACCCCAGGCACTCATTTGTGGCTGAACTCTGTCAGAGAGAGGCAAGTGCCAAACACATGCTCTGATTTGTAAGCACCATGAAGGAATTGTTCTAGAGGGGGTTGCAGCCATTCAACCACTCTCCCTACCAGGCCTTTAATAAATTTTTCATTTACAGTCAAAGCTTGAGTCAACAGACTAAGTGGTGGATGGGGTGAGGCCTCAGGGATCCTCAGTAAGACAGAATCTGTCAGGCTGAGCTCTCTGTGGAGTGAAATAATAGCATGATGATGCTTCTAAGTCAAGGCTTCACTTTCCTAGGCTTAGCTTCAGCTCACCTGACTTTTCTTGATCTCCAATTAGATTTCCTTCTGCAATTGTCACCATCATGAGCATCACTCCTTTGACTTCTGTTTTCATTGGGAAATGACTTTTTCCTTTCATCTGGAAACTTCTTACTCCTGTTTCCTCTGTATGCTCCACACTAGATTTCTCCATTAGTAGTAACTTCTGGGTGTTCAGCCCACTTGGAAGTAAAATAAGTTGCTGTATTTAAGTTGCATTTGAAATGCAGAATTTCAGTGGTAGGCTGAACATAGGTGGAAATCAATCACATCTTTGGCTAATGTGCAGAAAAATGCTTTTCTGCCTGTGTGAGGGGTGGAAGGGTGCAGGCTCATGTGCCTGTCAAAAAATCCCATCTTATCTGTAATTTTTGCAAGCATCAGGAGAAAAACATTAGACA
Source organism: Geospiza fortis (assembly GCF_000277835.1). NCBI lineage: Eukaryota > Metazoa > Chordata > Aves > Passeriformes > Thraupidae > Geospiza > Geospiza fortis. The sequence continues at coordinate 125,771 of NW_005054414.1, read as the reverse complement.
TGTAAAACCAAAAAATAAGTGGGGAGCAATAAAGAATTGGATGGGACTATGCTGATCATTGAGTACTGTTTCTGTAATTGCAGGTAACCATAATTGAAAAGTCTGGATTTATAGGGGGGAAAAATGCTAAATTTTCTTGTGCCTAAATTTTTAAGGAACTCTCATATCCCTGTAATAAAATCAAGCCCTCTAGCACAGTATTTGAAAAACTCTCCTGTGCTGCAAAAAACCATCAAGTGAGATGTCAGACATTGCCAGCTTCCTGGGTCCCTGCTGGAGTGGGAATTTGGAAGTGAAAATACCCAGGTGATCTTGGGGAAACACGCAGGGCCATCTGTTGTAAGGAAAGGTGGGAAAACATCCAAGGTTTCTGCTAACCTGAGCTTGTGGGAAAGGCATTGCTGGTCTCAGAGTGGTGATTGTTTTAGTCACAAATGTGTGAGCAAGACACCAGTCAAGTAGCTGAGGGTTTGACCATGTGGTTGATAGTGCCAGTGCTCAAATGGTGGATGTTTGTTGTAAGGAGGTCAATCAGTACAGAAATTAAAGGAATGCAAGATGTTATTTCTAGTCCAATATGCACTACATCTATTAAAGTAAGCCAAGATTTATAAAGAAGGTTAATTTGTTCTCTTACACAATCTCAAAATAGAAGCATAATCTATTGAGACTCCAAGCACCGATCCCTGCTAAATTGTCTCCCACACTTTTGGTGATGTTAAAGTGCTTTCTGCAAGTGTAACAAAGGTGGGAAAGGTCAGTTGTTCTCCATCTGATCCCTGTCTTTCTGCTACTGTTTCTCCTTTTCTTCTGTGAGTGGGTTTTATCTGTCCCCAACTGATATTAGTGCAGCTAATGTAAAACCTCTATCAACTTTATTGTTGATGAGTGCTGTTGGTTTGTGTTGAACCAGCAGTCTTGTTGTGGCTAAATTTGCTTGTTTGTTTAGGACATTAAGTATTTAAAGCTTCCATTTTAGTGGGTACTTTTTGGCTGAGAGGACAAACTGAATGCTTTTATTCTTTAGTTTATCCATAGAGCGTTTGCCCTCCTGCACTGACAAGCAATTTTATAAAAGGGAGGGTTTTTTTTTTCTTTTGCTCCTGATGCAGTTTTTTTGGTAGCTTGAAGCTACAAGTTTAAGATGAAGCCTCCACCTTATGCAGATTTCTGGAGCTTTTTTAAGAAAAATTCCTCCTCCCACTCCTCAAAGTTGTGTGGCATTGTACCACTGCTCTTGCTGTGTGCAGGCTGCCTGTCACAGAGCTGCATGAGGCCTGGCTTAGCTTCTCTTCTTTTTTTCCTTCCCTGAGGTCTGAGATACTGCTCTTATGTCACGACTGGGCACTGTGTGTGAGAACACATGGAGCTACATTTTCTCTCTTTTGGTATTTGATTGAAGATTAGGACCAACAGTTGTTTATTTTCATGCTGCTGTACTCCTGCAGTCTAAAATGGCTTTCAGAGTTCTGAGGGCATCTATGAGTTCATCAGCTCTGAATGGGAGGTGGCTACTGCGAGGACAAAAGCAGTGCCAATAGCTTGGCATGTGCTGGGGCAAACACTTGCTTGCAGCTGCTTTCCTCCGCAGGAAAAATCTTAAATTGCTCCTTGCCTTATTTGTGCTGGTGAAGCTTCATGAGTGAGAACTGGGCCTATATTAGTGTTTGTAGATGGAAGGCATTAAGAATTTCCCAAAATAATTTTTTTTTTTGTTAGGGGGAAGAAAAAAATCAGCTTCATCTGCAAAGTCCACCTGGATACAATGAATAAGACAAAAATAGATAAACATCTGTTCCAATTTGGGGGCAGGCGATTTTGGAGCCTACACCGTGTTGGGGTAGCTTTTTGTCAAAGGAGGAGAAAACGCAGTGAGAAGCAGGGTTGGGAAGTGGGGTAAGCTGGGCAGGGGGGTGAACCTGCCAAAAGTCTGGGTGAATCCTGCAAAGGTAATTTCTGTACTGCAGCACTGCAAAGGGATCTGGGGACACTCAACAGCAAGCAAGTGTTCACCAAGGGGGGACTGCATGGAGTATCGTAGCTCCTTTGGTGATGGGCTAAGCTAGACTCAGGTTTTTCCAGCTGGAACCTACCTCTGGCATGTCTGGTGAAGGATAGGTCAGCAGATTGTCCCAGAAGTGTCCAGAACCAACCAGAGATGAGGCTTTGCTGCTGAGTCAGTGCCTGAGGCAGCCTGAGCTCCTGGCAGCCATGCAGAGGCAGCTGAGATTCCCCTGCTCTCAGGACTGAGAGCCTTCACCTGGGGCTGGGAGCATGAGCACTTTGGGTTTTGTAGAACTACTGGGGCTCAGTGTAGCTGAGAGTTTGTGTCGCCTCTGTCTTGTTCCCACATGCTGTATTCAGCAGAGATCTGCTCACGACCCTTTTCAGCCCTATTGACCAAGACCTCATCACCAGATAAATATTTGGATCTTCACAGTTGCTGCAAAAAAGAAAAAGAAAAAAAAAGGGCTTTTAAACTCTGCTTTGCAAACTACACTGAAGGTTTAATAAAGTGAGTATTTTTAGCATGTCATAAAAATATAAAGCACCACTCTTATTTTTATCCCTTCAATCTCTGCAAAATTAATTGAAGGCATTTTACCTTTTCTTCCCTGACTTTGAGAAACCGGTTAACTTTAGTACCCAGGAGGGAAGGCATCATCAGATGTTGGCAAAGGCTGGCCATGTTGTGAGTCTATTTATAGCAAGTGTGTGTGGAACCACCTTGTCTTTCTTTTCTTAGCATCAGCTGGACGAGCACAGCTATCAATTATCCACGAAGCTAATGATAATACAGGGAAAGCTATGTAAAGCAGGTGCTCAGAGGCCAGAGAAAAAGGGGGAGGTAGGTGACAGGACACAGAGAATGAGGTTTTAGGAATTGAAAAAAATCCCTTTGCTCAGCCTGAAAACCCTTATTATCTGCAATAATTAGTAATAACGGGGTGCCTGCACAAAGTCATTGTGACTGCTTTCAGCTGGTGTGCCCCTCCCAAGCATGATTTCCCTCATTTATTTTCATTGTGTTGGCAATCAAGGGCGGTGGGTTTTTTCTTCCTTTTTCTTTGTTGTTCTTTTTTTTTTTTTTTTTCCTTTCTCTCCTGCTCACTTTGCTTTTAATAGATCTTAAGCTGAGTGTTCTGCTTCCCCCCACTCTGTCCTGGGTTCTGATATTTGGGTTGGTAATAGCAGGTTCTAGTTTCTCTGTGAAAAACTGAGCCTCTGATATTTCTCACGCTGGGAGATTGCACACACGCGTTTGTTTCCTCTTTTGTCTCCATTTCAGAGAGGATTTTGCCTGTAAGGACTCTGGAGGGAGAAGGGAGGAAGTGAAGGGATGTCCTTCCACTCGCTGCCAGTGACAAAGCTGATTGTCAGCTATTTATCAGCCTTTTTTAGTGGCTTGTCTGCGCTGCTTTCATCTCTAAGCACAGGAGAGCGGGACAGTGTGAACTCTGCTCTTGACAGCAGCTCAGGTTCTGACACCATCTGCCACCTAATCCACTTCCAAGGAAGGGGCTGACGTTTGTGTGCATGTGTGTGCACACATGCCCTCCCCACCTCGCCATACATCATTTCAGCAGACTCACACTGATCAGCTCACCAGCAACGTTTCTCTTCCAGGAATTAGCCTTTGATTGTATTACCTCTTTTCTTCCTCCTGCTTTAGATTTTTCTCTTTCAGTTTGGCACACTGGTGGGAGGCATTTCTCTGTTTTCTGCCTAGCCTGGCTGTCTGAGGTGTTGGAGAATTTTTTTTTTTTAATTTTCCTGGAAGTTATGAGTGTGAGCTACATGGATTTCTTTTGCAAAAGCAGCAGGAAACAGAACAGGTGTAAAATGTCTGTGTCAGGCTCCTTGGATAGCTGGTAAGTGGGTTCTTGCAGGAACTGTTGCATTTTAGGCTTGACAAGCTTCATGACATAATGCTTAGTGACATAATGGCCAATCTTGTCCACAAGCTCTGAAGGTGTTTCAAGATTTCTGGACTCCTTTCTCTAATCCATAAGGAAAGGCAGCTCTCATCACACATGATGCTGTGGTGTATGTGCTGGTGGTTTTAGATGAACAGCATCCAGCACAGCTCGCTGAGTGTACCTGATCATGTTTGCTCCTGGTGCTCAGTACTGTGCACGTTCAGTGCTGTGGGAAGTGGCTTGAGAATTGAGATGGAAAGGCAAGAGGGGCTTTGGGAATGATAGTGAGGGAGGGAAAAGCCAGTTGTTTTACTTGCAATGATGTATTGTGCCATTTTTCTGGGCTAGGGTAATGAATGTTTGGCAAACTGTATCTCTCTCTACTGTTGGGTGGTTATTGCACCTGAGTGTTGGGACTTCCTCCTCCTGAGTGCTCCTACATAACCTTCTCTTCCCACTTTGAAGGAGTCTCCATTGTACAAAAATTGGTCTTTTTCTTGGCTGGGGAGGAAGAAATAATGCTTCCTTCAAAAGTTAACACAGTCTTGGGAAAGAGGTCTCTGCCTCTGCCAAGCAAGGGATCAGGAATTCAACTTTCCTGCAAAGCTGAGCAGAGCTCTGCTGTGTAATGCTGAGGGTTTGATCCAGGGCTGCCATCATCTGCAGGGGACTTTAGATCAGGCTCCAAGCTCTCACTGATTCCTGTGAAGATCTGCTTTACTTTGTGGTTGTATTTTCTTTTTTTTTTTGCCCCTCCATTTGCATTTGTAGACCCTCTCCCTCATTGTCCAGGCACATACTAAAGGCAGGATGTTATTTGCCCACGTGAGCATCACACGGAGCTTGGAACAGAGGAATGCTGCCATTCAGTTGTCCTTCATTTCCCCAAACACACTGAAAGCAAATTGAAAAGAAAAAGAAAAAGCCAGTTTTATACTAAATAATGCTCACTAATTAAGAAAGCAAAAGAATTTTATTCAATTAATTGGAGGTAGATTTCTGTACAAAAACCTAGTTTATCAGCAATCTTTGCTAAGTGCATTTTATTTTTCTTGTAAGAGAAAAAATTACTTTTTGTTTCTCTAAGATGACTTATGGAGGTGCTTGAAGAGAGGTTTATAGTGAGACTGTATTGATGTCTATTGATGAAGCCTGAAAACTTCTCTCCCTTTCCCATTGACAAATTAAAGCAATTTTTCTGCACTTCTAAGAGGTAATGGAATAATTCTCTACCTCCAACTAGCAATTTAATATTGATCTGACTAAGACAGAATATTTCAAACAATTGATTAAAGAACTTATCTTCTAACCCAAGTTTCAGATATTGTTTGGGATAATTTCCTGTTCTCAACACAGTTCCAAGCTTCAAGATAATTTTGAAAGTGGGCTGTCCAGAACAAAGTGATAGTGGAACTGGCAGAGGTGTGTAATGCTCTGGTTTCATTTAGAGGATGTTATCCTTCACATTTTGCACTTGTCTGTGTAGTGAAAATAGCAGTGTGCCTGTGGAGGAACCTGGCTTCTGAAGTCACATTCTTTTGTTAGAAAATTGTAATTTTTCAGTGAAATATGTATCCCCAAGGCAATGGAAAACATTGTAATGAGACCTGCGTGTATGAGAATTGTGCTTCATTTTTAATTCAAAGTATTCAGAAGGTCTTCTTTTTTTTTCCTAGTTGATTTATTTTTCATTGGCAAATATCTTCTAATGACTGCTAATTAATCCTGATGTGTATTGGCCATCTCAGATGAAAACGAAAGCTCTTTTCCCTGCTGAGACATCTCTAAGGAATTAGAAAATTCTCGCTCCCTTCTGTACTAGAAAGTTTAGTGATTTGTTGTTTTTCAGCTCTGTCTCTCTGCTTCTGTGCCTCTAGCCTTCTGTCTCAGTATGGGAACCGTGTCTCACAAGTATAGACCTTTTTCAGCCTTCCCTTGAGGTTTGGACAGGCTGGGGAATTCCCTTAGGCTGAGGTAGTCCCCTTGTGCCTCCAGCCAAGCTGCAAGGAGCCCAGCTGCTCCTCATGGGAGGTGCAGACTGAACATGCAGTTGAAAGCTTGGAAAATTCCAAATAAATCCCTGAGAAAACACGTTTGAACTAAATCCAGGAGTTTTGGAGTTCAGTTTCCAGAAAAATTTAATGCATGGAAGAGGAGCAATGGTGTTCAGAAGACTCTTTAGTCAGCTCATTGCTGTCAAGCTTATCCAGCACTATTGATAAATTTAAACCCTAAGAAAAAAAAGCCCAAACAAATAAAAAAAGAGCCAAAATTCTGTCTCCTCTTACAACATTGGGAGTAAGTGTTGAATAAAAGGGACAAAGGGGGATGCTGAACGTGCACCTGGATCTGGCAGTTGGGAATATTTTTGTCTGGGTTACCTGTATCACATGTTTGGAAGACTCTAGCTGGGTGTGTTATTCTTTAGGGGAAGAAAGGCTTTTATGCATTTATTAACTTTATTGTTGGAAAACTAATGTAATTTCTGAATGTATACAATTTAAAACATGGTGTATTCCCTTTAGTTTTAATTAAGAAAAAAGGGATTGTGTTGGATGCCCATGCTGAGACCACTAATCTAATCTGCTAAGTGTGGGTGCATGGTCATTTTTGAAAACGTCCCTTTCAAATTTGTTTATTTATTCAATTGTTTACCTCATATTAACTTTGAAAATGTCAGTAATAGGAAGTCACATGTTCGTTCCCCTTGTTTTGGAAATGGCTGATAAAACATACACTTGCTTGTTTCCTGATCTGTAATATGAATATATATGTTAAATCTGGCCAACATTTCAAAACTGTTTTCAGGCTGAATAGTTTTAACAAGTTTAGTCTCCTCTGATGAAAGGTAAAATCACAGGTCAAATTATTAACTGCAGCTATATAAGCAATTCAAAGGCATTTCCCCCCATCTGATCCATAACTGGATGTCTAATGTGCCACAGCTCCTTAAATGTGAGAGCAGAAATTGCTCCACACTGGAGACTCCTGAGTCAGTATTTGGTCACCTAAAATGTAGATTTGTGCCACTGTTTGTAGTGATCAGAAATACCAGTGAAGGGGCTGGAAGACTGAAGTGAATCTTCAACCAATGAAAATTAGTTTGTTTCAGAATTTTCACACAGCAGTTGGTTATGGACAAATTCAAAGTGGCAAGCTCCCACGTGTGTTTGTGGTGATCTCAAGGCAAACACCTGTTTAGCAATGAGATTAAATTTAAAATCAAGTTGACCTCATATGGGAATATTTATTGCAAGCAAATTTGAGATTTTTACATCAGGAATAAAACATAACTCCATACTGCTTACTCTGAGTACTCTGGATTTCTGATCTGCAAGTGCCTATTTTATATAAAGCAACAAAGGGGTGTGAAGTTAGAACATCCAGACCGGATGATGCTTGTCTTGGGTTTCTGCAGGGGATAAAGTGTGAAATAACACTGGTACTGATGAGGACATGGGATATATCCTGAAAAGTCAACAGCTGTTGGTGACAACTGACAAAGCACCAGTGTGGGATTTACCTCCAAACTGGAGCAGCAAGGTGCCAGAAATCAGGGAACAGGAAAGCTGCCTGGTCATTGTAGGGGAACTGAATGAGAGTTTTGGCGTAGCAAAGTGCAGCACGTAAGTCTGGGGTCAAATTGCCATTTCACTCAAAAGGTGGAATCTTACACCTGTTAGACTTTGCAGCTATGAAGTGGCACAGGTGGGGCTACCTATGAACACAGAATAAGGGCAGTCCAGCATAGTTGACCTGAGTTACTTGGTTTTATAGGAGACTTTTTCATTAAGTTTTCTATCAGAATTTGCAGTATGTACCATGAAACGCTGACAATAATAATTAAGATGTGAGTTTAACTTCTGCCAGCTCTCATCTCTGTCCTATCATTTTAGTCAGTAGGTTCTTAAATTCCTGTTTGTTTTGGTCTGAAGCAGTTCATACATTTTATATCTCACCCTGGAGGTGGATAAGCACAGCTCATCAGTGTATCTTTGTTCTTTCGTTTCTGGGAAATCTGCATGCAGTAGGCTGCTTCATCAAATATTCCTAATACTTGAATAGCCTCAAAAAATCCCCAATGCAACCAAATCCTCTACGACAAACGCAGCTAGGACATGTTCTCTTAAAACTGCAGATGAGTGTTTGTGCCCATTCTGAATGCTGTAAACATGTAAGTGTGCATGTGTATGTCTGGAAGCCTCTGTGCAGTTCACAGCTGCAACTTGCTCTCAGCGCTGATGTTAAATGTCCATCCAAGGGGCATCTGAAGAAGAGAGATGAACAGCCCTGTGGACCTTAGACCCTCAACATCCACTTCCATTTTCATGATGGTATTGATACACTGAGATAAAGCAGAATGTCTAAATTTCCATCTGTTTCTGAACCTGTATGCTCTTTGGAGAGGCAGAGTATTTCACAGGCCTGTCAATGGGGTACTTTTTCATTTGCAGAGAATTCTTGTTTGGAAAAAAAGGACAGGAGAAAACGTTTGGTAGAGACTGTAAAGGAGGACAAAAATCTCCAAGTAGATTTTGGTGTGCCAGGAGCTTTGTATCATGGTGACACTTTAAATGTCAAGTGATGCGTGCTGGCAAAAATGGCCTAAATTCACACAGAGATGTGCTCTGGAGCTGTGGAGTTCTCAAAGGAATAAAAGTCACTGTGGATATTTCAGTGAGGATATCTAAACAGAACATTACTGCAGCTGGAAAAGAAAAGAGAGAAAAGACAGAAGAGGGGTCTTCTGAGGAACACAGCGGAGGCTAAGTAGAAATTTAAAGTGGGTAACTGGGTTCAATCCATGTCTTCTGTATTTTCTCAAGGATTAGCCTCTCCTGTAATAATCTTATTCTGCTTACAGTAGTGGATAAAAGAGTGTAATTTCACTGTAATTAATCAAAAACAGCACTGAGGTGAGAAATCTTTGCCTAACTCCTACTCTTTCTTTGCCTGCACAGATCTTGAATGAAAATCACCAGGTGTTTCCATATTTACTGAAATTCCCTTAACTCAAGGTTTTCCCTCAGCTTCGAGATAGAAAATATTGGTCTGATCATTGTGAATTGTGAAGGAATCACTGGAGTCCTTTGGCTGGAGGGGAGCTCCTGCAAGGAGCAAAGCGCTCTACTGCCGAAGGTCTTTATTTTCTTCATTTTTTTATGTTGTTTTAAAGAAAGCATTTGAATTGCTGTACATTGTTACTTCTCTCTTTCCTGGTGAATGTGTAGGCAATTGTAAGGAACAGAGAGCAGCTCACATAGCTCTGTGTTCAAGAAGGAAACTGCTATTTTAGATTAGGTTTGAAAAGATTGTATTGAAACTGAAGACTGTGTGCTTAGAGAAAGCATCAGAGGTGTGGGGACTTGGAAAGAGTATAGAGATTGGTACATTTAACCCTTTAAGGAGTTTTAGGTTGGGAGTTATGCCCCTCCATGGGGAAGGAAATAGCCAGTCACTTGGATATTTTGGAAAGACTGTGGTGCAGGGGTAGAGCTGTTACTCTCCATCAAGGTCTGAGATTTTGCTTTCAGCAGATTTTGTATCTCACATCATCGTATTCACCAAGTGGTGCTGGAATGAGTGTGGCTACTGCCAATTAGCACTAAAAGCACTCAGCAGCTTCTTATGGCAAAAATCTCTGCCCAAAGGGAAAACAGTTATGGAACTGTGGTATCTCTCTTGCCTTCCCCAAAATGAGGCTGGGAATCAGCTCCCATGGGCTGAGCTGGAATGAGTTAAGGCAGGGAGGTGAGTGACATGAGAAGCTGTGGAAGCTCTTGTTATTCAAAAGGATGGGTTTGGTGTCTCACTGGCAATTCACTGCTCTGTCTCAGGAAGGCTGTTGGATCCAGGCATGTAACTGCAGCCCCCTGAGGTCTCCCTTCACTTGACAGACAAGGAGGCTGACTCAGTCCAGTATTTAAAGGCTGCTTGACAGTTCACTTTACTGTACACTCCTGCGAATGCTTTCAGGTGAATCTTGTTTCTTCAAAGCAAAATAAGGAGATGACCTTTCTTCTTAGCTGCTTTAGCTAATAAGGACATCTCTGCAGGATGTTCTAGGTGAGAAAATTGCTTTGCAAAATGTTTAGCATTGTGGTATTATTCAAGAGTTCCTTTATTTTTCTCCTCAGGTCTTCATTTATATTACCCTGTACCCAATGGACTTTGTGCTGGGATGCGACTTCCATTAAAGATGTCTAGTACTGGTTAGAAACAAATGAATCCTTTTCTAGCTCCTGTTTAGTGGTCATTGATGTTAGGGGTTATTTCCTATCTTAGTGAACCTATAAAAATCTCTCTTTATCCTGTATAGCATAGGAAGAGTTCCACACAAACAGTGGAACTTTGAGCAGTTTAGGATTACATCCTATGGAAAAAGACAAAACTGCTGTCATTATAAGGTCAATAAACCCTTGAACTGATCTATACTGGCATTTTTTCTGGGTTACATCCTCTTCTGCCATTCCTTACGTGGGAAGGAAATGGTTTTCTGAAAATGTTTCTGCTGATGTCAGCGTTGGTGTTCCTAAACACAAAACAAATTTAAATGGCCTGGCCTTCAGTGACAGCTCAGCACTTCTTGGTCCTGGTCAATATGAGGCTTAGTTCTCTTATAATTTATTTGGCATGCATTTGGACCTCTTTCTGAATTTACTTATTTCATGTCTGTGTTGCTTGCACTAGAAAAAGATGTGCTAGCAAAGATTTTTGCCTTTACTCCATAGGAGAGGCAGCTCTTTCTTTGTTTCCTAGCTATTTGGCATTGCTGTTCAAGTATTTTTCTATGAAAAACAAATTTCAGTCTGCATTGTCTTTTCTATGAACAAAATTACTGACAAACAGCCATAACTGTGCCCTTCCTCTTAGGTCAGGGCTGTTGATGCTTTTAAGGGGAAAGGGTAAGAAAGGCTTCAGAAGTGCACTTTAATTTAGAGATGCATGTGAATTTGAAGAGATTTACAGTGCTTCTCTTAAAACAATGCAGAGCTGAAGTCTACAGGGCTTGAAATTGGAAGAAGTCTGAGAAAACAAATGGAGCTATTGGACTGTATTGAAAATGATCGTCTGCACAGCCCAGTGAACTGAAGGGAATTGCAGGAATAAAAAAATACATGCAGCTGAATTCCCAGATTTTTTTCTGCATTGTGAGTGCTTCTCATGGAAGATCACTAATAGGCTAAAATAATTTACATCTCTACAGTGTATCTATCCTCCTTAGCAACCCAGACTCATGCTGTAGAGGCTCTGAGCACTTTCACTTCTCATTTGTGATGCCATTCACAGTTTGCTGCAGACACCTGGGACATGTTGGCCTTACTGGGGAAGTGGTGTGGAGTAGTTATTGTGCAGAGTTATCTGGCAGCTGAAAGACAGCCAAAGTGTTTTAGCAGCCTGGTGGAAGCAGCTATTGAGGCACACTTTGATTGCATTTAATCTAAAAATACTTCAATCTATTTAATCTAAAAATACACAGTAAAAGAATTGGGCAATGCCTCCTACCTCCATGTTTTATACAGTACTTGAGTTCTATCAGTAAGAAAGGAAGATATTTATTTTTATATGGTGAAGGCATGTCATTCCCACCCACCTCGACCTCCAGAAATGCTCCAGGAATAATCAAACTGCTGCTTTTTTACAGCTGCTTTCTTAGCACCATCAATAACTACCCCATGAGCAAGAGCTGTGGTATGTTACAGCTTTAGGGATGAGTGGCTAGTGCTTTATTTCCCATACATGTGAGCTTTGAGATAACTGTGAATCCTCCAGGGATTTGGATTTACTATTGACATGCAGACAAATCCTTAAGCCTGACTGGGATTTGCTTGCATTGAGTTTGGATCGCTCAAGGCTGGAGATGGGCTGGAGTGGCAGTGTTTAGTCACACTGCTTCTGTTCCCTCTGCCAAAGCTGTTTGTTTGCTTGGTGATGTATTTGATATAACATATCTGTATTTATTTTTGCTACAGTTTTATTTTTCTGGACAGCATTCCTCTTGGTCTAGAAGAAACAAAATTGAATTCTGTGGGGTGGAGATTCTTGGTCTAAAACTTGATTAGAAAAAAGACTAGACAGGACTGGTTTTTGGTCTGGAAGGGGTGTTATCAGAGATTTATGTGGAGCTAGAACAGTTGGTGCTAAATGCACTCTTGGAAATTGTTTGGAAAGAGGAAATAAATTATGGGGTGCTGAAACTTGTCTCTAAGCTATTTAAGATGAGAATTAACTGTGGAATGGAGGGAAGATCAATTGTAGTGACTGAATGGACTATAAAATGGGGGTTGCAGTTCTGTGTTGATAAGGCTACTTTTCTCCATCTGCACCACATTGCAGTTAACTCAGGCAAGGATGGACTGTGTATTAGTTATTACCCATTTGGTGAGAGATTTAGTAGTCACTGCATATAAGTCTCTGAATATTTCTGCTTATTGCTCAAATAGAGCAATAGTAATTTGATCAGTGAAATGGAACAGTTTATGGCTGGGAAAAGACTGAATAGAAAAAGTTTTACCAGCTTGAATGGCTTGGAGAGCAAACAGAAGGCAGGTAGGGAAGGCTGAGTTAGTGTGAGAGCCAAATAAATTTGTCAAACAGCTTTAGAATACGAGGAATAATGTTTGCTTACAATTCAATATTATGTACTGGTTTTCATTGCCACACAGTGTCATGGAGACAAATGTACCTGTGTTAAAATCCAGATAAATGAACTGGTGAACAGGGAATGGGAGGATTGGATGCTTTTAAGGGGAAGGAGATTAAAACTATGCTTTGCTAAAGGCAAGATGGATATGTGGAAGGCAACATATCTCTGGATTTGCCACATTCTCATACTTTCTCTATTAATGCCCATCACTAATTTTCTGTGAGCAAGAGCTGCTGGCTTTGGTCTATCTCAGTAAGATTGTTCTCTTAGGCTTAGAGTGTCTACACTAGATAGAGGTTTTGTTTGGGGTTTGGGCTTTTGTTTTGGTTGTTTTTTACATGAGCAAAGCATTTTTCTTTTCTAATTTTCAAGACAGTGAGGTCTTTGACATCAAAGGTAGACTAAGCTACCTGAAAAATGCCCTTTGCACGGCACAGGCTGGGAGCTTGAGTCTGAAGAGCAGCTCATCTTGCTGACATGATACTGAGACTGATCCAAAGACCCTGCTAGAAGGATTGCTGGATCCTGCTGCCTTCAAGTGGCTCCATGTGAGATCCATTCATGTGAGGTGGTACAGACAAGGAGGCACTTGCTGTCACAGAGGTGTCAGGACTGCATGTGAATTTTAAGCAGACACAGAGACCACTCCTGCTGCACTCTCCTAGCACCTCCCTACTAGCCAACTTAGTAGCTACGTTACTTGGAAGAACCTCATTCCTTTCCTCTCAATAAAATATTATGTAGGGAGCCTGTATTTCTTTGTGGGGCCAGTTATCTAAAAATGTATCTACAAGATTCCACATTAAAATACATGAATCTGCTCCTGCCTCGAGCTGTTGTTCTGGAGCCTATTTTATTACAGATGGTTCCTGTTATGTTTCATTGTTTTTATTTGTGCTGAAAGCTGAAAATGTAGCTGTCCTCTTGCATGTTTTAAGGGTCTAAAATCAGTTAGGAGCTGCTGAGAAAGTTCACCATGCTTGAAATAATCCATGTTACCCACATGCTTCTAATTTTGCTGTTGAAGGCTTAGAAAATCCTTCAAACATCATATAACTCAGTCTGAAACAAGCAATTTTGCTGAGCTGCCAGACAGGGAAATTGTTGCATTTGTCAGATCTCTGATGTGTATGCAAGGGCAAAAGAATAGGAATGGAAGCTGGGTTTGCTGTCTTTTTTTCCACTTTCCTGTTGCTCTAGTCCCAGTTGCAGAGCTGCTCAGAATGGTGCTGTCCTCTGCACACTGATGTGGCTCTGTTGTGCCATTGCAGTTTTATACTAGCTAAAAGCTGATTTATGAGACATTCAGCACTTGCTTTTTATTTTGGCCAAAACTGTAGTGAAATTTTTTGCAAGGCAGTATCATTGATTTTAGCAAACTCAGTATATATTCACTTGTCCTTCAGCATGTGGCATCCTGGAGATCCATGCCAAAAAATGAGTCTGTGCAGAAGCTGGTGCATAATTTCCAGGAAAAACAATTAAAAATACTTTCTAGTTCTTGTATGGGTGTACACAGTGCCCTCCATGAGTCCTCTGAGGTTTGCTTTTGACATTAAGGAAGAGTAATGTGGTTTAAAGAAAAAAAATAAAGACTAATTTTAAAACCTTACTTCTTTGCTACAGTTTCCAGTTCAAAAATATTTTTTTTCCTTCCTTTAAAAGATATTTTTCTCTTTGAGAATCTTCTCTGACTGGCTGGAGCTGGGGTTAAAGTAGAAGTCAAGCTGGTGCCCTTAGTCCTAGAACAAGATGTACACAGCTTCCATGAAGAAAATAAAAATGTTGAGTCAAATGGGTTTTTTTTCAGGTAGCTTAGTCTACCTTTGATCTCAAAAACCTCACGGTCTTAAAAATTAGGAAAGAAAAATGCTTTGTTTTGCTCATGTAAAAAACAACCAATCAAAACAAAAACCCCAAACCCCTCCAAAAAACAATCCTCAAATTCAAAAACATGGGCAAAACAAACCTTACAAGAAGAAATAAGAGAAAAAGATGTTGAAGAATGGAATTAATTCTTAGGTGTGTATAAAGCACCAAAATGAAGGTGCATAGGATCAGACTCTGATTTTTTGCTGGTTTTGCTCTGTATTGTCTCTGATTTTTTGCTGTTTTCAATAAGGTCTTCTGCACCCTTGGGCTGATCTTTTGAGAATTATCTTTGGCCATGGAAAGCATTATTTTCTGGCACTGATGTGTTGGGGGAAAACTGATGTCTCCACTCTCTGTGAGGTCCAAGACTGACCTTTCTACCCTGGAACAAGTGGTTTCCCACCATCTGTGCAGACCAGGATTGTTGGACTTGGAACATCCCCCATTCACTTGGTGTCTCCTGCCTCACAGAGACCTCAAGGGGTATGATAACATGTGGCATGAAATTAGGAACATTGGGTCAGTGGAGGCTGGTGCTACATGAGCTGTCTCCATCCTCTTCTGTGAACAGCTGAGCAATGGTGTGGGTGGCACCCACTCAGGAGAATGTTTGACCCTTTTGTAGGTTCAACTATCAGCCAAAGGAGGGTCCAGTGTCGTTTGTCATCCCTCCTGTATCTTGTCCATCTGTTTGGCCCCTCTCACCTTTCTGCTCCAGCAGCAAGGGCTTGGAGAATGAAGGTCTTGTTGTTCTACCTGTCTGGAGAGATGTTTTCCTGCCAGCTACCTTAGCCTATAAAAACAAAAAGCTGTAGATCTTGTTACATATCACTCTCTTCTAAGATACAGAAAAATAAAGTTTGGGGGATTTTACTGCTTTCCTTCACAGTGGGAGTGCCAGATGAGTAGGATTTGTTAGTCTTTAGCACAAGTAACAAGGATATTCTGATTTGCCTGAAATGAACAACCTGGGGAAATCACATGACAGATTGATTACATGGGGTGCCCTGTTTTCTTTGTTTAAAGTCTGTAAGTTCACACAAGGACCTGCCCTTCTGCCTGCTCATTTTGAGAACACTTCTGAGGTGTACCCAGTGTATAGAGCTGCCTCCAAGCACATTATGTATCATAAGGTAATGCGTCAAACTGAGAGAAAATAGATGCTTTGACAGAGAGTTATGCACTTAAAAAAGCAACATTCCTTCTAGCTTCCAATCTTTTGGTTAGTTTTTTTTAAAAAGTATTTTCCCACAAAAGCAATTTATTGCCAAGTCAATGCCAGCAAAAGTGGAAAATGCAATCACTGTTTTGAATTTGAAAGGTCTGGGGGAGAATGATAGGTGGTACAATCACTGTGGTTTGTTAGCAATGACTGCCAGCAACTGTATTGTTTGATTTATTTTTGTTGAAGTGCTCAGTTCTGCTTCTTCAAACACTATTTCAGCTCCCTCTTTTCCCTGTTTTGACTCTTATAAATTAGGGAAAGAGAAGGGAAGCTATGCTTACATACCTTTTTTTTTTTTTCATAAGCAATGGAGAAGAAGTTGGCCTTTGGAGGGAATTTGAAAGGGACGAAGACAATGGTTTAAACTGGTGCAGGGAGTAAACTTAAGAATCTAATTGGTGGTGGGCAACACAGAGTAAAGTAATAAAAGTGAGAATAATATTCAAGTTGCTCATGGTTTTGGAGGGAGTAATGGTCAAGAAGCCTATGAGGAAGCTAAATCATGCTTTATAATGGAATGGTTTATTGTCAGTAAAGCATTTAATTTTAGAATGGAGGTACTTAAAAGACTGTATTTTCCATATGTGTCTCTATTAAAAATTAGAAACCTGTTTTGGGGGAGGAAAATACTCTTTTTACCTTTTATGTGATATCTGTATTCAGTTTTGTTTGTTTAAAAATCATTAGAGTCCCAAGTGGAAAATCAAGACTTTCTTTTCACCCTAGACCTCTCCAATGAGAATATCTTTCTCTGACTAAACCTGTATGGAATTAACTACTTCTTGTCTGAGATGGACCAAGGGAACCATTTAGGACCCCAACAGTTCTTATGTATTTTAAAGTCATTAGGCATTTTTTAAAACTGTAGTAATGTACACCTCTTTTCAAATAATGCTTTTTATTTTAAAATATACCAAATGGTTCTTGAGTGCTCTGCTTTGGTATAACCAGACTTTCCTCACCAAAACCAACTGATAACAGATTCTGTATTGCTGGAAGGGATTTTGTAGCAGTGATTGCCAGGGTTACTGGTATGTTCAGTCCAACTCTTAGCATGAACTGTTAGTGCCAGGCAGTGGCTGGAATAATGAATACAACTGAGGATACTGCCCAAAAGCACTTAAATACAGCAGGTTGAATAAGTGCTGAGGGAATGGAAATCTCAGCAGTGAGGACATACATTAGCTAGTGAATGGAACTTGGATAGGAATTTTCTAGTTGTGCTGGGATTTTTCCAGCTGTAACAGAGCTCTCCTAGAGAATCAGATCCACTATCACTTCTCATTTATGTTTGCTCTGAAGCAATCTACATGGACCAACAACAGAGGCATGTTCCTAGGGAGACCCAGCCAAACTGCAGCATTGGAGCTGAAGTCCCAACGTGAATTGACAGCTCCTGTGGCAAAGGAGCTTTATATTCCTTAAGGTGATCTCAGACAAAATTGTCTTTCAGTGTGGAGACATTCTTGCCGAAAGTATTTTGTCATTTCTTAATCTGTTGTGCATTGTATTTACTGTTACTCTGTGGAGGCTTGATTAGCTTTTGCAACAAGATAGGAGGTCAGACAATGGGGATCAGACATGTTACCTGAGGAAGACTGGTCAAAGAGATGAGAAGCTGGGAGTGGGAACAGAAATACAGCTATTCATAAGGATGATGTTCCATTCATTGATATTTCTTTTCTATCTCTCCCTACTTCTCTTGCCTGAATTTGGTTCATAGATGGAGGAAGTGAAAACAATGAAACTTGCTATGTAGTAAGATCGCTGTTCGCTTGCTATTAAATAATGCTTAATATCAAATTACTGGAAGAATTGGAATTTTTTATATAGGTAATCCAAATGTAAAATATGACCTTTTTCCTTTCTTTCTTCTGGAAGTGAATACAATAGAGTCAACCTCTGGAATTTTTGAGTTGTTGGCTTTGAGGTGGAATAATTTAACCCAAAAGCTTATGTTTGCAAGAGAAGGAAAAGAAGGAAACAGCACATCTCAGCAGCTTCTGAACTACACATGTAATGCTTCAAATGGCAAAAACCAGATTATTGGAGTCCAATTATTCATTGTCACATGTTTCATTGGCAGGCAGGAATTAGGAGAAGAAGGTGGGGAACTCTCCTGCAATGGAAGGATTGTGTCTTGTTAACAGAGTCAGTTGATGCAGCTAGTTTAAGTTCTTTTAAAAGAGCTTGTTAAGGTCCTTTTAAAAGAAGTACTGTTCAAATTTTTCCTTTATTCTTCCTCTACCCTTGAACTGATGCTGCAACAATGCTTGGCAGCTTGCTCTTGAAATATATTCCCTTAGTGGTGGACTTCTCCTTTGGATTCCCTTCTTCTGAGCAGTCACAAGTTGCTCATGAGTGCTGGTCCTAGTGTTAGCTGCATTTTTCTTTCAAAGGATATTTTTGGTCCATCTACAGTTCTGATGAGTTTATGACCTGTCTTGTCAATCCTTCACTGGTAGAACTGGACCTGAATTCCATTTCAGGATATTTGTATAGAATGAGGTTAACACTGGTTTGGGTTTGGGCACCCTCCCCAGCTGTGGAGCTGCAAGGTGAGTCCCATCCTTGCTGTGATGTGGGGGCACCAGGTGGTGGCTGTGGCTTCAAGGAAGTGGTTAAGTACAGTGCAGTCCTTCAGTTAGGGGAGAACAATGCTGAATTACAGCCTGGAGTGTTTATTTACATACTGTACACGTGTTCATGACATATGGAAAAAGAGTGCTCATGTGACTGCAAAATCAAACATGCAGAATTTAGGAAATGCCAAGATGTGGATTTTCCCACCTTCTTGCACATTTGCCTTGTGACTCAGTCTTTAATTACACAGTTGCACACTGCTTTTCCCACAGAATTCCTGCATCCCTCTGTGCTTGGATGCCCACTGTTGTTTCAAGAGAAGCTAGTCAATATTTTATTTTCTTTTTGTTGCTCCTCATGACATTATTCAGGCTGCACAATGAGGAAGGAATTATGGATGCCCTCATGGTTTTGTTTTGTTTTTCGCTCATCTTCATGTGACAGCATAAGTGTTTAATGGGTAATCTTTGCAGTGGTTCTGTCTGATCCTGGATGCTGTCCTGACCCCATTCACGAACCATGGGAATGCAAGAACATTGAGGATGTGCTCTTGACCAACAGCCTTACCAAGCTTTTCTGATTGCATCATCTCCATTATTCTCCTTGTTCCCAGTGTCCCATTTCAAATCCCAGTCCAAGTTTTTTCCTCCTCTTACCTGGCTTTAAAAAATAAATTGCTATGGTAATTTTTTTTTGTTACCTATACATGATTTTACAATTCTTTTTGGAGATATCCTGTACCAGAATAAAGCACCAAGCCTCTTGTAAATATAATGTTTAGAGAACCACAGGGGAGAGAAAAACTAAAGAATAGGGAAGGTAAAGTTGTTTTTACACCCACACTCCATCTCTTTTCATATTATTCTTGGTCTTGTCTGTTTCAGTGAAATTTCTCTATTTTTTTCCCTTTAAGTACTGCTTTGAGAAGATGCAAATACCACCCATCAACTTTCTTTTAGTTGGTAGGTTAGCACAGCATTCTGTTGCTAATAAACAGCAGTAGATGTAGAAAAGAACATGTGGGACTGCTGGCTTCAGGTAAGAGTCTGAAAGCCCAGCTCAGATTTCCTTCAGTGCTCTTGAGTTTTTGTAGGAAGCCGCCAGTGTAATCTTGCTTCCTTCTAAATTTCTAATAGCCAAACTATTGTTTCTCTACCTTGGTGGTACCATTAGAAAAATCAATGAATGTCAGAGGATGCGGGAATAGTTGTTGTGGCAAAAGCCAAATAAGTTGATTGTTTTTATATTCAGCTGGTTACGTTTGAATTGATTTACCAGTATATTAGCTTCAAAGGCAATCCTAGTATAAAATATATTGACAGGTAGCTGCATCACAATGATTCATACATTTGCTGTAGTCAATATCACAGATTGTGTTTAGTGTTTACATTTTGTACGTTCACTGAGTTTACCCAAAACACGGAGTTATTTCTAGTCCTGGTCTTTACGTAAAGCTGAGTTTTGGAGTCTGAGCTGGCAAAGCACTGCTGTATTTGATTAGTAAATCCTAAACCAAAACAAAGCAACTGACTGTTCTTTTCATTTGCATTAGGCACTCCAGTTCATCAGAGTTCCTTAAGAGTCTTAATTCAATGCCATATAATTAATTTACTGTCATTATGACTGGACTTCAGGCTGACCCACTTGCATGGTGGTCAATCCACAACCAGAGGGGTGACTAGACCTCTGGAGGATTTTGACTTGACCGTAATTGAAATAAAAAGAAGGGAAACACCAAAGCTGTAAAATGAGTCACCCAAATATCAGTTTTTCACTAGAACCTCTGTTTCAGGTAGTACTGTATGCACATATAATGTGTATTACTCTGAAAGTTATTCTTGTCCTTTGAATCCCATCTCTTTATACAAGGGATTTATATACTGTAAATATGTGGTTTTGAAAAACCACATGGAATTGTTTCTGGAATTGTTTCCAGAATAATGTGTAGCATCACTACAGCATTTGGGAAATTCTGGTCTTTTTAGTGTTTTTTTTTTTTCCCATGTATTTTCATATATTTTCTCTAGTTTTGATTCACATTTAAATCTACCAAGAATTTAATGCTTAAACAAACCTAAAAACTCTTGAATGTTTGATAATCTTATTTTAATCTGCACAAAATGATCACCTTTGTCATTCCTTCTAGCTTCTGATGCTCTGAGCTAGTGTGAGGTAGGGCATACACCTTGTAGAGAATATATGGGGAAAAATATTCCACACAGATCTGTTGCCCCAGACCTTCAGCATTTGGTGTTGTGGTTGTCATGGTGCAAAGGATCACAGGCTGCTCTGCTTTCTAGACTAAGAGCCCCTTTCTTTTATGGATCTAAATTTGGGATAAAGAAGGGATTTTTTTCCCCCTGTATGCAGTCTCTCTAAGGCTTTGCATGCCTAGAAGAGCATATTAATAAATCAGGCCTGATTTTCATTTCCACAATGTGACTTCTGTTTGGCAAGCCTTCTTACAGATCCGAAGTTAATTTTTCTTTATTATTATTAATTCTGTGTTAAAAATCAAAGTTCAGCAGCAGCTCCCAATGGGTTGGTCCTGGTGACGCTTTGGGAGATTCATGTTCTGAGTAGCACTGAACAGCAGAATCCAAAGTAGAAACAGTTATAGTCAGAAAATACTGGGTTTTGGTGTCCTTTTTTGATGTCCCAAAAAATAATAATTTAGCCGGTATTTTCCTCTGCCAAATGTACTTGTCTGTATGTGATCTGTCCTTTATTTTCTCTGTGTATGGATCTCAAGGTGGACTGGAGTGTCTCTGGTCAGAGTTTGGGGATTTTCCTTGACACTTCAGCACCTGTGTAGTGCGTGATGTCTCTTTGGCCTTTGGGTGGGCACTGTGCAAACTGATCTGGCACATCCTTCACTGAATCCTTTGCAAGGCTCCAGCTCTGCTCACTGAAAAAGTGAGGGTATTGCAGTTAGGACAAGTGGGGAGCCAGGACGCTTTGGCACAAAAGAATGAAGAAACAGACATGACTTAAGTCATCTGTGGTTCAGATCTGCCAGGCTGAAAGTCTCAGCACAGCACAGGGTCAGTGTTATCCACTGGTGAGGGATGCAATGAATATCTTGAGGAAACCTGACTACTCTTGTCTTGGCCATGGAAAAGATGGAACCTGGATGAGTCATGTCACACCTCTGCTTCTTTTCCACTGCCATTAGACCAACAGCTCACATCAGCAGGGTCTGTTCATGGCACATATTCCTAGCTCAGCAAAACTTTGGTGTTTGCTGTCAGCTCATGCTGTAATGGTGATATCCTCCAACACAACAATCCAGAGTGATCCTTTCCAGTCTTCAGTATACAGCCATGGCTGGCAGGGCTAGATAAAACAGCTACAGACACATTGCAAGGGGGCTGGAGCGCGGCAACATATTTAGAGTGTTACTTTTATTAAAGCTGCCCTTTCTTTCTCCTACTCCTCCTCTTCCTCCCTCAGATGATGATGGCATTGATTTATTTGTTTTACTTCTATAGTTAGCAAACATGGTTACTGAGCCAAATTAAAAATAAAGTAGCAAGCCTTCTCTGTTCTAACACTGTGAGAGCTGCTTCTGCAGAAGCTTTGCACTGCAGAAAGGATATCAAGTCCTACCCCTAACTGGGGAGGTTGTGCCCCAGATCGACACACTCTGGGGAAGCTGGCAATTTCTGTCCTCTATCTCTCTTTTGTGTGACTTCAGGCATATGATCATTAATGTCATCTTGGTTAAAGAGTGAAGCCCCATTTCCATGGAAACATGGAGAAATGTCTTTGGAGTTTTAAAGGACCTTTATTTCTCAGGTAGCATTTTCACCTCCTGTTTAAGTATTTAAAATGAAGAAGTCTGCAGTGCTGGAGTCTTCTAAGAGATCGAGTTAAATGAGGGGGCAATTATAAAAATGACATTTAATTTTGCTCTGCTCTCTACTGCTGTGAAAATACATCAGCTGGTGAAAAATCAACCTAGTTAGCCTGAAGCCAATGGAGCTAGATTAATTTACTACAGCCAGGACTTTGTCCCAGAGGTCTGGTAGCCTGTGGATTAGATTCCTAAGGGAAGCTATGGGACTTTGATCACCTGAAAGTCATATCAAGAAAATACAAACTACTTAACAGATATGGGGAGTTTTAGTTCTTCCTCAGCTCTAGATGAACAAAGGAATCTAAACTTTCTTTAGGATTTGTTATTATGTTCATGGATTTCCTGATGCAAGGTTTATTTGTGTCTAAATGACTTAATTTTTTTGCATTGCTTAGTGTCAAAGGAAACCAGTAACTGCAGATTCTGTGTTTTAATGTGGGTCCATGTTTTTCCTATTTAGTATGAGATGCATGACATTGCAATGACTATGTAAATAGAGTTCAAATCTTGTGAATTCTCCACCTTGATCTTTATTTTATTGTAAGTTATTTGCAGTATTTTACTGTAAAGACTAATAAAATACTTTAGAAGGTACTTGGTGCCATGAACAGTCCATGGAAAGAGGGAATGCACAAAAGGCAAAGTAAGAATATGTTTTAAAAGTCTTAATCAGTGGCATGGGAAATTAGTCTTTGACACAGTTACCGAAGCTCAGGGATAAAATACCAGTCCAGTCAATGGTGATGTTAGGGTTATTGTATTAGATGAAACCTGGTTCAGCCAAAGATTTTTAACATTCTACATCCCATTTCTTCACCTTACAAATCACCAGTTTTTTTCCACATATGAATCAAATCCCTGTTCTGATTTTGAAAAAGTTTTATTGAATAGATATTGTTCCAGGTCTGCATCTGAACTTTGATCTTTAATGATAACCTTCAGAAAACTCTGCAATTGCAAATGTTAAAACCTGCTTGGAATAATGACAACTACATATGTGTATCTCTTGACAGACTGCCAAAGGAACAGTGCAAGATAATCCAACTTAAAATGTGATAAGATACTTGCATGATATATTTACCTATAAGTAGTAAAATGAGAGCACAGAGGGGCTTTGGATTCAGCAATGGCCTTAATTTTTGTTGCCATCTGATTCCTCCTCTTTTATTGCAACCCTGGAAGAGTTTTGTTTTGCCTTTCTGAACCTTGCTGGTGAAGGGAGGCAACATAATTTCACTTTGAGCTCCCTAAATGTAGGACATCACATATGGAGCTGAACCAGAGGTGTCAAGTGTATTTGCATTTACTTCAGTGCCAGGCAGCTCTTAAAAATTATGAGAAGATATAGGGGTGTGTAGGTGTCTGGGGAGAATATTCCATCTGGGGGGAGTAGCACCAGATTGTCACTTGTCTTCAGTGGAACAGGGGAAATTCCTAAAAGTGGGGATTGCAAGGAAAGGCTCAGGGCACCTGAAATTGAATTCTTACTTTTGGGCAACCTACGTTTTCTGCAAGTTTCCAGTTAGTCTGGTTCCTTCTGTATAGGCTCTGGCCTTGTATTCTTTAGAGCGTCTCCCTGTCAGAAGAAATTAAGGGAAAGGATGAGCTTGGTGAGCTGTACAATTAGGTGTGATAAATACAACAATAAGGTAATTTTCAGGGGGCTTTTTCAAGACTGGAATGTTAGTGAGACAGATGATGTGCATGAGTGTTGACTAAGTCTCCTCCCTTCTCCAAAGCACTATTTCTCAGTAAACAATTGTTAGTGCTTTCCCTTCTCATCTGAATTTCAAGCCAGTGACGATGGACACACTAAAGTGAACATGATCTCAGAGCAAGGTCTTGTACAGATTAGAAGATTAAAATACTGCTCTAAATTTAGGATGAAGTCATTCAGATGAGATATGGTAGCAAATGCCTTTTATTTGTTTTAAAAGAAGAAAATCCAATCCTCAGCATCTGTTGAAAATATTAGCTGCTCTGATCAAAGCTGAGATCCAGAGCTCTGTGGGAAAAAATTCTATCTGAGGAAGATGTATCTTTTGGTTTATATGTACAAAATGCTGGCTTTCTCCCTGTTTTATAATGCATTTCAAAATCTGTAATATGAACTTCTCTATAGAAATGGAATGTCACAATTTATAGCACTGCAAAGAATTTTTTTTTCTTATGAGCTTAAAATGAAGTTATAAATAAACTGTTATTTTAGTTAATGGTATATTTTGGCATTACAAATTAACTCATAAGATAGAACAAATAGCTTCTCTTGAGTTCAAATTGCTCTTTGTTTTTCTGCTGCTGCTTCTGTAGCAGCTCCTGAAACATTTTATTGATGAGGTAATGCACTCTTGTCTGCATGTAGTACTTCTGTAACTCCAGCAAAGGTTTCTGGTGACATGCTAGACCACAAGAACAAAGCTCAAATTTATTGTGTTCCCCCAGATGGAATTACAGTCTTCATCAGTTAATGCAGCATTTCTCAAGTTTAGAAAGCTGAATCCTGACTTGTCAAGAAAATTAGGCTTGCAGTATTGCTGCTAGCAGCAATGTTGTTTTAAAAGCCTACCCCAAATGAGCAGTCACTCAAATCGACTGTGTAGGTATTCATCCTCGTCTCTTGTACACTTGAATTAGCAGTGCATTTTCAACAGTGTTGAAGTAATGCCATTGGCATTTGAATCATGACCTTTTTATAACCAAAATTACTGCATCAGTTTCTCTGCAAATTCCGACAGGCTTTTCTGCATTATGGATGGGCTGTGGTTTCAGTATCGCCTTTTGCAATCAGATGTCTTAAAAAACAAAGCAATCACAATAACAAAATAAGGGGACATTCTGGAAGACCTGTAAGAATCTGAGTTGGTATTCACTGCACTGTAGATTTTCCAATTTTTGTTATTGTACACTATTTACTGTTACTTAGTTTTTTCCTAGAGTGCTGCTAATTGGGAAATTTGCGCTTGATTTACATATGAGTGTGAAGGAGAGGCTTCAGAGCCCTGTGTCTCCTGTAGGCACACCCTTAGCAGTTTCTTCAGGTTATTATAATCTGAGGGGCACCGACTTGGCCTCAATTGCAGTAAGATATTATTGTGAAAGTCATTTTTGCACTCTTATTTATAGAATTAGTAGTCTAAAAATTTAAGTTGAAGCATTTGGTGTGGGTTATAATACTGTATTAGTCCCCACCATACACAGAAGTTATCTGCTTCTGTGCCTCCCAACAGCAACAGAAATTGGAATGTTTTTCTTGCTCTTTTAAATTTTTCCTGACAATGCCAAATTTATTTTTTTCACTCAGTTCTTGCTTGGTGTTACTTATAAATAATTGATTTAATAGAATACTGCTAGTCTGTTAAGAGCTAATTTGTGGATAATGTCTCAAGTGATCCAAAGCAGTATTACTTCACTGGATTTGGAGTTACACCATATTTGCCAGTTGGGAATGAGGGCTCTTGATCCCAGCAAGGCAGATACTGGTTTCTATATGTTCAGAAGTGGCCATCCCTACTCAGCTCCAGGAACGTACAATATATAGAAGAAAATTTGAGGCAAAAGAATAGCAAGAGTACTTCACCTATTTTTTTTTAATATATCTGTCTGGTTTGCTTTTCCACAGAAAATATTTATTTTTCTTTCCTTTTTTGTTGCCCAGAACTTTATCTGTGCAAGAGCTTTAGTGCAGTATTTGTTTTAAGAGAAGTTACCTGCCTGTAGCTGGAAGGATCTTACTGAGTAGTTGCAATTGCCTCCCTGGTGGATTTTTCTCAGTAGGAACTTTTCATAACCTTTCAGTATCACGTCATGGCTTGAAGGCCTGAATGTGGCTGTAGGGAAGAAGCATCACCTGTGGAGTTGTCAAGATAATCTGCTGTGAGGGCAGCCAGCAAGGATGGGTTTTTTGGTCGTATTAACTTCACCAGTTAAGTAGTTTTTGCAAGACTTGTAAGCAGAGCATTGCCCCTCACTTTCCTGTTGCTCATGTAGATGTGCCAGGATGTGAATCTGTCCTACCACCAGCATGGGAGCATGGGATGATCACGTTCACTTTTAGAGCAGCAAAAATCAGTCCTGAAAATTACATTTAAATCCTAGGTTGAACAGAAATTGGTTATGCTTCCCTTAAAATTTCAGGATTTCTGTGCCTTTTGCTATGTGCCTGTTATTCATGTTCTCTCTTCTTAACTTTGTTCATTCTGTCCTGCTCTGGTAAAGGCAGCTGGAAGAATGAAGATGGAGGTTGCTGCAGTAGCGCACAGAGGTGGGATGTCCTCCTCCTCAGTGACTCATGTGCTGTGGGCCAGGTCCCCAAGCAAGCTGGCTGGTTTGGCCAAGCTGTGCTGTCCTTCCTGCTAAGGAATGTCACTAGAAAGAGGGAAATTTTATTATTTCAGTAGCACCCTACTCAAAATATTTATTCTCTCATTTCTCTTCACTGCCCATTAGTATTTTGTTGAAGGCTTTATTGAAGGGATATACAGGATGGAGTTTAAGGGGAGAATTTATTCCTCCCTTTAAAGTGGATGTAGTACCAAAATCAAAACAACACCCAATGATTCAGTCCTTTTTTGAGTGCTGGGAAAGTGGCATAGTGAATAACTGTAAGTAACCTGGTCCTGCACTTTGGTGTTTTTTACATCTACATTGTGATCCCATCAGATCAGTTGATCTAAGGCAGCTTGGATCTCCATGCTAAGGAAACGTCAAGTTTTATTTCATATGTGAGCTTCCAAAGGGTGTCCTGGGCTGGCTGCTTCTGTATCTGCCAGGAGCAAGATATTTTTGCTCGTGTTTGATAGAACAATGGTCATTTTGTGGTTAAGGTGCGATTTCATCCAACAGATGGTTGCTATCTAAAGAAATGGTTTCTCTGTGTGTGTCTTTTTGAATAGGTGATACAGCAGTAAATTATGTGGGGAGAAAAAGAAATTACTGCATTTCTGTACCTTGCTGTGCTTGGTGGGGCTGATGTAATGAAGCAATGAAAGTTAAACTTGGTTTTAATTCACCAGAGTTGGATTTTCTTTCTTTTAATAGTGCTGTATCTGGAGACAGTGCCAGTTCAAGCCATGATGAGCAGTTCCCTCTGGCTGATTTTTAATCCAGATTTAATTCTACCTGAAACCAGCATGATTTAATGACTATTTAGTTGTGTGCCAAAGTAAAATGACTCAGCATTCTCACACAAGTCACATCATAGGGGACATGTAGTTAGTGCTGTGCAAGAGGATTAAGACACTTGAATTCATGGCTCCCTTCTTGAAAAATCCCAAGAAAAGATGAGGTCAAAGTTGGATTGAATCTGGTGATTGACCTGCCTTCTCAGTGCTGCAAGTGTTTCTCCAGGGTAAAACTGGGTGGGATGGTTGTACAATTGATACCTTTTGCTCTGGTAATTTTGTGGTAAAGGATTTTAATCGCCTGTGCTGTCAGTTATCTTCACATCTTAATGCTCAATGATAAAAAAGAGCCTCAGATACTGGTCTTATTCTTTCATAATAAAATCAATGCATAAGCAGGTAATATTTTCTTTCTATTCAAATAAATATTTTGATCCCAGCAACTAAACAATACACCAACACAAGAGTTAAGTGTGGCATTACAAATCTCTGGTTTACACTAAAAATGTCTTTCAAATTAAAAAATGTCCAAGTAATATGGCATGTCCTGTGATAAGCTTATGACCAGATCTCATCCAGGTCAAGGTCAGCTTTCAGGTCATTCTGCCTGAGGATTTAGCCAATCCTGAAGGAGCACCAGCAATTTACTCTATCCTTTTCTGAAGCTCTATAGGCACAAGAGAAGCAGCACCCAGTACTGCTGTAGCCAAAAAGAAACTAGAAGAAAAATAAGTCTCCTTCCTCCCTGCTGTTTACTTCTTATATGCATTTGACAGTGCTTTGTATTGTGGAGGTTATTTTAGCTTGCTTGTATACAACTGATGAGTCAACAGGGAGGAAGCAGAACCACATATGTATAATTTAACAGAATTTAGATGAAAAAAGAAAAGGGCATATTATGAGAAAAATGAACATTTAAACTTAAATTGGTTCCAAAAGAAAAGAAACACAACCCAAACTCCAGTTATACCATTTGTTTAACTAGATCAACAGAGCTAAAAACCTCCACCTCCATCTCAGCCATGGAGATCACTGCCCTAGTTGATGTACTGCCTGCACTTTTCTGCCTCACTGTCTCCCTGAAAGTTTCCCTATTCCAAGAGTGAGACCTAGGCTGATCCCTGTCCCTTGGGGTTGGGAGGGAATGCAATAATCTCTCTCCTGACTGAGAGTGCCTTGGCCTCTCCCTGCAGCACAATTCAGTGTCTGCTGCACAGTGAAGGGGGAAGGCCCTCACTGTGATTCTGCTGAGATCTGTAACAATGTGTGACACAGGCAATGTTGTCTTTTATCTGATGTGATTCCTCCTCCAGGCAGAAATGTTAAGGTTTGATAAAGAAAGTCTGATTTGCAAAAAAAAAAAAAGTTATGTGTAACTGCAAAGTTGATTACCAAGAATAAGCTCCAATCATAAGTATTTTTGGTAGATAATTCATGTTCTATTCAGAGCTAAACAGCTGGATAAACACACCATGCAATGGGTGAGCACTGGCTCATGGGCTGGGCACCAAGGGTTACTGTGAAGGGGTGACATGAAGTGGAGGAAACCTGTCACCAGTGGGGTTCCACAATGCTCTGTCCTAGGCCCTGTGCCCTTCAGCATCTTCATAAATGACTTAGATGCAGGACTGGAAGGGATACTGAGCAAGTTTGCCGACGATACAAACTGAGAGGAGCTGTTGACTCCTTTGAAGGTAGGAAGGCCCTGCAGAGAGACCTTGACAAATTAGGGGACTGGGCAATCACCCAGAGGGCAGAGTTCACTTCTCCCAGTTCACTTCATGTGAAGTTCAACAAGGGCAAGTGCTGGATTCTGCACCTGGGGCAGGGTAACCCTGGGTGTATGGACAGACTGGGGGTCCTGGTCATGGCAAGCTGAACACAAGCCAGCAGTGCCCTGGCAGCCAGGAGGGACATCAGGCCCAGCATGGCCAGCCAGGCAGGGGGAGGGTATTGTCCTGCTCTGCTGTGGGCTGGGCGGCCTCACCTCCAGTGCTGGGGCAGTTTTGGGTGCCACAATATAAAAAAGACATTGAACATTGGAGAGAGTCCAAAGGAGGGCACAGAGATGGTGACGGGCCTTGAGGGGAGGCCGTGTGAGGAGTGGCTGAGCGCGCTTGGTGTGTTCAGCCTGGAGGAGACTGAGGGCAGGCCTCACTGCAGTCACAGTTCCCTCAGGAGGGACAGGCACTGATCTCTGCCCTGTGACAGGGACAGGACCCAAGGCAATGGCCTGAAGTTGCAGCAGGGGGGGTGGAGGGTGAATATTAATGTAGGTTGAATATTAATAAAAAGTTCTTCACCCAGAGACTGGCTGGGCAGTGTAAGAGGCTCCTCAGGGCAGTGGTCACAGCACCTGACAGAATCCAAGAAGTATTTGGACAATGCTCTTGGGCACGTGGTGTGATGCTCATGATGTCCTGTGCAGGGCCAGGAGCTGGACTTTGTCCTGATGGGTCCCCTCAGGGAGTTTAACACCCCAGAATCAGTCAGATTCTCTTCCAGTTTCAGAAGTTATTTTTAAGCTGTTTCTTAAGTTTTCTCCTTTCTGTGGACTGAAGGGAGAGAGGGAATCTCGTCAGGAGACAAGGCTTTTTCCTCATTTCTGTGTTGCCATACTGTTGTTTCTGATGAGGAGAGGGGAAGCTGATAATTTAGTGTATTTTCTACACACATCCTTCATTCCTGGTTTAAAGGTTTTTTTGGATAAAATTTTATCCCAAAGCCTCTGTTCTTTGATCTAAAACTTGTTAAAAGTAATCAAAATCTTTTGATTAGCATCTGAGCTTTGGATGGGGTCCTGCAGGGACGGGTTTTTTACACAGACTTGTTGTGGGGAACTGATGTTTTCTGTTTTCATCTGCCATTCACTTACTGCAATAAATTCTCTTTCTCTGCCTTCTGCTGAGCTCTTTCAGTTTGCCTCAAACAGAGGGAAATGAAAGTGGTGGACACACCTCTGCTTCCTTGGGATGGGTGCATAAAAACCATGCCAGAGGGAAAGGAAGAAAGTTGGGAATGGTGGAGAAGCTGAAGGTGCAGGTGCTTGGAGCATGGTGGTGCTCGTCTCACCTGGCAGCTGCCAAACACTGAGGCATTAAGGGCCTCTTGTCCCAGGTGCTCAAAACAATATTTTTTAAGCACTGCAGTTTCTACCATCAAACTGTGTAGTTTTTGTGGTGAGGAATGCAAAGAAAAAGACACTTGTTGAATTTTTTTGCGTCAATTATTGTATCTCATAGGATCCTGGGGAGGGGAAGTAGGGGAGAAAACCTTTGTCTTATCTCAGTTGCTGGACTTCCTTCCTTAGGGAGAAAATGGAATTTATTTGGTTGGTGAATAGTAGTTTTCTATTTTTATCTGTCTTCCTCGAGTGTCACACTAATGAAAAGTAAATGTAGGCTTTTTCCTTGTCCTTTTTTTCTCTTTTCTCTTTTCTTTTCCCATGAACTCTGCAGGCCTGAACTCGCTTCCCTGCTCTTCTCTCTAGACTCTGTGTTTGGAGTGTGAAAGTCTAACTTGCTTTTCAGAAGAGAGGTTATTTCTCTTTCCTGTGTGCTTGCAAAATCTTTTGTTAGGAAAAAAAAATTGTTGTTTTATTTTGTTTTAAAGCTTGCTTTTATTCTGGGTCTTTCCTCGAGTCCTAGGTATTTATATATCTGGAAGGAAGAAAATTTGATTCTTATATCAATACTTGGAAATAAATTTGTTCTGGCATGCCCTATAATATTCCTTTTTTTTTCTTAAATCCACTGTCTACAAACTGTGAAATTATTTTTCTTTTGTCTAGTGAATATGAATCTCCATTAAGTTGTCAATTTTTGTTTGCATGCTCAGAAATGGAAGATTTTTATTTTTAACCCCTCTGAGACCCTTATGTGCTAAATGAAAGCTTGTACTGGGGACAATGTGGAAATGGACAATCACAACTTTTGGTGTTTCCATTTTCAAGGAAAAGATACTATACAAAGAAAAAAAAAAAGAACACTTAATGATTCATTGGCATGGAAAGGTTCCAAAAAATCTATATTTGAAACAACTGACTGAAGCTTACAGTGCAAAACTGCAAAGCACACATTGGATTTGTAGAAAAGAAGAAAAACATAGTAGTTTATTATATAGTTTATGTGAGGCTACATAGTCCTTGACTCATAATGACATTTCAGCTTGTGTAAATAGCTTATGCCAACAAAGGATCCTGGTCTGATATAGAAATTACCTTAAATTATTTTAGAAAGCATGTGCTAGCATCTGAATGGCAAGAAAACATTTCCAAGGCTAATGCTTAGATGCTGCTCTAAATTCCTCCCTTCCTCCCTGTATTGTTTTGTTTTCCTTCTCTTTATCTTCCAGATCAAATGAATACTGATTGATGCCACCAAGAAGCACCCTGAAAAAAGAGCTTAATCTTTTTTTATCTTTTTTATCTGGTTGGCAGGGTGATAACATAGAATATCTGCACTCTTTTTTTTTTTTAATATTATTTAAAAAAAATCACAATCATACCATAGTCATGTCTATCCAATTTGCTGTCACTGCTGTTTGTCTATACTTGAACTACAGATTGCAGGTCCTGCATATCCCATGATTTTTGTCTGGATGAAATGTATGAAAATGATTCCCATTCAGATTTCTTGTGCTTTCTGAAAGAGTAAAAAAACATATCCATCTTCTCTAATGCTGATGTCCAGTCTGTGATGCAGCTGGAAATCATTTATGCTCAGAGTTCCCTAGAGCATTTCTTGTTGTTTGCTTGGAAAGACAGTGATTAAATTTTATCATCTTGGTTACTCGATTGATTCCAGAATCTTTGAAATGTGAGCTTCTAACTCCCTCTGCACATCTCTGCCCTACATAAACTCACTCAAAGGATTTTGATCCAAAGGTTTAAAGATTTCTGGATCAAAACTTTCAGCTGCCTTTTATTCTGTAGAAGCATCATATAAAAATTATTTGTTGTCAGTTCAACTTTAACTCTTTGGATGAAATGTGAAAATGCTAATAATATGAATTTAAGGAAGATTGTGCAGGGGCATGCATATTGGATGGAAATTACAAAGAAAAATAAAAAGGGTTTTAATGATGAAGAGAGTCGAGATCTAGCATAGCTTCTCAGTAGGAATAAGAAAGAAGCTACAACCAGGCTAGATTTGAAATGGGTCTTTAACTCTCTGAATTCACACATATGATAAGTTTGCCTGAAATAGAGTTGACTGGATATCATGACCTAAAAGGTCTTTTCCAGATCTGATATATTCATAGCTTTAAAAGCTAAAGGCTAGAAAAATTTAAACCCTTTTCTGAAAGAAATTGATTTTGACTAAAGCAAAAATAAAATAAATCAGTTCAAGAAAGCTCCTGTGTCTTTTTTATCCCCAGCTTTCCTAGGCTCCTTTTTTAGTCTCTTTCTCAGTAAATTAGAGGAAAAGAGAATACTCTTCATCTTTATTGTGTCACCAGCTGTATCACTTTTTACCCTTTCCTCCTCATGAAACTTAATGCTGGCATTTCTGTTACTATAAGGAGTCCTCCAAGGCCTGTCATTTTTTGTGGCAAGAGAAAGCACCCTATTTGTACATATCTTTTCAGAAATTTTAAACAAAATATTGGGAGGAATCCTATTGGTCCTAAAATTTCGTTGCCTTGTACTGTAAGTCTCCTTCATGTTTTATCCTATTTGCTAAGAAATCTAGAGAATAAATTGGGAATAAAAGTAAAAAAACACTGAAGTGAGCAAGTGAGAGGGAAGAAATGGGTGCTAACCAGTGCTCTGATAGGAGTTCAGAGAGAATTCTTCATGACTTTGACTTTTTCTTATGATTATCTTATTAATTATCCACATCTTGAATCTGAGCCATATTCAGTTTTCACATTGCAGATGAGGATTGTTACAGTTTCCAGGAGAATGAGCTGGATCCAGGGCCTGGCCAATGAAGGCGTACAGGAGCAAAGTCACCCCGATTTTAGTGCAATAGATTCTCTGAAGTGACTTATAGATCTGGGACAAGATATATTGGTCACCTTGATAGGAGCTGACACAAAACTGTGTGCTTTCTCTGGCTTCTGAGAAGATGAACTCCTGATGGAAGATAAGATTTAAGGGGTTGAATAATTTAGCACAGTTCAGGATTAAATTGAAACCATAAATTGCTTTCCAAAAGGTAAAATTTGGTGCTTAATATATGCCTACTGGTCAAGTGAAGCAGAGAAGAGAAAAAAAATATAGTAGAGATCTTTGGCATTTGGACTTGCTCTGTTTTGACACTAAATCAAGCTCCAAGTATAACTGCAGGGCAGTGATGATTTGCATGTCTACACTGAAGAAACTGCAAACATATTCATGCCACAACTTGTGAATGCCTCTTGTAACACACAACCTGTTTCATGAATCCATTTTATTCTTTTGGGATAGGAAAAGTAACCTGCCATTCTTGTACCCAGAATTTGAGGGGCAAGAATACCAAAAGGCTTCCTTTTAAAGAATGTGCATGATACAGAAATGCCTGTGAACTGCAGTGTTGATGCAGAAAAGACATCATTGTGTCATAGAGGCATTTCCTCTGTTACCCTGATCCGACTTTCTACAGTTCTTTTCTGCTCCCTTTGCTTTGCCTCATAATTCCTTTTGTTGGAAGGCTTGTTGGCTCTGTTTGGTCTTGCACCTGCTCAATACAAGCTGAATAAAGTGTTTATTGATGTGGTAGATCCAAATGTTCCTAGCAGAACTTACCAGGGTGTTGATGCACTGTGTTACAGCTCTGTGGTTGCTATTGGAGGCACTTGGGAAGATTGTCCTGGTGGGAATTTTTTTCACTCTCTTCAAGTCAGTCTCTAGTGGACCATGAGCTGCTCCAGGTACAGGAAAGCTGGGCTTGACGCTGAGAGCAAAGCTGCCCAGAGCTGCATGGAGCTGCAGTGTTTCATGGATATGTGCCAGTTTCCATGCACCTTTTTTCAGACAGCTCTGTGTGGTGAGGGGTGGAGAGAGAGGCAGGAAAGCTTTGTTTGGGATAGTGGTGATGTAGATGTGGAGGTTGACTGGCTGGGAAATTACCCAAGTCTTGGCTTTT
The DNA here is from genome assembly GCF_000277835.1 of Geospiza fortis. Lineage (NCBI taxonomy): Eukaryota > Metazoa > Chordata > Aves > Passeriformes > Thraupidae > Geospiza > Geospiza fortis. Next base: position 91,475 of record NW_005054414.1, on the reverse strand, counting down.
CCATACACTGATTCCCTGGGCAGCAGGGAATGGCAGATGCTTAGGAAAGCATTTCATGAGGACTTTTGAAGGATCTGTTTCTTTTAGTGCTAATTGAATTTTTTGCATCTATGTTCACTGCAGAGGGTGCTTGAGAATGTCCTAGGCTGAGCTGCCTCTTGTGCAGATGAACCTGAGGAAAATGGGAAGGTTCATGTAGGAGGCTTAGGACCACAAAAGGGGCAGTAACTAATCACTAAAGTTTGATTTTGCGAAGTATTCTGGTGGAATTCAAATAAGAAACTGCTGAGAGGGCTTTATAAAACCTCTGTTAAGTGAGCTCTACTCCTAAAGGAGTGGGGTGGTCACATGGATGCACAGAGTGCTGATGGAGCAACCCAGCAGCAAGTTTAAATCAGAGAAACTGTAAAGCTGCTGCTAAGATGCGGAATTAGTAAATTCACTGCTGAATGTGATGTGCTGGAGGAGAGCCAGCACAGCTTTCTCCATACCAGGACTTGTGAATCTTGTCAAAGGTTGCTGTGACAGAGGCATGAGGTCTCTGGACTGGGGTGGTCTGGTCAAGGGGAGCCCATGTGGGCTTCCAGAAAGCTTTGATGGGGTAACAGAAAAGCTTCTGGTTCAGAACCAGGGGTGGAAGGCAAGGTGTCCTCATGACTAAACACCTGTTTTAGTGTATCAAGCAACAGGGTGGTGTTCAGGGCTTCCTAGGTGTTTACTGGTGAGGGCCACCGGGGACCTGTGATGGGAGCAGTGCTGCTCACTGGAAGCAAAATGAAGTGGGGTAAAGATGGTTTTGCACAATTAGAGTGGGCATGGGCTGATTGCAGAAATTTTCAGAAGGATCTCATGATGCTGAATGACTCTGAGGCAGATTGCAGTCGAAATGTGAGATTGGCGAAGGCAAAATAATGCATGTGCAGGATTAAAAAGCTATCAAGTTTGGACTTCATATTATCAATTAACGCTCAGGAAAGAGATCTTGGGATAATTAAAGAGAACAATGCAGAAAGTGTGATGACTCCACCACTTGGGTGCAGCCAGATGTTGAATTTTTTTTTCTAGTTCTGGCAACTGTGCATCAAAAAACCCCATAATTGAGCTACAGATTCAGAATTAGCAGAAGCCTAAGTAGTCTAGGGTGCTTCCACTTGGGGTTGTGGTGATTTAAGGGGTATATCAACAGATTCATAAAATCACAGAAGGTGTAGAGAAGCGAGTGATTACTTGCTGTTACTTACAATATGATACAGCAATTGAATTATCAGACAGGATTTTAAAAACAGACAGAAGGAAGTACTTTACATTGCCCATAATTAAATTGTGGAGCTTATTACATAGCCTGCTGTGGAGACCAAGACTATAAATGGATTCAGGGAAGGACCAACACATTCCTAGAGTAAAAAGCCATTACAGGCTATTAAGTGCAAAGGTCTGGAAGTAGCTTCCAGCTCAGGAAGTCCTTAAACTACTGATTACTGGAAACTGTGACTGGAGTATATCAGGGGAAGGATCACCCAATTTGTGCTAGTGCTTCTCTAGACACCTGCTACTGGCTACTGTCAGGAATGGGTTGGTGCACCAGACAGATTATTTAATTTGGCTGAAGTTGGCTCCTTTCACAGCAAATGCAAAAAATCTGGGAATTGATGTTGCAGTGAAATAATCACTGCCCAGTAGTCAGCTAAAAATGAGGAAAAATATGTGCCCAGAAGGCAAGCTGGGAACAATGTGTTTCAGGGTCCTGGTGCAGTCAGCAGAGATGCGTGGGGAAAACTTAAATAATGCCAGAGACTAGCCAGTACCTTTTGTTTATAACATTTATAAACATCAAATTGCAGGAGTTAAAGGCACCTCCAAATAAACACAGGAACATATAATTTGTTCATACAGCATACAGGTGCTCTCTGGCCTTGTACAGGGCTTTTAAGCTGTAGTTGGCAAGGCTGAAGGCTGGCAGGTGTACAGTTTACCCACACTGACTATTCAAAGAAATTCAGGGCTATTGTAACTTAAACATCATTATACAAATGACTGTCCCTTTCTCTGTAAATATCTAGGTAAAAACATCTTTCCTGGCAGATGTCCTAGCCATAGGATCCGTGGGAGCCAGTCTCTCTGCATTTTTATATTCTTTCAACTTTGCAGCTGAGAGACTACTCCAATGGTAATGATCATATACAAAGGAGGATGATAACCCCAGCCTTGGAAAGGCAGCAACTCCAACACCAATGACAACTAAATTGACAGTCAAAGCTGTTAACCACATGCAAGAGTGACTTACTTTTTCTATTCCAAATAGTTTTTTTACTAGCACTTAAGTAAGTTGCATACTATTGACTAATTGTTGTGCTCTTTGAAGGTTCAGGTAAAATTGTTCAGCCTAAGGAACTCATTGGAGGATATTTATATTCCTTCAGTGGAGGAAAATGCTCAATAAAGCCAAAGGCTAGGATATAAGCTGAAATCTCCCCTGATCAAATATGTATCCTTTGATCTAATAAGTAGGTTGAGTCTCGCCTGACTATCCAGCAACATGCAAATATAATGCTTTTAAAAAATAAAAAACGCCAGTGTACCTGAATGTCTGATTGCTTTTGGTTTTCAAGACAGTCAAAGAATCTCCTCAGTGGTATCAACTGTAGAATTAGTATCAGATATTTTTGTTAGTTGTGTATTTAGTGACATAGGCATTTATTTGTACCCATGCCTATTCTCAGTGGTGGTGTGTTAGCTAAGTCAATAATAAGATCTACTACAAATAACTTATTACTGGATGTGAAAAAGCAGTTATAAAAATACAGCTCATTATTTATGATGAAATATTTCCTAGCTGTTGGTTACTACATCAGCAGCTGGGCTGGTTGTGCTCATTTTAGCAAAGTTGTGCTCTTCAGAGTCTGAAGATGGGATATATGAGGAGACCACAGATTCACTTTTTCTGTCTGTCTCTTATCAGGGAGCAGTGATTACTTCTATGGGAAAGGCTGACTGTCAAGCCTGTGTTTTCATTCATGCACTCAGCACAGTGGAGATGAAATTTCTGGGAAAGATAACTAAAAGCCAATCGTGTTACCTTGGCATTGGAAAAGTGCCAGGTGGTGTAATTTGTCAGAGTAATATGAGATATGTTCACCTGGATACTCAGCATCTGCTCTGCTATCAGATTCATGCTACCTTCCCTTTCCCCCCTTTTTCCTGTCTCTTGTCTGTCTACGTTTATTAGAAGGCCATGTGTTTGCTCTTTAGTTTGCCCTCCTTTTTTAATGGAAAAAGCTTCTGCAACGCATACAGTGTGCTTTGACACTTTTCCTCTCTTCACTCGAGAGAAAATTCTGACAAGAAACTGCAAAAGAAGACATTTTTAGCTTGTTCCTGGGATTAAGGGTCACTTCTAGCTGGGTCATGCAAGTGTGCAATCCCTGACATAATTTTAAGGCTTTTATGTTAGAACACACCAGGAAAAAAAAAAAAAGAAGGTGTTATTGTCATGCCTGTGTTTTGTGTATATGTACTTTCCAGACAACCCATAAATCCAGCTAGGCATGCAAAGGAAGGGCAGGCTGTTGGCACAAAACTGTGCCAGGTCTCCCCCAAAAAGGCTCATCAGCCGCAGATTCCTCTTAAAGAAATGTGGGCCAAGTCTCAGGTTCTCCTGTGGGAGGCTTGCACATCTCTAATTCTGACTTGAAATAGTATCTGAGGCTCGGTGCTGAGATGTCTGCGAGCACTCATTACACATATTTACCTTCCTCTGTTGTGAGGACAGGCCTAAGTAGGTTTGCTTTACCCCTGTCAGTGATGCAGAGTGGAAAAAGTGATACTGCCCTGTTTCCACCCAAATAAACGAAGATGTTATGAACCACAAATAGACACAGGAATGTACTCCTGTGTTTAGGAAGCCTGAATAACTGCATTGATACTGAAAACAGCATGGAAAGAAACTGTCAAATATTGGGAAGGTCTCTTGAAAAATATATTTAAAAACCATTTCTATAGTTTCTTGTAGCTTATTTCTCTAAGGATTTAATCCAGTTATTAAGATAGGTAGCTTATGTTGTGCTTATATATTTGGCATAAAATCTTTCTTGCTAAATTGTTCCCTCCTGATACATTTTCTTGGGCTTCTTCCCCTTTTTTATCAAATGCAAAATATTTTGGGAAAAAAACCCCTTAATGTCAAAGTCTTGCCCACATTAAGTAGAAAGAGGGTATTGGATGATCAGAGACTGATGTTAACGTTCTGAGTTGTTCATGCTGCCCACAAGAGAGGGGGTTTTAGAGAGGCAGCTTCAGTTCCCTCGATTTTTCCAGACAGGCACTGTGAGCAGTGAGGCTTCCAAGCTCCTTTACTGCAGATATATTGCACTCTATATTTTCAGGACAATGAAAAGATTTATTTAGCATATGGCTGACCTGGATTGTCTCCACTGGCTCAATTGACCTTTATTGCCTTGGGACAGTGGTAAGATTAGGAGATGCTATAAATAGCTGCAGCGCTGTGGGAGCGGTATCACAAAAATGCACTTTACACAAACAGCCTGTCATTTTACTTTGTGGGGGATGTGTGTGTTTGGCTTACAAAGGGAGATATCTCTCTGAGATGATATTTGTCCTCTTCTGAATCACTGCAGCTGAAGCGGTGAGATTATTTTGGCCACTACCATCAGGTTCTAATACGTACAATGCAATAGTATAGGGAAGCTGTAGGAAATAGACTGTTCAGGTGCAGCTGAGCTTTGTATTGGCAGAATTCTGTGCTTCCAGCTGAGGGCTCACTGGTGGAGGCAGCTCTGTCAGGGCTGGGTGTCTGAAAGAAGACAGGCTGTGAGGATGTCCCCTCAGCGCTGCGGAGCCAGCTTCAGGAGTGTTTCTGGCCACCACCTATGACTTCTGAGGAAGGTCACATCTATGCCTCAAGAGCTGTAAAAAGTACTTTGGATGAGAAAGATAGAACTGAAATAGAAATTTAAGTGGAAAGAAGCTGTAATTCCTTGAGGGATTCTGATATTATCAAAGAAGGTAGCAGTCTATGACTTCTCTTCCTGGTGGTGTCCCCATGTCTCGTTTTATGTAGTTGGATGCTGAACGGACAACTTTTTCCAGCCTATAAGCTGAGGAAAAGCAACAAGGGGTTGATTCTTTGTATAAACTCATATTTTGTCTCTCCTATGAATGGTATTTGGAATTATGCATAAATTGATTTGACAGATTTAGTTGGTGCGTAAGGGATAGGTGAAATGCGTGAGGACTCCACTAACACTGGCAAACATAACCACAGACAGTCCACTGGATTTGATATCTCAGCTTAGTGCCAGCTGAGTAACTGATCTCCATTAAACAGTAATTTCCAGTAATCAGGTTGCTTTATTCTTTTTCTAAACTGCTTTAGCAGGAGATGGCATTCAAGCACCATTTCACTGAAGCTGAAATGAAATGCGTTGCTGCCTCTTCTGATTTCTGGAGAAGGCTGGGGAGGATGTTGAGTAGTTATGTTGGAGAGATATATTTGTTATATACACACTCAATTTATTTGTCTTTTTCTTTTCAATTTGCAGGAAAGCAATCTCCAGGTCAGGCCTCCAGCACTTGGCTCCTGTGCATACCCTCAACATTCCAGTCACCAATGGACCTGTGAAGGAACCAAGAGCGGCCTTAGAGTGGACTGTAGGTGTTTGGTTTTTTGGCAGTTAATTTGAGCAGTATCTCTAGTTGTTGCTCTCTCCATCCTTAAATCAACATAAGACATCCCATTGCTATCAGAATTAGTGCTAGTCATTAGGAATATGCATCTATTATGAGCTGATGCATGAAGCAGAGATATGAAAACTTGTGGGGACTTGAGCAAAAAAAGGACAGATTTTCCAGCTTGGGAGCTGGTTACATTTTCCCACCTCTTTCTTGACAAAAGTTGATCTAATTTTAGCACAGCAGGGTTTTATGCCTCTGTTTGATGAGCCAAAATTTAAGGCTGAAGGCACACGTCAAGTTGTCTGCATCTGCAGAGTAGGTAATTAAAATCTTTGGTCACAGGTCTTTATAGGTATGATTAGATTTCTTCTGGGCCCAAGCTAGTGCATAGACATGGGGACCATGTTTCCACCCCTCATCTTGCTCTTTTATGTTTCTGGGCTGAACCACTCTAGGGCTGGCCAAAAGCTAAAGCAGATTGTTAAAGGCATTGTCCAAATCTCTTTTAAACACTGGCAAGCATGGGGCATCAACCACCTCTATAAGGAAGACTGTTCCAGAGTTTTGCCACCCTCTCTGTGTTTGCTAGTGCAAGTCTGTACCTCCCCTGAACCATCCCCACACAGCTTCCATGAGGTTATGCACTGATAAGAGCTAAAAAGATGAGCATAAGCCAGCAGGTCGCACAAATGTCTCAATTAAAGCAAAGCATACAGAAGATTTTACATTTGGCTGTTGGTAAAGAGGTTGATATGTTGCATTATCAAGGCACCAGCCACCCAAGCAGCTTTTAGCTGAAGACAACTTCTATTTTGATGAATATGGCTTATGTTTATCTTTGTTCTCTATATCAAAACAGAATTGATTTTTAGATTGCCTGCCCTTCTTGTACTCCAGGCATTGCACTCAGAGTTTAAGGGGATGAAATTTTGGAGGCTGTGTTGCAGGAAGCTGGATTAGATTCACTATGAGGATCTGCAGTTTGAAAGCTTGCATAGAGTCCTCTTGCAAGTGCTTTGGAGAATACCTTGTTCCTTCATTCCAGCAAACCCAGGTGCTGATTCAGCAAGGCAGTAAAAATGCCTGTTTTGAATCATCACTGCTGTTCAGTAGAAGTCTGAAGGATCAGTCACATAAGTGAAGGGTTAAGCACATCTGCTAAATTAAACACCATTGAAAACTGTACTTAGAAAAAACAACAGCAACAATCTCTGCAAAAAAACCCCTGAACCCCAAGTCCAACAACCACAGCTTGCCCTTCCTCAGCCAATTGCCTGCTACTCCTTTACCAGGGTGATCTACGATCCAATGATGATTACTCCTTTTACCTCATGTGATCCCTATACATAAATACAGCAGGAGTTGCTGTAAGTTAGTAAACGTTGATTAAATATTTTGGGTTTTAATTGTGCGTAGCTTTTTTGTAGTTTACTTCCATGGTTATGGTTTAGATTTTTGGTCAGTTTAATTTCTTAGCTGTTTGCAGCCTTTCAGACTGGTATTGCTGCTTTACTTCACACTTTGATTGGAGAAGGGAGGTAACTTTGTGTCATGTGGGGAGAGGGACATGATAGTGAGTGGGAGACATCTGTGGTTGGGAGGAGACTGAACTAACCACCCGTAGTAACTGGTAAAAGGGAAAAAGATATTTTTCAAATCTGAGGTATGATGGAAGTAAGGTTTGGACCTGTGGGGAGGTTGAAGTGGACCAAAGGTTTTTAATATGTAGTGAATTTCAACAAAGAAAAAACACCTAAGTTTTAAATTAAGTCCACAGGAATATTTGGTAGAGTGAAAAGATATTTCAATTGATGTGTCAGAGCCAGACAAGAAATTTTTTGTATTTAATCGCTGGAAGGCAGCATTGATCACTGTGTGTTGTATCCTCATATACATCATCCTCCTCTTCAGTATTTCTGAGGATGATTCTCCAAGGACACATGATGGGAGATCTTTCCAAAGTCTAAGTGACATGAGCATAAATTGTCTCTGGACTTAAAAGGGAGGAAATATTTTCTACTACTGTCTTCACAGTAATAACTGGAAAGAATTCCCTGCCATTGCCTCAATTTTTGAGAACTCCATTGAGGTGATTTTCCATTATCAGATGGACCTGTGAACAGGGCAGAGTCAAGGAGTGGGATTCCATTCTCTGCTCTGTCACTTACCTGGTGAGTGAGCTCAGAGGAGTTGTTTTTCCTCTCAGCACATCAGCCTCTCTAGCTGTAAAACAGAGGTGATGATTCTCACGTCCCTTAAGACTTTTTGCACTAAACTCCCCAGTATTCTTTACTATTGTTGTTGCTACTGTCTCTCTTCCCTGAGGTTTCTTTTCCCTAAAATACTTAAAAATGTCCAGTTTCATCACATTTCTTACATTTAATTCAAGTTAACTTGTAGCTTTGCTGTATAATTTAAGGTTCTCTTTTCACACTAGGGCCATACAGAATACAGTGTGTGGAGTAGGTGTTATAATAACCAGAGGGGAGTCCTGGGGGGGGATGTCTTACCAAAAAGGAATTGACCTAAATGGCTGCCCCTGGGATATGTTTATGCCTATCCCTTTCTCCCACACACCTTTACTTCAGACATCACTCCCAAGTGTTAAATAATAAAGTAGGTAATTCTAGCCCAGATTCTCAAGTGAGTACGCACTGAGCCACCCAGTACACTGCCTGTGTACCTTTGAGGATCCAGGTCTTTGTGTATTTTTCTGTTACCCTTTTCTACCAAGGATTATAACCATAAGCTTGCACACAAAGTCCTGTAATTTTCTTTTAACTGCTGCCTTCTAGCTCTTGCTTTCTATGGTGCCTACAAAACTACTGACAGCCACTAGAATAGTGGAGCGTTGAACATCCCCAAATATCTTTCTTTTTTTCATAGTGCATTTTTTCTGTTAATGCTCATTTCTTTCCCTCTCCCGTGACAACAAGACTCAGAATCTTTCCCCCACTTCTTAAGAGGCATTTGAAAGTATTCAGTTTTCATTATTGGAGGTCAACAAAAAAACTTGACTGATCTATACTTTGTGCTCTGTGAATGCACAGTTGGAGTCCTCTAGGTACAAGTTGAATATTTTCAGAGGAGAAATACTACCATTTATACCATAAATTATGTATATAAAAGACAAAGCCAGAAATCTTTTAGGTCTTAACAAGAACAGAAAACTGTGTTGTAGAAAAAGTTGAAAAATGGCATTTGGAAATATGTGGAAGCAGGCTTAGGTCAGGAGGATTGTACAAGGCACTACCTGATTTCACATGGATGGAGTAAGGAAAGCCAGATCCAATCTAATGTAGAATCTTACAGGAACAGGAAGGGTAACAGGAATGGTTTCTGTAGGCAAATCAACAGTGATAGGAAGAGTAGGAAAAATGTTGGGCTGCCACTGAATAGGGCAGAGAACATGGTGACAAAGGGCATGGAAAAACCTGAATTGCTCAGTCCCTTTTTTTTTTTTTAACCTCCATTTTTGCTGCTAAGAGCTGCCTTCAGCAGTCCCAGGTCACTGATAGCAGGGTCTGACAGAAGGAAAACCTACTTTTGTGGAGGGTGGTCAGGTTAGGGAATACTTAGACTGAACACACAGAGGTCTGTGGGACCTGATGGGTTGCAGATAAAGGTGCTGAGGGAGCTGGCTGATATCACTGCTAGGACAGTCTGGTGTCTTTGAATGGTCCTGATGGTCAGAGGATGTTCCTGAGGACAGCAATGAAACAAATGTCCGTACTGCTTTCAAGAAGGATTAAGAGTATCCAGGGAATGCCTGGCTAATCAGTCTTACCCTGGTTTCTGCAAAGGTTATGGAACAAATCCTTCTGGAAGTAATTTCCAAAAATATTAATAATAAGAAGTGACTGAGAGTATTCAGCGTTGATATATGGAAGGGAGATTGCGCCTGACCAGCCTAACAGATTAAATGACTGGCTTGGTAGATGAGGGGAGTCCATTGTGTTGACTTTTGCAAGGCTTTTCACACCACCTTCCATAACATCCTTGTAGATAAACTGATTGGGGTATGTGCTATACAAACAGACATGAAGTGACCTATATCAGTGAAGTATTTAAAATTAGTGAATGTGACTTTTAAAGGAGTCTGTTGCATTATATTCTGTACCTTTTTGGCACTAGTCAGTAGTTCTGTCTGCTTACTTTCATGCACAGTAAGTGTTTGGAAGTGCCTAATGATGTACTAAAGCTTGGATAATTAGTGTATGTGGTAATACAGTTAATACATATGTGTTAATACATATGTTTTACATATGATGAAGCATTTCCCTCATTCTAGATAAATTTATTTCTTTTCCCCATTAGTGGTTTGGCTTCTCTATTATAACTTCCTGAAAACTATACTAACTTTTTCACTAAAGGGTGGACTTCTCTTCCATTAGAGAGTCTTCAAGGCTAAGTTTTGTAATTGGGAATTAAGCATTCAGTTGAAGAGATATTTATATTTATATGCTCTCATGACAAAAGGAGAATCCCAGGGTATTCCATTAGTCACATAAAAAGATGAAGAGGTGATAGGAATTCTAGTTCAAATTATGCAGTGATGAGTGGAAGCCCCATGCATATTTAAAAAATGCTGAATTTTTGTGTGCAGCTGACACTTAACTGCTGTGTTCTGGATCAGTAGTTCTACTTTGCTGCTTCTTTTTCATGAAAGCTTGAGATTTGATATTCTTTCCAGAGAGCTCTAAAGAGAAAAGAGGTCTGTCATATTTCAGAATGGTGGCCATATCTTTATATTTTTCCAGTGGTGTAGAGGCTGCAGTGATTTTGCACAAGGTGCCTATATAGAAAACATGTATTTTTTTCTTGTTGCTGCAGTGCAACTGTTATCAGCCAAAGTAGAGGTTCATGAGGACATAGGGAATCATCATTTCTGTTGATAGCATCTGAACATTGCTGCTCCATAAAGACAAATGTTGTCATTCGGCTTCTGTATACAGGTGATCTCTCAGCTGAGGCTTAGGGGGATCTCAAAAGGCAATTGATGCAGAGATGTTGGAAAGCATGGTGGGGGAAAGGAGAAACTTATCCCTATGCTGTTTTATTTTGCTCTATGTCCATGTGTTATACTTGCAATAATTAAAGAATAGGTGACCTCTACATAAAAAATATTCCCAAATTAATGTGTGCTAATATGGAGTTAAAATTGAGAATATATATCAACAGAAACATATTTGAGGCACTGCTCCTGTTTGCAACACAAGTATTGCAAACTCTGAAATTTCAGAGTTAAGGGTGAAACATAATCCAAACATGACAGAAAGATATTTGGGAAAGAAACATCCGAACAAATTTGTTTCTGCTCAATAGTCATTTCATAAAGAAATGGGCCAAAATTAATAATTTTTGCTTGCAAGTATATTTAATCAAGTTTAGATTGATGACCACTGATTTCATACTAATCACAAGTATCAGACAAATGCATATTTGCAAGAAGAGTCTTCTCTCTTGCTGGAGTGTTAACAAAGGGAAAATTTTCTTACTGATTTATTTTAGAGATTTTTCTTAAATAGTTTTTTGCAGAATGTCAGTCATAGCAGGAATGGAGGAGAGTTCCATCCCTCCTGTTACAATTGGAGTTACAGCTCTTTTGAACTAGAAGATTGAGCTGGCTGGTTTATTTGTTTGGCTGAATAAGTACAGCTGCTTGACATGGCAAATTAAAACAGCCAGGTTTATCTTCATTGCTTTTGAAACCATGCTGACTGCAGTCTGAAGAACAGTGAGGTATGGAGATAGTGGTGGGTGTGAGTAAAATGGTAACTCTTGCTGTGTCATTTACTATGCTGGAGAGCTTGAAGAAATCTAGTTCAGTCAGTGAAATGTGCACAGCAAGTCATGAACACATGCATGCAATTACATGGTTCCCAAACTCCTGCTCCTAGAATCCTTATTTCTCTTCCACTTCAGGGGGGATTGTGTGTGGTATTTGTTTTATATGCAAGGAATGTTTGCTATACTGAAATATTTTTTTGCTATTAAGGTGGTAATGGATCAGGAGCAATCAAATGGGAGGTCTCCACCTGGGAGATGGAGAGATATTGAGATGGTGTGTCCCCTGTGAGCCAGGCTACCAGGAAAGCACTGCTGCCTCCGCTTCACTGAGCAGGGGCTCTTTTTCTTCCCGGGACACTTGTGAAGGCTGGGAAACTGGAGAGGAGAGAGAGTTCACAGTTTTCTTTATTAGGCCACAGTCATTGCTGTTTTATCCACAATGATGGACAATATCCATTTTCCACATAGCAAGTCAGAGCAAAACATGTCCCGCCAAAAGTGTGATTTGACGGGTCAGCTGAGGTGGCACCAAAAGCATCAGTCCCACTGAAGCCATCTTTAACCCACCACTCTTCGTGTCAGATGCAAAGTTATGTGGTCACAGGGCGAGTCATTTTGTCTAGCTGATTTGGAGGATAAGATATTGTATTTGCTGGGTCCCCCGTGGCAGGAAGGAATGATGAATCTGACTCCATGTTCTCTCAGAAGGCTAATTTATTATTTTATGATACTATATTATATTAAAGAATACTAATCTATACTATACTAAAGAATACAAAAAAGATGCTTACAGAAGGCTAAAGAGATAATAAAAACTCGTGACTCTCTCCAGAGTCCCGACACCGATTGGCCAATGAGTGAAAACTAACTCACATTAGAATCCAATGAAACAATCACCTGTTGGATAAACAGTCTCCAAACACATTCCAAAGGAGCACAACACAGGAGAAGCAAATCAGATAATTACTATTTTCCTTTTTCTCTGAGGCTTCTCAGTTTCCCAGGAGAAAAATCCTGGGTGAAGGGATTTTTCCAGAAAATGTGAATGTCACAATAAGATATCTAGTTTTTTTCCATTAGCTGAACTGGTTTTATGTGTAGCTTTACAGCCACAGAGTCAACATGAGGAAAATGGCAAGAGCATGAGACTGGTGTCTGTGTCTTCAGGGACAGAAAGAGAGCAGCTGCTTCTTTGAAAGCCATTAAATCCTAAAGTCAACATAAAGACATCAAGTACAATATAAACCAAACTGGCAAACTTTTTGTGGAAAAAAAAAGGCTGTGTCAAAATAGACAAGTGATGACAGAACCTTTACTGTGGTTTAGCTTTGTGTTAAACAGGATATCACCCTAGAGGTGATAAGAGATTATTCCAGGGACCTCTGTCAGCTTTTGTGTTGGTAGGTGGGGACGAGTGCCCTTTCATCCAGCATTGTTGTGGAATATTGCCTGTAAATTTTGGAGTAGAAAATACTGTTTTGATGAAGTTAAAATTCTCCATAGAAATTTTTGATTTTTGTCAAAATTTTCTGTCAGAAGTGAATAAAAAAATTGGCTTACAAAAGGTCACAGTACTTCCTTTGACTATATAATGATTTTCATAAGTGGCAAAAGAATGTCTCATCATACAAATTACAGAGCCTTGTAAAATTTAAAACAGTGAAGTTCGAATAATTCCCTTTGATGTTATTGAGAAAAAATACTGAGTAGGAAAGATTTTTGATGGAGGGCATTTCATCTTGGGCAGTCTCAACTCTGCTCTGATTCAGGATGAAAGATTTTCCAAAAATCCATTTGCTGGAATTGAAATGGTGAGTATTCACATGCAGTGCTGTGAAATTTTCGGTGGCTGCAGGTGTCTGGAGGTGTGCCGCTCATACCACGTCAGGTTATTTACATTTTTATTGCTTAGTTGTATTAGAACTCTATAATAACGTGAACTCAAAGGTCATCCTTGTAGACTACTGACTAGTTTTATTTACATGGTGATGTAAAGTTAGACAAGTAAATCTCTGATATAATCTGGAACAACAGAGAACAAACAGTCCAAACCAGGTTATGGAAATAGGCCACTTTATCTTTAGAAATCATGATGACAAGTTATGTGGACCTAGTCCAAATGAAGGGGTGGTTAATCTATTTTTTAATATGGTTTTTATTCCTTGTTAAAAATTCTGTCCCAGAGCTGTGTGCTTTCTTATTTAGCTTTCAGAGTTGGTCTTTGCTAAGAATCTTTTATATCCTTTGAGATTTACCTCTGGGTTATAATGTTGTATACACTGTTTTGTCAGCAGAGAATCTGCTCAGGCCAAGCACTCTTTGGTGAGTTTGTATTCTGCTACTGAAGACAAAATAGCTGCAATATAAGGACACACATGAGGGATGGAGTTTACAATCTGAATAATGTACCCCTTAAGAAAGGCTTGAAAATTTTCTTAAGCTAGTGCAAGTTCTTAGAAATTGTTTTGCATTATAAAAGTGTTGAAAATCCTTACCCAAACTATTGTTCTCTGGGAATTAGAACATTTCTGATGAAGTTGAAGACCTGCAGACAGGTAAACCTCTCACCAAAATACAACCAGTGTTGGTCTTGTCGTCTAGTTTTACTGGAAGTTAACACCATGGTTGTGCTAGGCACCATGTTCACTCTTGCCTGTGTCCTGGCTCTTGTTGATGCTCTCTAGAAGGAAAATGATTTTGCTACTTGTGCTTTTCTGCATTACTTAAGAAATCAGAGTATCAAGAGAAGCTATCTCATTTTATCACTTTGAGACTGACAGTGGTATTTTAAAGAAATTATTTTCTCCAAGATGGCTATTTTGGAGCATCCTGCTGTCGGACGCCATCTGTTTGGTGAGCATCATCATTTTTGACTTCTGCAGTGTAGGAAGCAAATGTCAGACTGTCAAAGCATTTTCGATCATGCTCTAATTCTGGCTGAACAGAATTCCTGTTTATTCACTTTGCTTAAGTAGTGTACAGTAGACTTTCAGGCTTTTTAGTCACATCAGTATTACAGGCAAGTGAAACACACAGTCTATCTACAATCAAGTTCCTCTAGAACAAGAATTTACATAGAATCAAGGTACAAATTTGGTCAAATGAGGCTGTCAAGAGAAAGTTAGATGTTAGCCTGTGATGTGAGATGTTAATCACTCCTAATTGTCAGTGTGCTAGGTAGAGTCTTTTTTTGAGAGCATTCTCAGATGACTGTGTTGTTCTTTCATGTATAAAGTTCAAGTCTAGTCTCTCTTGGTAGTGCAATGCTTTATTGAGGTATTCACAAAGAGAGTGTTGACCCAGCTATCAAAAAAAAAAAAAAAGCATTTCCCCTAGTCTACCTTGTCCTATCATCCTAAAGATATACTCAGCATGTTGTTTTTTACTCCTGTGCCTGGTTCTCAAATTTTTTTGTTTCTCCCATTGAAAGTTCATTAGTTGTGACTTTTTCCCATCTCTCTGGATTTTCTGTTTCTTTAAAATTCTGTGCACATCACATGCTTATGAAGTCTGAATTCCCAGTTAAACTATGCAGCATGTGGGAAGAACATCAGCAAAGTTTAACTGAAGTGTGTTCAAATTGGTGACACATCATTGTATTGTCAGCATCTTTTCAGCTGGGATGGTCAGCCAGGGGAATGCTACTGTATGCTATGGCTTTGTGTTGTAGAAAACCAAAGCAATACCTGGTGGTGTGGTAGCTGGTTTTTGTTTGGCCTTTTTTCAGTTTATTTTAGTTTTCTAAATTTGTTGAATATCAGATTTTTTCCCTATATGCTCACATGGCTGAATTTAACAAAACAGATTAATAACTATTTCTTTTTCCCAGGAAAATGCTGTGAATGGAGAGCATCTGTGGCTAGAGACAAATGTTTCTGGGGACCTCTGCTACCTGGGGGAGGAGAGCTGCCAAGTCAAATTCTCAGTGAGTTATTTTTGGATTTCTTTTTCTGAGGTAACAAGCCTGGCTTCAGACTGATGCAGTGCTAAGTCGCTTGAGAACTTGAATTGTTTGCCTGTGTTCCAAAAGGGGAGCAAAAACGACAAAAGGCTCCTGGTAAAGACTTTATTGCTTCAGGAAAAAAGCCCAAACCAGTTTTGATTGACCCAGATTATTTACACAGTGAGAATGTATGTAATGAACAGCTTCACTAACATGACAAGGGAAAAAAAGAGCAGAATACTGAGGTGTTTCAGGAATATTAAAAGACACTAGTCTGTTTTACATGAAAATATACACAAATATATCACTTGTTGCAGCCTCTGAGAGGAGCATCTGATCAAATTTCTGCAATTTTAATCACTGCGAGGATTTGAAATGAATTTTCCAAACTCTTGAATGCACTCACCAGCAATGAGTGCACTCATACTTGAGTATTTACCTTCTCCTGTTTGGGAATATTCAAGGTTAGCTTTCTCCTATTGAAGCTTTTCTGCTGTCTATGGAAGCATTTCATTGGAGTGATCTCATGTCCATGAGTACCTGTTCTTTGAGTGTGGCACTTTCAGGCTATTTCAGGAGCTCTTTTTGTTTAGTGTTTCAGTTAAATTGCTTCCTCAAAAGAGAAGAAAATACCCAAATCCCTCTCACTTTGGTATTTAGGAAGCTTGGGAAGAGAGTGGGGATCCTGTGCTCATGTCCTTGATCTGAAACAATTCTCTAAGGGAGTATCCAAGCCCCTGGACTGAAAAGGTTAAAGGGAATTCCTCTTCTCTGGGATGTTTGTGGTTACCATTTGTGACTCTTCATTTTACTGCCTTTCTGCTTTTACTACCACCCTCCCCAGTGCCCCCCCACCTTCAGAGCATTTAATTCAAATCAAAACATTTTGATTCACTAATCACTCCCAATTTTCAGGGCAATGTGATCCAGAATACTTTCCATAGCACACTTTTGTGCTTTCCATAGCACAAATTTAATGTCCATCTCTTAAAACTTCTCAAGCAAACTGGGTGCATTATGGTACATAGCATTAAGGTCAAGCCTGAGGAGCCTATGCCTTCTTCAGAGTGCTGAAACAAAGTCCCAGCAACTGCTGATTGTGTGGTAATACTCAAGGGAAGTGTCACTGTGTGTTTGCTGTGCACTTACACTGGCCCTGAGACACTGAGTTCTGGCGAAAGCTGGACACAGGATTTCTTTGGCTGAGTGGGTATTTGGTCTGACCCAGTGTGATGGTTCTTGTGTTCTCAATAGATTTTTGCCTTCCTAAAACTGAGCAAATTCTTCCTCATGATTTAGCACATTGAAAGTAACATGCAAATTTAACAATATATTGTATATGGTTTTTACAGAGATAAAAACTAAACTTGGCAAACACAGAGGTAAAAACCATGAACTTACCAAGTCATGAATCATGTGAAAGCCTGGTCTGCTATACAATGCCATGATTCTTCAGATGAAACATTAGAACACCATATACATGTGAACATGCAGAGTTAGGGTGTATCTAGATAATTATGAGAATTAATAAAAATTATTAATTCCATAATGTGAGCTGAAGCTGTGTGTCTTGTTTTTTTTTTTTAATTAGCTTATTTAAAATATGCTGAAAATAATAAAGAAATACTTAGGGATTTAAATGGACATGAATAAATTGAATGTAAGAGATCTGAAACAAAGAAATCTCAACTTACTGTGTATTTATAAGTCTTCTGTCCCTAAAGCACAAGTCTGTAAGTTAAATTTACATGAAAATTAATTCCATCTGGTTAATTAAATTGAGTTTATGGAAGTAAAGTAAGTAAATACATTCTCTCTTCTGGATGTATTCTCTTGCCTTTGATATGCTTTGGCCCAGGGGATTCAATGGAAATTATTTCAAAAGCCCTATTGAAATTAATAAAACTAACCAGCATAATTGAGAATTTTGTCCCTGCTATAACATTTCATATGCATTTAACAGAATTCTATGAGAATTTTATCATTCTCTGCCAGAATAAGCCAAATACCCAAGTATTTTTCTGCAAGGCAATGGTCAGGCCCATCAAATTAAATATTTTATGATAGGCATGAAATGACCTCTTGCAAACTGATGCGAGTTCTCTGATTTGCATGTGCAATTTTTCTCCTCTTTGCTCATCATCCTTATAGGATGTTCATTTTTAGAGGGATGGTCTGCAGTGTTAACCTGATCCCCTAGCTAAAGGCTTTCACTTCTAGTTCACAAGCTGGAGTGCTGTGGCTCTTTTTTTTCACAAAACTTCAGGTTTTAACCAGAAACGCTTCAGATCTTATTTATTTATTTATGTATCTATTTATTTATTTATCTATTTATTTATCTATCTATTTATTTATTAATTTTTTTTACACAACTGAGAGCACTAAAGGAGGGAAAAAAAATTACAGTGTATAGCATAGGGAGCGAAACATCTCCTGTTTTTCAGCTGGCTTTGTTTTCCCCCTGGGCATAGCTCAGCTCCACACACACACTGTCCCTTTGCTGTTGCAGAAGTCTGCCCTGCGGAGGAAGTGTGCTGCCTGCAAGATCGTGGTCCACAACGCCTGCATGGAGCAGCTAGAGAAGGTGAGACATTGCCATCTTCTGGAGCCTGATTTAGCCAACAGGCTTTTAATTCTTTTAGTGAGGTTTCAGCCTGGAAAACACTCTGTGCCAAATTAAGTTTTCACAGCTGTTTTAATTATGTACTTGTGAACAAAACTTGGCTTTAAATTCCACCCTTTTTTTAATAATATTTCTTTGCACCCTGTGAACCATAAAAAACCCCAAACCAAACAAATAAAAAAACAGAGAATGCTTTCACAATTTTAATGTTTAAAAAATAAATTGCCTCTGCTTCTAAATTAAAAATTGAAGCTTGAAGATGGAGTATCCTGTCATGTACAAAATAGGCCTTTTACAATTCCCCAACTAAAGCCAGCATAATTCATTGTATGACAGCTATACTTATTATGAGCTGTGCAGCATAAGATGCTAGTGTGAACTTTCCCCCCTGTCTTTACTAGACTATATTATTTTCTCTTCAAAACTTCTGAATTCAAGTTTTTGTGTGTAAAATGGAAAACATCAAACCTTTCCTTCATGCCACCATTATTTCTGTGAGCATATGTTCTGCTTCTCATTTCCTTCAAGGATCCTTGATCACACCCAAGCACCTACAGAATATCTATCACTGACTTCAGTCTTCCCCTCAGAGATTTGTCTTCATTATGCCTAATTGAAAATGTGCTAGAGAAATCTCCTCTCCACCCTTTTCAGTCCTGGTGGGATATGTGCAAAGAAATGTGTGTGGGAATTTCCCCATTGCTTTCATTAGAGCTTCATTTTCACTCTTAAATGTTTAGCAATGTTGTTCTTCATCAAACAAGCTGATGCATAACAAATTTATAGCAGCAACCCTATAAGGAAAGGGCTTTTTCCTTTCCAAGTATTTGGACTCATGTTGACAAATCCCACAATGATTGCCATAATACCAAGTTGGAGAGGTACCATTTCCACCCCCGATGCTTTTATCCACAGTGAAATTAACATTAACACATGCTTTCAGCACAAAATGTTACCAGTGAATTTTTCATGATTTCCTTCATCACCAGCAGTGCTGACTTTCCAAAGCCCAATGAGTTGGTGGCATTGCCAGCCAGAGAAAATGAGCACTTAGATAAAACCCAGCTTCTCTGTGCTGTTTTGGAGACCATGAAATTCCCCTCTAGGCAGAGGGCTGTTACAAAGTCGATAAAGTTTAAAACTAGTACATAAGTCTTCTGCTTGAACCTCTCTGCCAAGGTGCTAATTTTAAGAAAAATAAATATAAGCTGGGTCTTTCCTGCCTGCCATGGCTGAGCAGTGAAATAACAAATTGCAATTCCAGGTGAAGAGCAATGGAAGACTAATATTACAATGCCTTTCATTTCTTTATATGTACTAGGTTTTTTGCTTACTTTTTTTTCTGTGTGTGCCTTTTAAAAAATAATTATTTTTATTTTTCTCCCTAGAACTATGATTTTGAAGGCAACTATTAAATGAAGGAAGAACTTATTTATTTGGGGAGGGTTGTATTTAAATTTGGAGAAGCTTGGTCATTCTATGCTTGTAACAAAAGCATAGCTGTGCATGGTCTTCAAATGTTTAATTCTTTGAAGGATAGTCAACTCAAACTTGAATTTGTTTAATTTAGTGCATCCTTACTTCACATATCCTTTAGACTTTGTGCAGGCCTCTCTCTTCTTCATTGCCTTTTTTAGCACACTAAAATAAGAACAATCCCTTTGTTCTTATTTCTATTGTTATTTTTTTCTCAAAACTTTTTTCTCATACGACTACCTTCTTGTTTATTAAATACTTTTTTTCTCTTCACCTTCCTCAAAATGTTTTTAATTTATGAGATCTCCTGTTGTCCTCTTTAGAGTGGCAACACCACTGAATGAGGCAATACAACAATCCCCAAATGATTTGTGGTTGTGGAAGTGGATGCAAACATCCTTCTCTAAGGAAAAAGTAGCAATCTATGAGAATTTGCATGGTTCTTTATGTAAGTGGCAACTTCTCTACAGATTTTGTTTATGAAGACGCAAGTACAGGATGTGCAAAAAGGTCTTACAGAGCGAAATTTCCGGTATCTACTGACTTTTGAGACCTATGCTGAAGTCTGTACTTGTTTGCAAATGATTTTCAGAAAAACAAAACAGATAAAGCAGTTTCCTTCCAGAAGGAGGAGGAGGTAGTTGAAATATTTGGACTGAGTAGGCAGCAATACCATTAGTGAAGATGGGGGTTTTGTAGAGGACTAGCAAGGAGAATTAATATGGCGTATGAAGAGATTTTTCTGACATCCAGGTAAGTATCTTTTTTCACCCAGTGAAGCTAATATTTTAATAGGTAATAAATACTTTGGAAGTCTAGCCTAGATCAGGATATTGGAATAACTTTTCTTTCAGCTCACTTTAAGTTCTAAATGTTTTATTTCAATGACAGATTAATTTTCGCTGCAAACCAACTTTCCGAGAAGGAGGCTCCAGATCTCCAAGAGAAGTAAGTAATGGACAAATTTCATTTGACATGTGTGCTGGTCCCCCTGGTGTGCAGATGCAGAAGTGCTTTGAGATTGAGAGGAGTCTTAGAGAATTGGTTCCCAGTGGAGTATGTTCCCCTCTCCAGAATAAATGTAAAATGAATTCTAGCTGAAGCACTCTATTACTTATGCTGACAAAAACCATTTCACTGTTCTGTTGTCTTTTGCCCACTCATTCAGTTATTCTATCTTTTCCCCCTTTTTTGGTAACATTTTTTTTCTTCTTGGCCTTTGAGCTAGTATTTTTGTTTTTTGAAAAACTATTTTCCTCTTCTTTCACTACTTCTCTCTTAATCTTTTTTTTTTCTCTAGAACTATCTCAAATATAAAGTAAAATATTTAAAAACCTGACTACTGAGGAAGTAGTTCTGGCCTTATTTCAATGAGATAAACAAAACATCAGCTTGTCCTTATTCCTCCTACAATTTTGGTGCTTTTTGAGGTTTTCTACAGTACCTGCTGTACATTTTGCTCCAGGAATTACTCTGTTGGCTGAAGGGACTTTTTCCTTACAAATTCCACATAGAGGGTACCACTGAGTGCAAGGTGCCCATGCTCCTATAACACATCTTTTTTGTCCTTGTTTGCAGAACTTTGTGCGGCACCACTGGGTGCACCGGCGGAGGCAGGAGGGCAAATGTAAGCAGTGTGGAAAGGTGAGATTTCCTGCACAGCACAGGCACAACACAGGGCACTCTAGGAGTTCAGGGTAGCCAGTAGGTCCTTCTAGTCACTGCATTTTTTTTTGATCACAAACACTTGGCCTCTTTTAATAGCCAATGACAAGCCTGAGATGTTGAGCATTACAGTTCTGATTCCCACGTGGGAAGAGAAAGGCAGCTGCATCTGCAGGAATGGGAACATCATTTGTCCTGGGAGGTTGTGGTGTACTGGCTGCTGAAAGTGAGGAGGAGGAAAGCTGTGACTCCTTGAGCCTTTTTAATTGCTAAGCTAACCCTGTACTAATATGATGTTCTTGCAGTGCTGTCCTCTGTGCCAAAATTGTGATGGCCTATTTTTTAGGCTCCTGGAAAAGAAAGGCTGTTGCTTTCTTTCTGCCTCAGCAGCCTCCAAGAGACTGCTTTAAATTTCTTTTGCTTCATAGATTGTAAAAGTTTATTTCTAAAAAACTATAAAAAGGGGAAAGAAGTACTTTAACTACTGAAGGTCTTTCTTCTGAAATATTATGAGCCCCCGAAATATATTGGGAGATATTTAAAAATTAAATTAATAAGGATTCAATTTCCTTTATTTAGCACTATATTATACTTCTGCCTTTCTCTTTACAAATGGTAAGGAAGTCCATGTCTCATCTCCATGGCACAGTGCTTCAGGCAGAGGAAATGAGATTTGTGTTTGGATACTCATGCAGATTGTCAGCTACCAATAGGACATGCAATAAAAATGTGATGCCCTTACATAGGAAGTACCTTGCAGCAATGGTGCAGCAAGGCAGTTTGCACACAGCATTCTTGGGGTATGACTTTGCCATCCTTCTCTGCCCTCTTGGCCTGGATCTCCCCTACAGGCATTTGGAGTTGATTTTGCAATGAGAGAACTCACCAGGTATCATATCCAAACTTGTGCTGGGTATGTACCCATGGGCAGCCTTGGTTGATATGTCTGCAAATCTAACCATCAAACAGACAATACAGAAAACTTCAGAGAAAATCTCAGTTTTCCCCTTAAACAAGAAATATTCAGTTAAGAACAACATAAGTATGTTGTAGTAGAGTTGTTTTTTTTGCCAGGAAACAAAAAAATTGAGAAAATTATAATGAGAATAATTAGTTATCTATATTGGTCAAGCAGTCTCCTATTACAGCAAAATGCATGTGCTCTACTATAACATTTCAAAAACCTCCAAGTAAGAGCCACCTTTATTATTCTCTTGTCTTGCAAGAAAAGGGAAACTATCATTGAAACAGAATGACAGTAGATTTAAAGCAATAAAAAAATATTAATCATAGAATACTCAAGGATTCTGATAGATCTCATTGTTGCATAACAGTCCTATCTCATGCCTGGAATGGGATGGTTAAGTATTTAAGTGATCATTAATTACAGTTCAAATAAAGAAAGTTTTCAGAATATACCCATCTCATGCTTCAAACCGTAAGCAAGTGGATAGGAATGTGCTCCATATCCTTAGCAGAGTCTTGTGGCTTTATATTCTGTGTGCCATTATGTGCCACGGCTGGCACTTCCTGAAAAATTGAATACTCAGGGGTCTGTCAGTGTTCAACCTTAGATCAGAAGCGCAGTTTGAAAGAAATTTTCCATGTTTTATCATCACTTGCAATGGTTCACATGGGGGACAGTCTTGTAACAAATGAACTGAATTCTTTTTAGATTAAATTTAATTGGAAGTTCAGTCTGCAGTTACTGGTAGGAATTCAGTCCACAGGACCAGACTACAGCTAATTCAAAGTAAAATAATCTGAAAATGCTTGTGGGTAATCTCTTGAGTACTAACAAAACCTGTGCTACCCTGTTACACATTATTGCTAGTGCAAATACAGACTACAGAAACTCATCTAGGCTTTAGGTTTTTACTCTTCCCAAGGGTGATTTCACTGATTTATTGCTGAAGTACTATATAGAGAAATTGGTACCAGGGAAGTGGGCCTGGAATGTGCAGTGTAACCAAGAAAACTATTTCTATCTCATGAATTTCCAGAAATCATGCCTTTATAGTTAACAATCTACAATAATCTTTCCTCTGGTCTTGCCCTGTTGAACCTTGACTTCATGTAAAGTTGTAGCATTTACAACACCCTTTAGCAAGAAATTCCTGAACTTAACTACATGCTATGAGAAGAACGACTTTTGCTTGTTTCAAACCTGTCACACATTAGGTCTTTTTCCTAATCCTTCATAGCTGCTGTGTTTGAAGGGATGGTAATTAAGAGTTCCCAACCCATGGCATCCACACCATTCATGATGTTTAAGAATTCTTTTCTTTCTCTTGAAGACATGGGAAAAAAAAGACAGTTTTGTAGCTGTCAGCTATTTGTTAGCTGAGATCATCAGAGAAATCAGGATAATTTTTTTCTTTCTATAATATGACATAAAATGCTCAGACCATGTGGTCCAGCATCCATTTTATAGCTATGTGCAGTATAGAAGCTTAAGGATGAACGAAAAGGAATCTTTTTCTAATATGCTTCCAGTTAGCAGTGGCTGAGGGGTTTTCTGAGACTGAGAGCACATTTTGGACCTTGATACTAAACAAACCCTCTTTCTTTAACCTTCTGTGGTGTCCAGAGTGGGGTGTCTTCCACACAGATGCAGTGTGTGCCTACAGTGTCTCTATCACTGGTGTCACTTTAAAGGCCTGTGGATTGATGCAGGGCTGAATGTAAAGTTAAGACTGAAATTTCTAGTGCTTGGAAGGCCATTCTAGTTCTTTGTTATTTTAGCAGAGATCACCATCCAAGTGCTTCTGTTGCAGTCTGTATTCAAGTTGTAACAATACCTGCCTCTCCTACAGTTATGCTGCATTAGGGTATCTCTGAGAGCACTAAAAAGAGAAAATCTTTTGTAGGAAAATACTTGCAAAAATTATTAGTAGCCCTAACAGTGGTGTGAAAATAGTTTTCAGCAATCAATACTTCTGTGAATATAAATATAACATATCAGAACTAGTAATCCCTATGAGCTGTCTTTGGTGCACAGGTGTCTATGTTTGTTTGTACTTTAATCCAGACTATTCAGACAGGTTGGATTACCAACATAAATTGGTTTTGTGGCCATTCAGGCACTCTTCCTACAAAGTACATTTTTTCTGCTGTGCACAACTGTTTATTTCTACAGGAGCAGCTCACAACATGGGGTTTCATGTGTTGTGGAGGGATTGGTTGCTGGAGAATCAATGCTAATCATACTGTTAGCCTGATAGTCTCAGAAAAGTGAACTTCATTTTCTGCCCCAAATTTGAAATTGAGTTAGAAGACTCCTTGCATGATTGAAGACATCTGCAATTCAGTGCTTCTTCTCATTCAGAGAAGGCAGAAAATATGATTTCTAGTGAAATAAGGAGGATTCCTATGTTTCAGTCCAATAGTCCCTGCTGAATCTCCCTGTGACAGTATATGGTTTATTTTATTAATTGCTTTATTTGTGAAGCTAGCTTTCAAATAAATGCCATCTTACCTGAAACGTCTATCCTTAGAAAGAATTAGCTCGCATTCGTAAAGCAACTTGAGGAAGGAAAGTGGTGGTTTATTGCTACTTATCATTAATATGTTTTTATTGCTGTATAATTTTCTCTAATGACTCCCTAAAAGCCAAATGACTTAGTAAATAAATGAAAAATGATCCATCCAGAACCAGACAAGCTGCTCAGTCCATATGTTTAAAATGCACGGCTGATGGGCTGTGGAATTAATGTACTGAATTTAGACTTTTATTTTTGGAGATTTTGGGAGAGAAGAGTTTTCCCATTGATGTTACGAAGCAGAAAAAACCAAAACACTTTGTGCCCATGAGGGACTGAAATAATTATTTTTTATTGTAATGCACTTTGGAACAAGGAGGAATG
>NW_005054414.1:41572-66368 GCF_000277835.1 Geospiza fortis | reverse complement strand
CAGACCTCTGTTCCAGCACTTGTTTCACAGTTACTGTTCTCATGCTCACACTGAATGGCAGACAAGATGTGCCCAGCCAGAAGTGTCTGGCCAGCTTGTCTTTGTTAAGCCGCTTCACTACACTCCATTGCTAAACCTGAACATGCCAAATCACCATCATTATCAAAATTCTACTCTTTGAATTTCTCTGAATGTAAACCCTGAGGCATGAGGGGAGGTATTGAAACAAAGCCCCAGAAGTCTAGTCAGAGGTGACACAAGCCTTTTCAGGAGTTGGTCTTGGTGACAAGGTCCGCGTGGCAAACTGGTTTGAGTACATGCTGGTGACACCTGTAGATGAAGCTGCAAGATGTAGTTCTGTATTCTGGGTAGGCAGGTAGAGCCTCCTCCTTTTCTGAGTATCAATAGAATTGTCCTCAGCCACCCTCTATAGACAGATTGTAGCTCAGTCCCTCACTTCAGAAGACCAAGGCATCTCTGCATGGTTTGGTTTTTTTTTTTGGTTGTTTATTTAATTCTTCTTCTTGGTGTGCTCGACCTTTTCATTTCACTGAGCACTAATAGGCTCATTTGTCCTGCAGGGGAAGAAGGACTTTAATAACAGAAGCAGTGAGGCAATGACCTGTTAGATGCTACTAAATCAGTTTATAACTTTTTTTTTTTTTTTTTTTTGCATTGGGTCTTGGGCATTTTCCAGCATATAGGAGATTTAGGTATTTCTCAGCTTGTTGAAAAGCAAATGGGCTCATAGATTCATCACTTGGTAGAGAGATGGAATTAGAAAATTCTGGGTGGTGATGGGCTACTTACAGAGACAGAGGATTAATGGAAGGCTGTGAATAAAGGATCCAACCAACTGCAAATCTGAAATCTAAGCAGTAAAGACAACTGACAAACTGTTCACTGAAATTGTGGACTTTCCATCTCTCCAGCCACCAACCCAAATAATTTTTTTTTCTCTGACTAAAATAACCTTTAACTCAGCTCAAAATTACAGACTGTATCTTATTTTTTGTTGCCTGTATTGCCTGTAGAAGGATATATATGACCCAATTGTCTTTTCCAACCTTAGAATTTATAGCAATGTCATACTGCATTCTATAGAAAGAAGCTCCCCTCTAGGAGAATAAAATGGCATTTTGTGGTTGGGATGGGCTTTTCTTGCTTTAAAAATGCAAAGAAATAATTTTTTAAATTATGAGATCTATAGCGGTAAGGGGTGACCTGGTTTCAAAGAATACAGCACGGCAACCCAACTCCCTCATGGGTCACTCGGGCCAGTGACACACGCAGACACCAATGTGGTGGACGGTCAAAGGCCTTTAATGTTACAATTCGGGGGGTTTTATAGATAGGGCTTCTCTGCGTCAGGAAGGGGGTCGTACGATGCTTAGCAAGGAGTGGAAAGTTACTGGTATTTCTATGTTAGAGGGGGTACAAGTTTGGCTACGTTCCAAGGGTGATTGATATCGGGGACAGAGGGGGGAGAGAGGTTTCTGCATCTCCGCGTGACATCCCGATATCTTGTGAAACGCCTGTCCCTGCCTGCTACAGAGATCTGAATCAAGTCATACGGGTTTTTTTTTGGAACTTACTGGAAAGATTTTAATTTGAGTCAGTTCAATAAAATTATAAACTTAATTACTTCATTTCCTTGACAGAACATTCCCAGAGAGATATTGTAGTTAATTTTGTTCTGTCATAAAAAAAAAGGTAATTCTACTCTGTAGTAAAAAAAGGGAGATTCAAATTCTTGTGTATATTTAAAACAAACAAGACTGCAATGACAGAACACTTTGCTCAACAGAAAATCTGAAACTTTCAAGTCTATAGAAATCCATGAAAAATTAAAATAGAGATTTCTTCTCTGTTTCTTCCATTGCTTTTAACTACAAAAAAATTTAAAGAAAAATGAAAAATTTTGCAAAAATTCTTTTAAAAGAATTTTGTGAATATACCCCAGTGGAGGAACCTTCTCTATTACCCCCTGTAATTGTTTTGTCCCCCAAAAATCTGCTTGCCTAACACACTCACCTGGCTAGAGTTAGAGATATATATTTTCTTATAGTCAAGAGGAATTTAATGTTTTTTTTTTTCTCCCTGGTTATTCTAGGGCTTTCAGCAGAAATTCTCCTTCCATAGTAAAGAGATTGTGGCCATCAGTTGTTCCTGGTGCAAGCTGGCGGTAAGTGGAAAATACTTCAGGAGACTGGGTTTAACTAGGAGTGATTGTGGGTTTTTTTGTTTGTTGGTTTGGTGCTTTTGTTTGTTTGTCTTTGTTTGTTTGTTTGTTTTTGTTTGTGTCTTTATTTTAATTTTTTTTTCTAAGAAGACATGGCCTAGGAAGATAATCTTTAGTTACATGTCCTAAATCTCCATATGTTGAAGGATTTGAAGATGATGGCGTTAGGAATATTGCTCCAGTTTTGGTACCATCACCCTCTTCTTGTTCTCCAGGCTTCTCTTTTTCTTTCCCTCTCTTCCAGTTTCATAACAAAGTCACCTGTTTCATGCTACATCACATTGAGGAGCCATGTTCCCTGGGGGCTCATGCTGCTGTCATTGTGCCTCCCACCTGGATCATTAAGGTGAAGAAACCTCAGGTAACTGCATGCTGATGTCTGTTTCTGAAGCTGTCTGGCTGTGCAGGGCCAGCCTGGCTTCTCTGCTTGGTCCTCCTTCACCAAGGCATGCTTGTTCAACCCTGCCTCCCTGAAACCCAGCATACATCCATGGTGGTTATGAACCTGTATCCTCCTTCCCCTCCATGAAGTCCTTCAGTGAATTTCCCTGTTTGGGATGATTAACAACAAATATGACTCATTCTGAGCTGATTCAGCTCAGAGTTGTTCCTGTGAGTTCAGCAAGCATACTGCAAGACATCCCTTGTGTGGTAGGCAGTCAAGCATGTTTCATTAAATAGAGCTGAGAAAATATAGGGAAAATCTTCACAAACATTCCCTTGAACTGCAGTAAGAATTGGCTGTGTCTGGACTGGCATCCCTCTGAATTTGCCTTTAATGGACATGTAAAGAATCAGGTCTTATTGCACCAGGGCTTGCACATTCAGCAGTAAACATACCCACACACTCATTGTTGCGCATAACAGGCATTGGACTTCAAAGCTTTTGTGATGGATGTGGTAGGTCTTGGAGAGGGAAATTCACTGCTGAACACAACCGGGAAAAAAGATATCCAAAAGAGAGCTGGTCAGAAATTAAAAGGGGGTTCACATCATGCAAGAATAATTTTTTCTTTGAAAGTCTGATTTTACTCCAAGTTGAGCTGAAAGAAACAAATGCTGACATATCAAGGAGTCAGAGATGCTGGTTAATTTTTTTTTATTTCAGAATAATATTCTTAATTTCAGTCCATCCTTAGGAAGTGACCTGGACTTTTTGACTCTGCCTTCTGTCTGTCAAGAAGAAGCTAAGTTCAGGCTGTAGCCAAGGCACTAGGACAGAAGTAGTCCATGAAACCAGAAAAAGGCCTAAATTGTGACACTGCCTTTAGTTCCAGTTTAGGGATGTGACAGATTTGGGCATGAGTAGGAAGCTTGTCGTTAAGGGCAAGGGCTAGAGGAAATACATGGATAGAGTTACCAAAAAAATCAACCAGAGGCTTCTGTTTCTCCTTTAGGCCAAGAGAGGCATTGCAAAATTCCTAGCCACCTCCGCTCTGAGAAAAAAGACTTTTTTGCCATTTGTAGATTTTCCCCACACTCTTCTCTCTCAGTCTCCTCTGGAGAAATACTTTTTCTTCTTTTGTTGAGGAATGTTTGATTCCTTGGCAGAGACTTAATATTCTTGGCTAATTTTCAGCAACTGTGTGGTGTTTGACAGATGTATCCATGTTTGACCTTACTAAAAGAAGCGTTTCTTCAGTTCTTTTAATTTTTATTTTACTTAATTTTTTTAGTAAAAAGGGGGGGCGGGAAACCCCAAACAAAACCCCCACCAAACCCTGATGTGTAATTTGCTTTTGATTTGGCTTTTGCCCAAAACAGGGTATATCTTCCCTACAATATTTGTGGAGAATTTGCTTGCTTGTCCATTTTTTTTAAACTTCACATTAAAAAATAAATCTAATTTAGGTAATTATAATTTACAAATATCTTTTAAATAAAGGCTTAAAATGTTAAGCCAAAAGAAAGTAGCTGTTAGCTTTGTGTGCCTGAGTCATGAACACAGAGAAAGTACTTGATTATTAACTTGCAATCACATCTCTAGTCCTTGAAATTCATGGTCAGTAGCATGCAAAACCTTATCTTGAGTAGCTGCAGCATCAAATAGATCAAAATTGTATTTAACACAGACAGTGGGTGCATTTCCATGAGGCTTCCTAATAGCACCCACTGGAGTTATGGGAAAATCATTACTTTAGAAAATAGTGATGCATCTTTTGGATGTGTTTTCAGATTTTTTGGCAGAAGTCTTGTTTTCTTATTTATTGTTTGCTTAGTAAATATTTTTCCTCTCCTGCTGTTTCTGGCCAGCTCTACTTCTATGTAGTATGACCCTCTTCACCCTATTGAAATATTTGGTAAACACTATGAAATATTCACATCACTTGATATGAGAGTACAAACACAATATTTACAAAATGATGTAATTTCACATTAAAAAAAATGAATGTGTAACCAACAATGTGTTTTTCAGATATTTCACAGTCAGAATAAATATGGCTAGAAGTTTTTTGGGTATAAAATATTTCCTCAGCTCTAATTAACTACTTACATTGGTCATAGACAATTCCTGAACTGAACTCCCTGCTCATACAAAATTGATCTAAGTGGTGCCTGCATCCTGTTTGTTTGTGGTTTCCTGGAAGTAAATAAGATGGCATTTTGTAGCAAAACCTTGCCCTGTTTTAAATTTTTTTTATTTTTTGACTGCCACAAAAATGGTTTTCCATGCTTATTTTTGTACAACATGGGTCACCACCTTTCAAATATTAGGCTTGCACAAAGACCACACTCTGTGTCTCCTTACCAACAATGTTGGGCTAGTCAAGCATCATGATGTAATTGGTGAAAAACAAATTTATGCTGACATCTATGGCCTAAATGGGGAGCTTTTGCTTCTTATAAGCAACCGATTTAAAGATGAAGAATATTCGGTATGGTTCAAACAGTTTTGGAATTGGTGGTAGCCCTGTGTGTAGTGACTGCCTTACATGAATGGAAAACTCCAATACCTCTTCCATGTTATCTGTAATGTGAGCCACTTCTGTAACTTTTCTACTGATTTCCAGTATTTCTGTATTGTTAGCAGTGCTTTGATACCAGCTCTGCTTTCCTGGGGTTCCAAACAATTCCACCTCCTAGTTTGTGAAGCAGGTCACCCTTGTTGACTGGTGGTATTTTATTATAGGTGAGGTTTGGTAGCCAAAGTGGTGTTATCTCTGGCACTGGACTTGATATATGCTTGTGTTGTGGGAGAAAAGTAGATGATAAGGAGGATCTGACTGATGGATTTACTGATTTAGTCTGTCTTCTGTTTGGGAAGACAAAGGCAGTAAGTTATTGAAGTAATTTGAAAATCAGTGTGCAAAAAGCCTTTGAAAACTGAGGATGAAGTGTTGTAAGGGAAAAGGTTGAAAGGTTTCATTGGGTTTATCTGAGGTAGGCCATGGCGTTCACACCATCCAAAACCGTACAAGAAGGACTCCAATTACTCTGTTCATCTACCAAAGCTTTCTGAGAGCTATACTGACCATTCAATAATATGAAAAATCTCTTTTGAAGATGGACAAACTGACATCCACAAAGGAGAGGTTTCCTCTCTAGAGGGAAGTTAGGATTTACTTATTGTGCCCATTTAAAGGTATGCTTTGCTATCAAGTACCTTGCTAAATAACATTATTTGTTTACAAAACACTCATTACCTTGTTCTGTGAACAAGATCTTATGTATCCATTTCTTCACCTCACTGTGCAAAGACTGCTGATTCTCTTTGGCTGTTACTCTGCTGCATGTTTGCAAAAAAACTCCTGTGTATGTCTAAGCAGCTTTTTGCAGTTCATCTGCTATGGACACGAGGTTGCAATTACTGCAGCAAAGCTTTAGGTTCTGTTGACACTATAGGTGTAGGCATGTTTGAAAAAATAAAAAAAAAGAGGTGAAATAACATTGTAGAGATGCAACATTTAGTGCCTTTTTGAGTATGGAAATGAAAATGGTTATAACCATGAATGGAGGCTTAGCCTTAAACTGTTTCCTTAATATAGTTGAATGCCTTTTCCCACTCCATTGTGGGAATATAATCCCCATTATAGTGGGATTTAATGACAACTACATTTAATCATTCTTTAAATTATTCTTTTCTATTTAGTCAGGGTTTTACAGAGCTGTCTTTACCCTTGTCATGTGTGTGAGCTTTCAGCACACTGCTAACATGAGTGTGGATAGACTAGATCTCCTCTCTGACCTGTGTTTTGCCCAAATCCAGGGAGAATCCTTCAGAGAATGCCTGAGGAACTGGGCTAAGGCCCCCATGGGAGGCAGCTGTGAATGTAATGCCCCCATAACTTTCTGTTGACATCAAGGCTTCTGCCTGCAGTCACTATTGTGTGTGACTACTGAGGTAGGGCAGCACAAGACCATGCAGATGGGATTGCTGATGCCCTTGGTACTCAGTGCAGTCTTTATGGTTTATCATGCTTTCAAGATATCAGCATAGGGAAGATTAAGAACTTATGAACACTTTAGGTGGTTTCTCAAACTATGGTTTAAAAGGGCAAATTCCTGAAATTGCTCTCCAGAGCTGTCTTAAGTATTTTCAGTAAGCAATAAGGCATGACTATTTCCTTCTCCAGGAATGCTGAGAACTTGGGACCTTGTGCTCCATGCCAGGCTTCTCTTTGTCTGTGTGATAGAGGGCAATGCCTTTAGGTATTTTAGTTAGATAGCTGTTAGTTTTTCTTCTCAAAGATGTGGAAGCATTAACTTGTGCATCTGGCGTGTCATACTCAAGTCTTGAAATTCTGAAAGTGGTTGATGAGTATTAAACAAGACCTAGTAGCTATTCCTGTTGATGTAGGATAGCGAGCAGGATTAAGAATAAACATTACTTTTTACAAATTTGATCATCTCTACTTGTTTAGTGGTACACATCTGATCAAGGTCAGGACAGAAGAGAACTTTCAGATGAGCTGAGTGAATCTTGCTTTCCTTCTTATAACCAGGAAAAAAAAATCCATGAACTTTCTTCTAATTCCTCATGCTACTTTGTTTCCTGGTGATGGTTAGACTAGAAGTTGAAATACTGCAAAAATATTTGGAGCATTTCCCACAAGACAAAATTTAAATTTTGGAAATGGTTAGGATTTCCTGCAGGTATAACTTCAATTAGTGAATTAAAATAAATTAAAAAATATAATAAAATTCCCCTTTTTACTGTTCTTATCACACCAGAACACCTTTTTGCTCTGTGTCACTGAGCAGACTGTCATCTGCCTGGAGAATAGCCTTAACATAAGTTTTATTTTAATAGGTTCTGCAGAAATACATGCACGTGTACATTTTTTCCTATGTAGTTAAGTGGTATTATTATTTAAAAACACAAGAAAAAAATCAGCCAACAAACACCTTCTCTACTTAAATCCTCAAAAATCAGCAATTCAGTTTGTTCCTTAGCAGATGATTGCACAAGTTTCTTGATAGGCTGGAACTGACTCTGTGGTGCCAGCATCATATACCATGGTGGCCTACGTTATGTTGAGTCATAATGGTTGCCAGAGCTAAAACTTGTTGTTTTCTTTCCTTAAAAAAAAAAAAAAAAAAAAAATCAAACAAAAAAACATGAAAAATACCTTATTTATCATGTTTTTTTATTACATCTTTATGCAGGTGGTCTCCATACCAGGAGACGAGCCTGATTGGGCAGGAGACTGGAGCCCCGAAGGGGAAACGGGCGTCTCCTACCCCTTTTGGGAGGGTTGGCAGGTACAACATGTGGTGTTATGTGAGTCTATGGGAGCATCTGATCTTTTTTCCCCCCTCACAGCGTGGGAAAGTTTCCAGTTCCAAAGCACCAGTCTGGTCTCCGTGTGTGGCTTTCTCCATAAACGGTGGTGTGGAAGTGTAAAGCATGCAGCGCATGTAATTTAAATCTCGAGCATGTGCCAGATACTCTTATCATTCTCCAAGTGGACATGCATGGAAGAGCTTCGTAAAGGGGCTCTCTCTGGGCCTGTCTTCTAAATTTTGTTTTGCTTTTCATGTATTCTTTTTTCTTTTGATGTAGAACTCCTTAAAGACTTCAACAAGGCGAAAGAAGAGAACGTCCTTTAAAAGAAAAGCCAGCAAAAGAGGAAACGATGTAGGTATTCAAGTGCTTTGGATATCATGCTCCTTTTGTTTGAATGTCTAAACACAGACTTAAAAGTTTTTGGGCTTTTTTTTCCTTTTTTTTCCACTGAACTGTTTAATGTGTTTTTCCCCTGGGAAATTCCATGATATTGAATTTGTTATTAGAAGAGATAAAATTCGTATGAAAAGTTTTATTTTCTGAGTTGATTTTTTTCAAGAAACAATGTACCACACTGTGTCAGAAGGACCATCACCTTAAAGAAGGTATGCTCCCTTGGGATGAAGACACTCAGCTCACACCCTTTTTTTCCACTAAGCAGAACAGGGGTGTGAAACTGGGGTTGTGAAACCCATGGTGAGTGCCCTCATGCAAGACTGTGGTCCAGATGTGATCTGTTTTTGGATGTCTTCTTCAGGGGATCTCGTATTAAAATTGGACCACAGAGAGAGAAAGCAGTTTATTATCTATTGGTTTATTTCCATATGTCTATAGAAAACCTTGCTTCCATATCCTCCCTAGTGGATTAATTATATAGACAAGCAGCCTCACGGGACAGGTGGAGAGAGACTCACCCCTGCCTAGCCAGGGCTCTCTGGTTCAAGTCTTTTCTTTTATGGTGGGAGACCCGCAGACCAGAAACTGGAATCTGTGTCTATAAAAGCCCAGGACAGTGGCCTCATTACTGGGCTCTGGGGTGTCCTGCAGGGGCTGGGGAGTAGGGACGCAAATAGTTTTCCCAAGGATGTGTCATGTTGGATCTGTGGCATTTTTTCAAAGGTGGGAAGGCAGTAAGGCCAGGAATTTGAGAGCAGATTGTCTGCAAATAAGTACTTATGCAACTTGTATGTTAGATGGAATTAATGGAAAAAGTAACTTATCTCATTCTGTTTTCCTTTGGAAAGACTGTTTGTATTAGAAATAACACTGTCTCTATTAGAAATAGCACTGTCTCTGACACATTACCAGTGTTGTGTGAATAATTGTGGGGAACAGGGTCAGGAGTAATCTCAAAATAATTTTGAAATAGTTGTAAACTACCCTCAGATGATATTTTCCCCTTATTTTATTCAGTTGTTTCAGCTGTATAAATTGCTCTAACTGGGCACCGCATTGACATGGCTGTACTATTTCCAGTACCTGAAGTAGTTTTGCCAGAGCTAGGTTGGGTCTTCTGTGTGTGCTATGCCAAAGAATCTTGCATCCCTCGTACTGAAGCTGTTTCTTGCTTCTGTTTCTCAGGATAACAAAGGCCGGCCTTTTGTGATAAAACCTATCTCCTCTCCGCTCATGAAGCCACTGCTGGTTTTTGTCAATCCAAAAAGTGGAGGGAATCAGGTAAGACTATCAGCTGGGTCTGGATTGTGAAGTTTAAGTTTAACAGCAGGGTTTGTGCACATGGCTCTATTTCTTGGCCAGTCAGATAGAAAGGACTCTCTGCCCGAAGAAGCCTGAAGACCTTCCTCAGAAGAGGTCCTTGCTGTGGAATGGCCTTTCTTCTTCACTAGAGTTGGATGACTGGAATGGATATTTGAATATTTGAGTGGCTGTACTCCTATCTTCAGATTCTTGAAAGGAATCTAAAATGACAGTTTGGAATTTTTCAGAAGATTTCATCTTTTCACAGGGAATTTAGGTTTCCAGTGAAGCCTTTAGGCTTTATCCAAAGAGTGGTTAACTTTGCTAGGAAAGGCTTGTTGAAATTACTGAATGTGAAATGACATATTCCTACGACATCTAAGAAAAATCATTAGTGGTCTTGTACCACAGAGACCAAGTTGCAGTGACTAAAATGCAGCAGACTTCTTCCTTAGGATTCTTGGAATGAATGCTTACCCAAGTGAATATTTCCCTGGTTCTGCCACTTTTTGAATATCAAATAGTTGGAGTGCCTTTCCATAAACAGGGCCTTGTAATAGGAAAGACTGGTGTAAGATACAACAGAGGCCTATAGAGCATGGAGAGTAGTATAGGCACTGCTCATTTTCTCCTCCATTAGAATTAGAGAGGATATCAAATTCAAAACAAAAGGAAAAAGCTGGTTCTTTTTACAGTCTGTAGTTCAGTGAAAAACTCCTTCCATTAGGATGTTGTGGATGCTAAACATTTACATGGGCTGGAGGAGATATTTGCAACTGAAAAAATGTGAAGTCCTGTACCTCCCTCTGGTTCAAGAGTTCTATGAACTGCACACAGCTGAGACTGGAGGACCTATGGCAAACATCCCATTCATTTTTTCTGTTCTT
This sequence comes from Geospiza fortis, assembly GCF_000277835.1. Lineage (NCBI taxonomy): Eukaryota > Metazoa > Chordata > Aves > Passeriformes > Thraupidae > Geospiza > Geospiza fortis. The sequence goes on along the minus strand of NW_005054414.1, from coordinate 55,813 downwards.
ATACCTTTTCCTAGGTACTGTGACTGCTATTCTTGGGAAGAGCAGGGAAGGTGTCAGGCAGAAGAGCCATCCCTAGGAAGGGAGAGCTATGGCAAATTCCTGATGTGTACCCTCAGGCCATGTCTGAAAGGCATTCTTGAGTTAGAGTACAAGTTCAGCCCACAGAGTTCTTAGCTCCCTGCTACTAGTAAGAGATCCTGTCACTTTATGTGTGGGCAGAACGTGAAGGAAGGGATTTGAGTGGGAATATGAACCTCAGAGTTTGAGAAAACAGAAATTATACCTTTAGATGGTGGGCTGGCCACACTGCATAGAGTGAGGGACCATTGGGGCAGCTGTACCTCACAAAATCCTTGACTCCTGCTTCATTAGATGGAAGAGGTTACAATGATGATTGATCATCATGATGATGGTGGAGGTCACTGTCATTGCTTGGGCATTGGGCAGCACACTGTTCAATGTGATGGAGATTTTGGCTACAATCTGGTTCAACTTCTTCTGTCATGGATGAGGGTGAGGTGGGATAACAGAAGTTTCTTCTTGTTGCAGGTGGTGAGAAGCAGGAGAACAGGTTGCTGTGGGAGATGAACCTTTGGTCTGACCCCAACTGCCTGTTCTTATGGACCATTAGTGATCTGTGTTGTTGGAATTGGTCTATATGCCTGCATGTGCACCTCGTCCTGGACTGCTATCCTACAGAGCAGTCATTTGCTATGCCACTTTCTAGTTTGTCTTCTTGTTTTATGTTGGCTTTATAAAGCACAGAAAAAAAGAAAAGCAGTTGAAATACAGTGAATAATGCACACTATTATTTCCAGTAATCATTAAACTGCTCATAACTTCCCTTCCTTTGATTTTTCTTTCTTGCCAGGGCACCAAGGTTCTCCAAATGTTTATGTGGTATCTGAATCCACGCCAGGTCTTTGATCTCTCTCAGGAAGGGCCGAGAGATGCGTAAGTACTTGAGCCCTCATTGCTGGGCACCCTATTTCTGGTCTGGTCAGGAAAACAGGAAAAGATCCAACTTGGCTGCATTACTGACTGTGTGAGGTTTACATATCCAGGGTATGGTAGAAAGGGGAATATTCTATTTGCAGGGTGCCCTGATGAAGGAAGGAATGATGAATCTGACTCCATGTTCTCAGAAGGCTAGTTTATTATTTTAAGATTCTATATTATATTAAAGAATACTATACTAAATGATACTAAAGAATACAGAAAGCATACAGACAGAAGGCTAACAAGATAATGAAAACTCGAGACTCTCTCTAGAGTCATGACACAGCTTGGCCCTGATTGGCCAATGAGTGAAAACAACTCACAGCGGAAACCAATGAAACAATCACCTGTGGGTAAACAATCTGCAAACACATTCCACACATGAGCACAACACAGGAGAAGCAAATGAGAAAAGAATTTGTTTTGCTTTTTCTCTGAGGCTTCTCAGCTTCCCAGGAGAAAAATCCTGGGGGAAGGGATTTCCCCAGAAAATGTGAATGCCACAGAGGAAGGGCTGCAGTGAGGGCTTTTGTGAGAAGAGGTCAGGAACTGCCTCCATGTCCAGATAGAGGTAGGTCCAGATGGCTCCAAGGCTCACTGAGGATCCCAATGCCTGACCATTCCCTAATGAATGAGCATTCCAGCAGGGAGAGGCTGCCTCCAGCCTGTGACACCATAGCACAGTGCAACTGTCCCTGCTCACTGAGTAACTAACTCAGCTTAGCCAGACAATAATTGAAGTCCAAACCTCTTCCAAGGGAGAGAGTACCTCTCTTTAAAGGGCTGATTTTTGCTGCCAAGGGCTGAGAAACCATCCTTCTGTGGTACTTGACATGGGCATACTGGCTTTTCTTAACCATCTGTTCAGAACTACTTTCATTTGTAGATCTGCTTTGTATGTTTTTGTAAATGATATTATTATAACTATTTTACAGTAATAATATAAAATCAAATATTTGCCTGTAGAAGAGCAGTCCAAGTGTTTCCTATTCAAGGCACCCAAGCTTTTTATTTTCCTGCAGAAGCACCTGCACTGCTCTTCTCTCATGATGTTTAGAAGTTTTAAGTTAGACATATGTTTTTCAGAGCTGTATAATGGGGAAAAGGAGCGTTAGTTTGTCTGGTCATTCAGCTGTCTAGATGTGAATGTCCCCACCTTCATTAGAAAATATTTCATTATGGCTTTCTGAAGGGTGCAACTGAAGAAGCAGGACTTCAATGGGTGCTTTTTTTGGTCTCTCCTGTTGATATTTAGATCACATATCCAGAGAAAGAACTCTATTACATATTCTTGCCTTCTGTGGTGTTAAAATACTAGTTGAAGAAGCTGTCACATTATACAAGACTCAGAAACGGTAGCTCAACAAGTCATGATGAGGAACATTAAATATTGTTTTAAAACCTCAGTGTTTAAATTTGTTTACTTTAGGGTAAGAGAAATATGAAAGATTTTGACCTCCCTAGAGGGAATTTGAAAATCTGGGAAGATGCTAAAGTGATCAAACACTTGTCAGGAGGTGCTGCCTGACATGGAGGAAGGCCTCATTTCACATCCTAGTGGTTTTGCATTTCCACCTCTACTCATATTCTTAGTAATGAATATTTGAAAATGCAGTAAGTGGTGGTTACACTGTCACTCAGCAAAATGCATTAAAAATGTCTGCATTGCTGTTCTTACATTTTTCTCCTTTTTCCTCCCTTCTCCTCCCTGGGCAGGCTGGAGCTGTACAGAAAAGTGCCGAACCTGCGGATCCTGGCGTGTGGCGGGGATGGGACGGTAGGTGGCAGGGACCTGGCAGTGCCATGGTCTTTGGCCAAGGGATTAAACTCCTCACAGTGGTGGGTTTCCCACCTCACCCTGCCTGCAGAGGCACGGAGAGACAACATATCTTACACTTGTGAAATCTGATATTTGTTTTTCAGTTTTCTGTGTGGTCTGGTCTGTGAAGATATAAGGCCAGGTTCTCATGTCCAAAGCTCACTTTCCTTTATGCATAAAGATTTTGTACAGCTTAAAAGGAATAAAAAATAACTCTGCTGGTCTCCTGTCATTATATACATTAGGTCTGAGGGTTAACTTAGTGTCTGGGAGCCATTATATCTTAATTTCTGCTCCTTCCTGCTAGACCCTGGCAGATCCAGGTTCAGTACTTTTCTTTACAAGACAATTTCTGTGTTCCTGGATAAGTGAATGGGGTCAGGTCTTGAAAGGGTTTGTGCACCTTCATTTGGAGAAAAACTCTGCAGCTCATGGTCTGAAGGTCATGAGTGGTAATGGAGTTATAACTGCATTCTCTTTCCAGTACTTCAAAATATTTAAAATCTCAGTCTGTGACACTGAATGCTAATACAGTTGAAAAACTGACCTTTAATTGCTAGGGGCTCAGTTCTTCAGCATGCATTTGATGGCAATTTTAGTAGTAAGTATGGTAAGGAAAATGCATTACTACTCACAAGATGCAGTGATTGGACAGAACATATCTATATAGATGTTTAGGGCATGGAGATGTGGTTGGTTTATTTTGTAGAGAGCTGAATCCCCTCTCTTAATTCACCTTGGCTTGAACTTCTGGGGAGATTTTTGCAGCTTTTGTGTGTTCTTTTAACACCCCAGGGGTAGGGATATTAATATCAATGTGTCCCCTGCAAGAATGAAGAAAAAAAATCTGTGATAAGACCACTGCCTTGCTGGTACGTGAGAAGAAAGACATGACTGTTACTGACTGATGAACTTTTCCTTTAAACATGAAAGGCAGTCCTTTAGCCGGAGGCATCAGCTGCAAAAAAGTATTTCCATCTGTTTTCTTTCCCATCTGAGGAAAGGGGAAAAAAGATTATCATTAAGATATTAAAAGAGAAAAGAATACAGCTACATTAAATCAGCCCATCCTATTTCCCTTTGCTGCACTGTGCGAGAGGTGGCAGCACCTTCTCATTAGTATGAGCAGCACTCCACTGTTACCTCTGCTGCTGCTCAGTTTGAAACAAATTAATATCTAGTTATTCCCAAAGCCATTACATCTAGAAATGAAAAATCTGGCTCAAATGGACTTAATGAATATGCAATGAGACCAGATGTTACCTCTCATTATTGAGGTGAATCAGAACTTTATAGTAACTTTTCCATTGTCACTTCAGGGCGGAAGTGGAAAGCTTTCCTTTCAAAGTAGTCAGGAGCTATCTGTTTACAGGGAAATTGATAGCACGTGTCATCCTGGATTGTGCAACTAATGTACAAGGTTTAGAAGTGACCTCAAGTTAAATAGCAACATTGTGCTTATAAATGGCAATTTGTTCATCAGTTAAAAGCATTTACAAAAGTGGTGGGTATTTTGATGTTACCTGTAGCAGTGGGCTGAAGCACAGATGTGTGGATTAAGTCAGTGGCAATGACAATGACCAACTTCTTTAAGAAGTCCTGGCCCTACTGATGTTATCTTGACTTTTCATTCTGTCTCCTGTTATCAGTGCAGAAATATAGATATTTTGAAAGAGAGAGGATTACTTACCTCTGAAAGCCCTTTAAAGACCTCAGTATTTTTGGTGACATCCAAGGTCATGAGAGCTGTAAGTACTTGAGATGTCTGTTGTCAGACAATGAACTGAAGTAAGGGGATCATATCCCAGATGAATGCTTTAATAATTGGACAATTGGTTATGATAAATAGCTGTCTGATAAATGCCATTTGTGCAAAATTAAATTTATTTCGAAGAGACTTGGAGAAAGAAATACCCTAGAATACTAAATAGCATGGTGGTTTCTGTATTTATCAGGCCACCTCCTCTGCAGTTCTTCAACCTCCAGCTATTTTTCCTGATGACCATGTTATACTGGGTGCCTTTTGTGAAGCTACTCTGGTTTGGATTGAGAATATCTTTGAAATCACAGTAATATTAGCTGGGACAAGCAAAATTCAATCCAGCTGTAGTCAGGATTTAGGCTTTCTGTCCTATTTAAAAGCTCACATTTGCAGTAGAAGCTGCATCTTTGAAAACGGGCAACAAGAAAAAAATCTTCTGGTAATTTTTATTAATTCTTTATCTAAAAATGCAGCACAGGTTCTTCACTATTTTTTTTTATAAGTGACAAGTAGTTTAAGGAAGACTCCTCTGTTTCTGCAGCAAGAATTTCAGTCATCAAAAGTTTGATAACTTCTTTAGCAAAAATTCTTTGTCCCTTTTGAAAATTATCATTTAATGAGAACAAAATGATTTACAGTAATTTGTTCCTTCTGGCTAGATTTCTGTTTGAAAGCTTTATGTAGTCCAAAAGAAAGATAGAAGAAATAGCTCTCTGAAATAACTAATAGCTTAGGATACGAAAGAGACAGATTCACTCTTCCAATTCAAAGCCTCCACCCCTGAGCTGTAATCTGCGTTTTGGTCTAGTCTTTTATTCTTTTATTAGGTATGTGTGTGTGTGTATATCTGTATATTTTGTATATAAATATATAGATAGATAGATATAGATATAATGCCTTGTACTGGACAGGACTAAGGTCTCTTGTATGGGAGAGGGAGACTTGTGAGCAAGTTCATGCTTGGCAGGACAAGTTCTGAGACACCATGCTGTTTTAATGTGTCTCTCATTTTCTTTCATACTGTTTGTCAAAGGTTGAGTTTCTTTTGACACAATGGTAACTGAAAAAAAATTACCTTGAATTGTCCATATTATTCTTCATTCATTTCTAGATTTCCTTTACGTGCTCTTCTCTGTAAAAAAGAATATATGATCAAAATATGTCTTTTTGCCTATAACATTCCTAAAGGTTCTCCTAATTTTCCTTTTTATAGGTGGGCTGGATCCTGTCCATCCTCGATGAGCTGCAACTCAGCCCCCCACCTCCTGTGGCTGTCCTTCCGCTTGGCACTGGGAACGACCTTGCCCGCACCCTCAACTGGGGTGGGGTAAGGACTGGCTGGGGTACCTTTATGTGGGGTTCTCAACTTGCTGCTCAGATTTAGTTCGGCAGGGTGGAATTTCCTTTTGGCTAAAATAGCAGGCAGGGCTGTGTCCAAGGTTTGTTTCACTCTGGCAGAATGGTTTGCTTCAATTTGCAGTCTGGGATTTTGAATTACTAATGCTGTTGTTGCAATAGAAGTGTATGTAGGTGCATCTGGTATTTCAGGCCAAGTAACAAGGACAGTAAACAGGCTTCTAATTTAAGCATAATTTAAACTTTCTCTTTGTTTATCCTTTACTACAGCGCTGGGCTTATTCCAGGAAAGGCAGATATTCTTTTAATTCCTCTCCTTATGGCCTTACTTTGCCTGCCCTAGACTCAATAGTCACTTATTAAAATGCTTGATCGAAAATTTATCGAGGGTTTTGGGCATGTGTGAAAGGAGGGAAGTTTGTAATTGGTAACTTGATTTTTTTTCACGATCCATGGCTGATACTCTGGTCACTCTGCTGTCAGGGTTACACAGATGAGCCAGTGTCTAAGATCCTGTGCCATGTAGAAGATGGAACCATTGTCCAGCTGGACCGTTGGAATCTCCAGGTTGAGCGCAACCCTGATTTGCCCCAGGATGAGCTGGAAGATGGGGCACGTAAGGTTAGAGCCTGCTTTTTCCCATGGGAGCCACAGAATTCTTATGAACTTCTTTGGGTTACACTTTAAGCAGCATGGGTGGGGAGTTCTGCAACTTTTAAATTTTTTATTTGCATCTCTCCCTTTGATTCTTTTCATATGTCAGTGATTCCACTGAAAGGCATTTATTTGGTGTTTGAAACACCCTGGCATTGAACATTTATATCAAAGATTAAACTCTGGGAAAAAATCCCTAGCATTTTATCAGAAAGGTCATTGTTGCTTTTCTCTAGTTGCGGGAAAACTGCCATCCAATCCCCAATTAGACAAAACTAAAAAGAGGATGTAAAATTTAATTCCTTAGGATTTTGTTAATGGATACCAGCTGTTTCCTACTTTACAGCAAGGTGTAGTGTATTTTTGTATTTAACTTCTTTCTATGTGGCTCTCCATGTAATCTCCACTAGTGTATCTTGGTAGTTGAAGAATGGGAAAATTTTTGCAAGGAAATCACATAGTAATTTATCATTTGGACTGGAGATGTTGAAAGTACTACAAAACTAAAAAAGCCTCCCGATTCTGTGAGCCATTTTCTTCTTCTCAGTTATAATTTCCAGCTTATCTATTGGATGCTACAGTTGCCTCTCTACAGCCCTACTGAGTGTGTGAAACGAAGAAGAGGCCAGATGTGTGCCTGCCTGCTTCATGGGTCCTCAATAGGATTAGGGCTTCTTTGGGACTTGGCTTGCTCCAGGTTATATATGGAGTGAGAAGAACACAGCTGGAGCTTCATTTGCCATGCTGAGCTTGAGGAGCCAGCAAAACCTTTGAAAATCTTTGTGTTGGTGATTAGTTAAGTGGTGCAGCCTTATGGGGAGTCTAAATGACAACATAAGGAACCCTCTGATGTGTTAACAAAGATACACATATGATCATAAAGCACTGTAGGTCTATTTGTGTTCTTTGGGCTCTTGTATCTGATTATTTTCCACCAGCCATTACTAACCTTCAGAGCAACCTTCTGCTTACATTTCCCTGACATGTTCCGCTTTGTTCTTTGTAGGTTTCCATGATGAGCCAAATTTAAATAGTTAAACCCTGGTGTGTTGAGAAATGTTCCATTCACATTTCAATGTCTCTTTATTATCTAATTACAGCTTCCCCTCAATGTCTTCAATAATTACTTCAGTCTTGGATTTGATGCACATGTTACGCTGGAGTTCCATGAATCCAGAGGTAATAGGAACTTTTTATTTCCTTAGCCTTGTTGATACGTACGAGAGGAAAAAGTGATTGTGTTATGAATTTCCAAGGGACTTCATGATTAAGAAATGAAAAAAGTACAAAGACAACTGTGATGTACTGGAGGAAGAAGGCTGAAAGGGAAGCTTTACAAAGTGTTAGATCTTGCAAAGGAGATAATCTATAAGTCAAGTGTGAGTATGGAAGTGGAGGGAAGGGAAGAGCCACAAGACTGGAAGTGGCAGGAATAAAATTATGTTCTCAACTGAACAGCTGTTACCTATGGATCAGTATACCACACTCTGGACTTGGTACAGACCCAGAATTCTCTATGCAAGTTAAAGGGTTCAATGTCCACCAAAGCGTCGGGAATTTGAGCAGCTGTAGCACCTTGTCTGTCCCCTTGCCAGTGGCAGCTATGCCACCCTGTACAGGCTGACAGGTGGCTTAAGGACTGATATGAGCAGCTTTGCACTGATATGAACAGCTCTATCTATATGGTTTAGGCAGGTGTGCTTGTAGAAACAAACCTTGCTCAGGTGTCTGCCTTCAGCTTTTGATTATTCCAGCTTCATATGCAGGTATTTTTTCTGAAACACAGCCTTCCTCATAGTCACTGTCATACTATCAGAGTGTCATTTCAAGATGAAAAGATAGCACTCTAATGTCAGGCTAAATAAAGAGCAGAATACATGATGGAATGAGCTAATGCATATTTTATGATGTTTAAGACTGCTTCAAGCTTTAGGAATAATAATGAGGGGCCACAAAAGGGCACAGGAATGAAATTATGACAGCTGTATGCATTTTTTTTTATGAGTGCATGTCACTCTGCATTGCTAATGTGACTATGAATATACTGTATAGATTAAATGCATGGCTACTTTCTCATTTAATGGAGGCATTATTTAATAATGAAGTTATGGAGCCCTATAAAGGATGAATGTTATTCTAGACATGCCAGGGTTTTAAAAATTTACATGGGTGAAAAAGCACTTGGCAGAGCAAGCTGAATGTCTGAGTTTGTATGGCCAGGAGAGCTTCTGTAGCACAAGTCCTCACTGCTGGTGTCATCCTCGTCTTCTCAAATGCTAAAATATATGAATTCTATGCATTTTAGAAGAGGAAAGCTTATAGGAAAGCCTTGAAGGTGTTGTTGGTGTGTGGTTGTATTGTTTTTCATGTGGAGTTGGGGTTGTTCTGCCTGGAGAAGAAAAGGTTCCTGGGAGCACTTATTATAGCCTTTCAGTACTTGAAGGGGATTTATAAGAAAAATGGGTCCTGTTTCAATAGCACAAGGGACAATGGCTCTAAGCAAAAATAGTGTAAATTTGGACTAGCTATAAAGAAGAAGTGTTTAACAATGAGGGTTGTCAAACACTGGCACAGGTTGCCCAGAGAGGTGGTGGGTGCCCCATCACTGGAAACGTTCGAAGCTGGATTGAATGAGGCTCTGAGCAACCTGGTCTAGGTGAACATGTCCCTGCCCATTGCAGATGGCTGGACTAGGTGGACTTTAAGGCTCCTTCCAGCCCAAGGAATCCTGTGGCTTGGTGAATTAAGCAACGCAAAGCAGATTATGATTTTATTTACCACAGATGATAATCCAGAAAATTTCTTAGCAACGGTAGCAAAATGTAAAGTACTTTCACAGCTATAGCACTCGTGCTCTTCAGGTAATTGACTGCATGCAATTTCTTATGTGGAACTATTGTAATCACATATAGTATTAAAACAAATTAATATCATGCCTGAAAACCAAAATAAGATAAATTGATATGAGCTCTCAGCCAACAGGACACTTAAAGCACTAGATATTGGCCAGCTGTTATATTCAGAATAAGCAGTGATTGCAGTATCTCAGAGGAACCTATATATTAATGTGATCTTTTCCATGGCAACCTCTACACTTTTCTTGTGACTAATTAGATTGAGAGTTGAGGATTGGATCCAAGTCTGATGTATTTAGCTCTGCTTTTTGGGAAATGTTCTGTGTACTGGCTCTTTCCAACTTTCTCCGTTAGTATCCTTATGCTTTGGTGGAGCATGGAAGATGCAATTTACTTTATCCCTGCTGACATGCTGTTTGATCCCCCAGCTGTGCAGGACTGGTCATTTGCAGGAAACTTCCCCACTGCACACAGACAGAGTCTAACACATTCCATTTTTATACTTCTTTGATGGTTTAGGAGGAGTGAGGATGGAGTGAACTTAGGATATGCACTCAATAATTCACTTCTTCTAATCAACCTAAGGCTCTATTTTCCATCACAGAGTCCTTCCTCCCTACCCGTGCTCGTCTGTGTTGGCAGAAGGAGGACCAGGGAGGTTGAGGGACTGCTGAGTCCCTGACATCAGAAAGGTTCCTTTTCCTGTTCTAAACTGGGGCTTTAGTTAGGGGGAGCGTTTGTCATAAGATCCATGTAAGTTCCAGTGCTGTGGTGTCTGCTGTCTGGAGCCATTAGGGGTACTCACATGAGAGAATGTGCAGCACAGGCACCAAGCCTTCAGAAGCCTTCTGCTGCTTAGCATGAGGTGTTTAGACTCTTTGCAAAGAGCTGTGAGCTCACTAAGTGAGATGAGATTGACTTATGCAATTAAATTCATTGTTTGAAGTAGAAGTGGCCCTGGCTGAGTTTGAATCACCTGTGACACAGCAACAGATATAGTAATTGAGCCAACAAGCAAATCAGAGACCTCAAGCAGCTCGTTCTTACAAAATGGAGCTGTATTTTGTGAGATGTAGTGGCTTTCAAGAGAACTGGAAGTATTGTTTTAAGTGGTCATTTGAGAGGTAATTTGGCTGTATCCACACTAAGGTGATGTTTTAGCCAGAAGGACTGCCTTGGTAGTTTGATGTTTTCACTGGAGAATCAACGAGCCAGGGTGAGTACCTGGCACTAACACTGAATACAGGCTCAGAAGGGCTATTTCTGGAATCTCTAGATGCCACAAACAAGGAAAGCAGTTTCCAAGGAGGCTTAAGGATGTACTGTATTCTGGGAAATGTGCCTCATATTGGGAGATTAGGGGAATTCCATTTAGCTTATTGGAAAGAGGGTTAAGAGGTATTTAATCACTGTCTTTAAGTATTTACTTGATGAGAAGATATCTGATAGTTGAAGGCTCTTTAATCTGACAGGGAAGTATAACAAGATTTAGCAGTTGGCGGTTGAAGACTGAAAATTTCAAGATTGGAAACCACCACATTTACATTAACAGTGAGAATAATTAACCATTAGAGATACATTACTACTAGACTTAAAATTCTCCATCTCTTAGAGTCTAATCAAAATGAAATGGGTTTCTAAATAGGTTTTAGAGTAACCAATTCTCTTTTTCGTTTATTTTTCTGCAGAAATCTTTGGGTAGAAATGTCTATTCCTTAGTAACTCTTTAACACATCAGAATTTAGGGGCTATTTCATCTTGTAATTTACTAATGCTTTACTCCTGGTTCAAAGCATGGGTTATTGTTCCATAAATTTCTAATAATTCTTACAGTTTTGTTCTCCACTGTTAGAAACAGAAGTCTAAAAATTCTCTTCTATCATAAGATGAATAGTCAGAGAGGTGTTAAAGTAACTGATTGAATTCTTGTTACCTCTTTGCTCTATTTTCACACTCTACAAGAAAAGGGAAGAATTCAATATCAGTGTTTGAAATCTGATAGCAGAGAAAGGCACAGATGGGGGACTCACACATGGAAAACATATTTATGGTAATATTTTCTATGAGTGATACTGAAAGCACTGTAGTGTTGGCAGAGAATGTGAAGATATAATGAAGTCTACTTGTTTCATTAGGGTGTTCATACTTTTTTTTTCATCCTTTCACAGAAGCAAATCCAGAGAAATTCAACAGCCGATTTAGAAATAAAATGTTTTATGCTGGGGTAAGTACAGATTTGTCTCACAGAACGATGTTAACTTAGTTGTTTGAATGTCTTTTTAATCACCTTCCCCCTCACTTTCTCACATCAGGAGCTCATGCCAGTTTATTCTGCCTGTTAAAATTTCAAGTGCACTCATGCTGTTTCTGGCAGTGCCACACACAGGTGTCTGTAGGAAAGAGCTTGTGATACTGTTATTATACAAAGCTGGGCAGATGAGAAAAGTGCCACTCCTTTGGAAACAGTCCTGGTCATATCTTGGTCCCTCTGCTTCTGGCTCATAAGCTTCTCAAGACACTGCTCTGCTTCTTTCAGGGCTTGGGAACTGCATTGGTACTGACTTTCCTAGAGGAATTCCCCAAATTTTGGCCTATATCTTTGTAGCTTTGAGGAGCAGTCTTGGATGTAGGGTGATGGGGAGTGCAGGGCACCAATGAGATATTTGGAGTGATTCATGATGGGTGAATATGTACATATAATTACCCACTTGTGCATTCAGGAGGAAATGGACAGCACTTTATTCTAAAGCCATTAAGAGTACACACTAGTTTGATAATGAATGGCATATAATGTATTTCTAGATGATAACACCCATGCGCCCTAAATATGGAAACAAGTATGTGAGCAAGAATTTGTGCTTAATGGTTCAGGATACCATTGAACTTGGGTGTTCAAGGACTTTTTTTCAGTTAAGCTCTCAAAAGCAGAAGTATCACAATTTAAAACAATACAATCAAATAATGTATTTTGAGAGAGTAAGTTTGACCAAAGGATGGCATTTTGGTAATTCGCTCTGTGGAGGGATAAAAACTGGGGGAAAAAAAAAAGAGTGGAAGTGTTGACAATTCCTGCACTGATCTCTGTTGCAGGCAGCCTTTACAGACTTTCTGCAAAGAAGCTCAAGAGATTTATCCAAGCATGTTAAAGTTGTGGTGAGTATAAGAAATTGTGTCATAGCGTTGTGGGAAGGGGGGTGGAGGTGGAGGTTTGGAGGGAGAGTGAGGTGAGAGTTTAATGGCTCTGTTACTTTTCAGTTTTGAGCATGACATTTGCAACACATTCCAAGGAAAGTCTTGGGAAAGTTTTTACAAAGCAGCAACACTTCTCTTGTCTGTGGCTCCATTCAGCAATTTCTCTGTGCTCTGTCACTTTGGCTTTGTAGTGTGATGGTACAGACCTGACTCCAAAGATCCAGGAGCTGAAGTTCCAGTGTATAGTGTTTTTAAACATACCCAGGTAAGCTCAAAATGGATTCTTGAAGTTATGCAAGAAAAATAACAATAGTTTTCAAAAGACACCTAACAGTTTTCCTAGGCTGGGTGAATGTGCAGGAAGCATTTTCTCACCTCATTGAGAGCTGGCTCCTTATAATGCTGTTAATGAGCTATGCAGAATGGCATCAGAGCTCAGCGTGCAGCAAAACCATTCCTTAAAAAGTTGAGTATCCTGATACAGTAGAAATGCTTAACAAGCACACTTCAGAAAGCTGTGCATCTAACCTGCAAACAAGTTATTAAAAGGACAGATTGTTGCTATAGGACAAGAAATAAAATGACACAGACACGCAGCTGTTCAAGGTAAAAAAGAGGGAAGATTAATTTCTGACTCTAACATTTATAGATTTCCAAAAGGGACAGTGGATTGGAGGATGATAGTGCCACATCTCCAATGACACTGGACAAACCAACAGTCCATCAAATTTTTCCTTCTCTATAAAAGAATGCAGAACAATAAGTTATTTACATAAAGTGCATGAGAAAGTTTGTTAAAGAATGTTAACATCAGAAGGCTTAGAAAATCTTAAAAAACAGGGCGACATCAGATATCTGGTCTTTTGCTTAATTAGAGTCCAAGTGTGATAAAAAGGAAAGGGGAGGAGGGGACAGAAATGGAGAGAGGGGAAGGATAAATATTTTAGCAGTTAAGGAATACCAAGCTGCCGAAAGAAGTCACAGTTTTAAACATGTTACAAGGAGTCCTTAATAAAAAATAAAGCGGAATTATCAAAAGTTGTTGGTCTCCTGTTCTCTAGAACAGTAGTCTCCAAATTTAATTTAATTGTGCATTTCTGTCAGTAAAAAGCTTTTAAGCACTGCCTCAATAATGTATATTTATAAATTATATACATGTAACTCTATTCTAGTATTACCAAAAAATGTATGTTTTTAATGTTTGCTTTCTTATTGAAAGTAAAAGTCATAGTTTTCTTCATACACTTTGTCTTGTCAGTTGTGAATTTTTCTTGCATGTACCCCACTTTGGAGACCATTGCTTTAGACAACCTCCTACTTTGCTCCGCAGGCAGTCCCAAGCACTTAATCTTCTGAGTCCTTCACTGCAAGCTCATACTTGGTGTCACCTCTCCAAAGTTCCCCCTTCTATCCCTTTCAGATCACTTTTACATCTATTCTTTGATGGTAGAAAAGAGACATGCCTCAGCTGTATCTGTTCCTGCTTCTTATTTCTCCCTGCCTCCTCAAACTAAGCAACTTTTTGCATTCCTTGTGCTGAGCTAGCAGGGAGAGGGGAAAGAGGGGCAAAACAGTTTTATGACTCAACAGCTTACCAGCAGGAA
>NW_005054414.1:31097-41406 GCF_000277835.1 Geospiza fortis | reverse complement strand
GGAATCAAAGCAAATAGGGAGAGCTGCTGCTCTCTGACCTATTTCCTGGTGTTTCCCCATTTTCCTCTCCGAGAGGAACCTGATAAAGTTTATGACAGGTACACCTGAGGGTGTTGTATCAGCTTGGGAACAAAAAGAACAGCCCAAAAAGCTAAAAATCAGGACCTCTCAGGGCAAGCTGCTTTCTCCAACTGGCTCTCCAAACCTGTCTCTGTAGGTATTGTGCTGGCACAATGCCCTGGGGGAATCCTGGTGACCACAGAGACTTTGAGCCCCAGCGTCACGACGACGGCTACATCGAAGTCATTGGCTTCACCATGGCCTCGCTGGTGAGTAGAGGGGGAGCTGCCAGGCTGGGAGGGCTCCCTGGGCAACACTGCAGAGTGCAAAATACTCCTTGTTACTGAAAATCAGATGTGTAGTCAGATGCTCTGCTGTTAAATGGCAGAGTCAGATAGTTCTTTTCTAATAAGAGAAGTGTTATTTAATAATAATAAGTATTACTTGCAAAATATGGCTGCTTTGCATGTGCAGTGCTCTGAAGTTAAATGGCAAGATTATTGCAGTAAGAACAGTAGGATATCAGCATGAATTCATGATTTTACTGTGGGAATGTTCTATGATCAAATAAATTCTCCTTTCTCTCTTTAGCTTTTGCATTTCATTCTATGGCAATAAAGTCCATTTTTAAGTTTTGCTGGTATATAAATATGAAATAATGGATAAATTTATATGGACATACAGTTTCTCTATGCTCACCAAAAGTCTTGTGAAACTTTAGCAATAGATGTGGAAGACTATTAGTATTTCTTGCATGAATTTTATCTCTCCTTTTTATTCTGCTAGAAAAAGATTTTAATTTGTCAGTGCACTTTCTTCCAATGCCATCTTTAATGTGAACTAAAAGTGAGATACCATAAAAGCAATCTTGCTGTAAACATCCTGGTGTCCTGCTGTGGCAGTGGCTAAACACTGTGACAGGGTCTTCAGGGGCTGATTAAATGCAGCCAGAGTTGGCAATTTTCCCTATGCTAGCACCAGCCTACTTAAGGCACTGCAGAAGTTGTGGGCACTGTGTGCCCAGCAGAAGGCCCACAACTGGATTTGCTGGCAAGTTTTTATAGCTCACACATACCTGGAGGCCTTTGTTGCTACTGTCTCATGTAAGCTAGTTTAAAACAAAGATGGATAAGCCTGTTTTAGCTAAACTCCCCTGCTGTGTGACTTGCCCTCAGTCCCTATTACTTTCAGTAAATACCCACAATAATGGGGTTTGTTTCCTCAAAGAGAAAGTCAGACAAACCTAATCTTCAAAGTAAGCAAAAGGCAGTCTTGGTAAATCTTCGATCTTCCCTTTAAAAGTTTGTCTAGGTTAAGGATACCTTCCTGGACCTCTTTTTTTTTTTTTAATGGGCCTGGTGGATTAGGGAAATAACCCACATGAAAAATTTTGTATATTAGCTTGGTAAATCTTGTGGAATAAAAGTGAAGAGGAGTTTAGGACATGTTTTTGAAAATACTGTCAAAACTTCAGCATGTACAAACTGACAGTTTTCACTCACAAGAGTTGTTTTTGATTTTGCCACTAACACAGTTCTCATCAGTGGAAGTGGCTAGACAGATCTGAAAAGCTACCAATAATTTTAGTTAGGGCTGAATTTAAGAAGTGGGGCCCTTTGAGCTTCTGTTTCTCTTTAAAGGAAGCCTAGTTGAGAACTGTGGGTCTACAGGTGTGCTTTGGTTGTGATGCTGAAGAATGATTATAACCCTAGACAGCTTTGATATAATCCTAACTTGCCTTGTATGTCTCATATGTGCTTGAAGTACCTAAGTGGGTCTGTGAAACCAAGGGAAAGAACTACTTTATTAAAAGCATTATTATATTATTGATCATATTGTTAGTTGATCCATAATGTGCACAGGCCTTGACTTGTGTTTACACTGTTCTCTGTTAGCATTGCATTAATATGAGATTGGATTGTCACATAATAGTCATATTCATTAAAAAAATACATTTCTGCCCAAACATGTCTGCCTAGAACTTGAAGGATCTGCTCATTGTCTTCCTTGCTTAATTTCTTTGAAATGGATTCTTTAACATGATATTTAATTGTTTTAACAAGGTCCTTCTGCTTGCTCTTTTCAGCCTGTCTAATGCTGAGGTTGACTTGATGTGTAAGCTTTCATAATAAAAAATTTAAATTTACTAATTCACATTAAGGATCATTCTGCTCAGGAAAGGGGAAATAGTTTTTCTGTCTCACAGATGTATCTAATTAGGGATGTTGTTTTAAAGAGCAAGTAATTATTAGCATGACTGTTATTGTAAAAACAAACCAACCAAAACAAATTGAAAGCTTTAAGAATGAGTACAGTTATTAATTTGTGTGTGCACACGTGTGTATATATAGATGATGAGTCCTATAATGCATGTGGGTAGATATCTGCTTGTTGCTTTGCAGTTTTGGGGAGAAAACACTTTCATTGTGCTCTTTCAGAATATCTTAGGAATGGAGTACTGTGATATGGATTCTGCCTTCAATGTGGCATTTTGCATTTGTTAACTGCCTCATCTGCCCCTGTTCTGAGCTATCTTTTCCCTGCTTGTCAGACCCCAGGACATCTCTCTAGCAGTCCTGGATGGCTTGAGCCCCTGCCAGGGGGCTCAGAGACCTTGGCACAGAGCCTAAGACGCCTGCGAGTTTGAATTTGACCCATGGAGCAAATTACCACCTTTATATGAAGAATTACAAGTCAAGAGAGTTTAAGTAGAATAATAGTTAGCTTGTTATAGGGTGAAAAGTAGAATTTTAAGGTTTCTAGAATGGGGGCTTAGGGTCCCAAGATGGAGGAATTTGGGTGTGTTTTGTCCTTCTTTCTCCTTCTTCCTAGCCTCCATCTTCTGGGTGATAGTGGCACTTTTGGATTGGTTTAAGGTAGGAATGCACTGTCTAACATAGGTGAGATAGGTATTGGGAAATTATTGTACATAAAGTACATGTAGTTTTTAGTATAAAAGACAACACTGACCTGTTGAATAGACCTCAGCAGGCCAGAGAAAGAATGTTCTGGATAAGAAATAATAAACAACCTTGAAAACCACAACCAAGGAATCCTGACTCCTCCTTTGACTGCTGGGCTGGGAAAAGACTTGTATGTATCTCATGGTCACTCTGACCAGCAGAGATTCCAAGACCTCCTTGGTGTTTTGTTTGTTTGTGTGTTTTATTTGTTCCTTGCAGGCTGCTCTCCAGGTGGGTGGCCACGGGGAGCGGCTGCACCAGTGCCGGGAGGTGACGCTTTTGACGTACAAGTCCATCCCCATGCAAGTGGACGGCGAGCCCTGCCGGCTGGCCCCCTCCCTCATCCGCATCTCCCTGAGGAACCAGGCCAACATGGTGCAGAAGAGCAAGAGGAGAACATCCATGCCTTTGCTGAATGAGTGAGTTGCACATGTGCATGTCCTGAGGCAGGAGGCCCGTGTGGGGCAGCGTATTCTGTCATGGATTTTGCATGTACTGGACTTGCAGCGCATTTGAAAAATAAATTAAAAAAAAAATCACATCTTCTGAAGTCCCTTTTCACTCTATTGTAAATACTTACCTTTCTTCTACTCTTTATCTTCTGAGTTACCCCTCTCTTGCTTTTAGAATGGTGTTCTATCTTTCTGTTATGTATTTATTTATTTAGGGAGGTTTCTGCAGGCTTGGCAGTGTGCCCCTTGGCTTCTGATGGTTCTGCATATGTACGCCATTTGCCCTTGAAGTTTTTATTTAGTTTCTCAGCTTTATTGATCTGCTTTTTAAGCTGCATTGAAGACCCCATAAGAAATTGCCACAATCAAGAGCTAATCAGGACATATTTCAGTCTCTGCTGTGAACACATGCTGCCTGGCGGAGTCTATGGAGAAAGATTTGAATGTCCTGAAAGAACAGTTTGTACTTTGTAGGAAATCCTTCTCCAGTATAGAAACCCAAACGAGAAATGAGTTTTGTAAATGTGACTAAAGAAAAGCTAAGATTGGCAACTAGTAGCTTGTGAAGAGGAATACACAGGACTAACGTTCCTTTTCATGATTACACTTCCTTTACAAGCACTGCAGATATAATTTAATAAGAAGAAACCTAAATAGTCAAATTTTGACCTATAAAAGTGGCCATCCAATAAAATAATTTAGATTCTTTTGTAGAGGGTATTATTGTAATCCTTGTATAGGTCTTTATTGCTGCTAAAATGAATGTTGCAAGGGACTTTGCTGTTTTTCATCAAATATTCCAAATGTGAAGAAAAACAGTCTGTCCCTTATCCAAAGATACTGAACTAGTGCCCTAAAGTTATTAAGAATCCACATTAATTCAAACACTCGTGCACCGAGGCTTTAATAGTTTTGGGGAAATGGATGGGGGAATTTTGCTGTCACAATTGTAATGATGAGGCAAGTTCTGTGAAGAGGTGTAATACCTTCCAAAAGACTAACTCATGTAACTGGGAAAAACAGGACAAGGTCTTAGGCACACCTTTTCTCTTCAGCTATCTTAAAAGTTGTGTCCTTTACAGCTGTATATCTAGAGAAAGATCCTGATTTACTTTAGAGTTTGCCTCCAGCCCTTAAGAATTTTCCATCATTCCCTGGCTGTCAATCTATGAATATAATCAAAGCCACGCTGGTTACTTTCAACATGTTCCTGTTCAATTTAGCACTCTGTTCTCTTACTGAGACTAATTCTTTAAGTTGCAGTAGAAACCCCTTTCTCTAATGTGCAATTTCTTTTTGCCTGGAAAATACATAAGGTACACTCCATCTTTCTTGAGCAGAGAATAGCAGACTCTTGACTATGGGCAGCAATGCCCAATTTCACCCAACCACAACTCCTCAATCTTCAGTGAAAGCAAAGGGCAGCCCTGGGACATCTTTTTCTGCACTGAAGGAGACTAATGCAAATGTAAAAAGAGAATTCATGGTATTTCAAGCTGATAATTAGCATGGGTTAGGTTTGGATTTTTAGATCTGAATTTAAACTGTGGTAGTGAAATACAGATTTGTAGTATATGCCAATTGTCAAGGGGATATTCTTTGTGGTTTAGCTTGATTTAAATGTGCCGTGGTACACTAAATTGCTGTCAGAGTCCTTTGATTTGGCTGACGTATTTTTCTGCAAATCTCTGTCTTGGGAAAATGCAAATGATCTGTCAGGAACTGTAGTCTCAGCTTCACATATCAGAAACTGTGTGTGTAGATATTTACATCTATTTCTATATATATCTGTGTACGTGCTTCGCTCTGAGGTGTTAAAAAGGAAGGAGAGAGCACTTGACTCTTCTCCCACTGTGATAAAAAGTAAATGACTTGTTAAAGGTTAAAATCTAGGAAGAATATTGGTATTGGTAACAAGTTCATTCAATATGATGCTGATTGGTAGTATTGCACAAGTGAAGAAATTTGTAATTAAATATGTTTATTTATTTTTCTTAACTTGATCTCTAGGATATAACTCTTTGTTCTGTTGGAATCTCCCAGAAAGCCTTGTATTGGAGGGAACATGATAGATGAAGGGTTTTTTAATGACTATCATTTAAATGTTAGATGTGTGAGATAAGTCAGTGGGTCTGGAGCTATCCTTAATTACTAGGCAGCCTCTTCTTGAGCTCCTTGCCAAGAAAGCAATTAGAAAATTGTCTTGGTCACAGAAATGCAGAGTTGTTACTATTGTCAGATTTGATATTATTGCCATATAAAAAGTGGGAGAGAGTAGAAAAAGACTTAACTCGAAGAAGTTTTACACTGTTTCTGTATTTTTTGTCCTGATCATCTTTTTTCTGTGTTTTTTTTTTTTTTTCTCCTTGAAACACTTGTTGGCTAAGCTCTTATTCCTGTTCTCCACTATTGATCACAGTAGCATGTGAAAGAGACAACACAGCTTGGTTTTCTGTGACTGAGCCAAGAATGTGTCTGTTGAGAGCGATACCAAAAATTAGGGGGAATAAGAAGAGAAACTGTGGTTCAGCATTTCCAGGAATAATTTTCTGATTAGAAACTCCTGCATTGTATATTCCCCAGTAAGTTTCAGTTAATGAACACTTCCTGAATTGCAAAACATATTTTGCTCTCACTGACTTTTAGTTTGGCTTGAGGGAGAGCATCCTGCATAATGGAAGAGAAAGAAGAGGGAAGAGCTTTTAGATAAAACATATTTAATACATTCAAGAAAAAGAAAATGATCATTTGAATATAAACACTAAAGGTGAATATAAACACTAAAGGTGAATATTAATAAAATGCAAGTCTCCCTAAGGTATGAGCAAGAGGAATGGAAACAGCAACTTTTCATTGTAGATACAAAATCTCCAGTAAGGGTATTTTTTCCTTAAACAGTAATTAGTTGGTCAACCCTTGGAGAGAATTCCATCCATCTGGATCTCAGCATTGATATTTGTTTGCGTTTCTGGACCTGCTTCCAAAGTCTGTTGCTTTGAAATTTTTCAGTGCCTGTGGAAGAAATTCTGGGATCCCTTGTCTTGTATACTTATGTGCTGAGCTTTTCACTGCTCCTCACTTGTGTCTTTAGAAAGCTCCTGTGTGCCACATAGCAGTAATTTTCTCCATTTGCATGTCTTCTGTTGTTCTTGGCTTCCTAGTGTGAGCTCAGAGCTCTGCATGGCCCTTCATTCAACTTTTACGTGACACATTCCTTTTGTTTCTGTTTAAATGTTGTGTGTCTTTCTTTCTTCTCTTCCACTCCTCTCTCTCTCTCTCACCTTTTTTTCTTGTCTGTCCTCACTGTGTGCTGTTTTTCTCCTGGCCACTCATTTCCTGCTGCCTTATAGTATCCATAAAGTGCAGTCTGCTGACCTGAGGAGAGTCTCGGCTCCCCCTGATTCCTTCACTGTGTGAGTATCTGGCTTTTTTCTATTCTAAAAGTTCCACAACCTTTTGTTATTACCCTGTGTCATTCAGCTAAGAGATGGGGCAGTAAAATCCAGTGACAAATGGGAAGAGGGAGCTCAGATGACAGCATGACTGATGGGCACAGTTCCACAGTAGCCAAGTAAGGTGAGCAGGACATGTCTGGTGATGATGACCAGGTTCAGCCATGAGCCAGCACCCCAAATATCCATGGCAACAGGCACATCTGAGGTTTAATGCCAGGCATCATTCCTGGAAAGAATTGAGATGAGATATTTTCAATCCAACACAGAGGGATTCCTCTGAACATGAGGAGAAAATGCTTTTTATCATATGGTTGACAGAACACTGGCACAGGCTGCCAAGAAAGGTTGTGGAATCTTTATTTTTAGTCATAATCAAACCCTGCCTGGACATGGTCCTGGATGGCCTGCTCTAGGTCTCCTGCTTGAGCAGGGGTTTGCACCAGATGACCTCTAGAGGTCTCTTTCAGCTTCAACCATTCTATGATTCTGTGAAATTTCAGGAAGTTCCAAGTGCTTCATTGTTATTTTGGAAAAAGGAAAGATTTTCAGTTTGGTGTGCCTTTTCTGTGGGTCCAGTTTGCTGTATTCTGCTGACAAGCATAAAGTAATGAAACCAACTTTACTCACCAATTCAGCATCTGAATCAGCCTCTAGAAAAAAGTTGAGGTAACCCTCAACTTTGAGAACATTGAGCTCTGTGTCTAAGAGAATGCATACTGGGATATCCCTTGGAGCTCAGGGATATCCCCTGGAAAATGACCTCCAAGTTTTGATGCAGTTCATTTTAATGTCCCATTTGATATCAGCTGTCAGAATAAAGCAGAGAGAGAAAGACGCGCAAGCCCCAAACTAATTTGAAAGTCAAAGTTGTTCTCTGTCTTAAAATCTGTAAAAATAGATTAAATATGCTGCTGCACTGGGGCTGCCAATTAATGTGTCTGGCAAATTAAAGTAAGAACCCATGAGGTAACACGGAAATATGATTTGGATTATGATGGCTTTGAGATTCAAATATTTCTTTGTGTTTTTTTGTTGAACAACATAGAAGAAGACTGAGTTCCAGTTAGTACTGAACAGCAGGGCAGATCCTACTGAGACCTGGTGATGGATTATAGCCTGCCTTAGATAAATGTCAGGATTTCTGCAGCAGGAGATGCATGGGAATTTGGGGCAGCCAATTTATTAGGCTCATGTGGTCTTTTTTTGCAGAGACAGTAGAACTGTAGTGTGATCCATTGCAAATGCTTATACAAGGTGTGTAAGTAAATACAAGCATTGTATTTTTGAAGGTCTTTTAAAAGGAAGGTGAAAACTTGCATTTTCCTGCTGGATGTTCAGAGATGAGAAGATACATATGCGAGAGTACATTTGTCTTGTGTGGTTGATGCTGAAAATTACCATTGAAAAATAAGCTATTTACTTGTGTATCCCCTATAGCTCTTCTACAAGTGGAATAAACTCTGTGGGTAGGCTGTAATTATTTTTTCAATTAAAAAATCTGCATAAATAAAAATACAAATATCACTGTATTGGTAAATACTACTCCTTTATGGAGTTTGTGGTAATGATTGCAGCAGAGTATGTGTATAAAACCTGTATGAATAACAAAAGAGTAATAGAAGATAGTATTTTTGCTTTCAGAGGTTCAAATGCCATACAAAATCAACTTTTTCAGGCTGAATATGGTTACTGTCTATAAGAGGAGCGTCTAATAAAGATCAGTAGGAGGCAAGGTCTAAGAGAGAAAGTGGCAGAAAGTGAACTATTCTCCAAATGCAGAGTTAAGGATGAAAATGCTTAGAGATATCTTCTCCTTTTTTTCTGAAACATGATTTACAGTGAATTGAGTCTTCTAATTTCTTATCAGTTTTTCCTGTTTAACATGTGGATTTCTGAATGCGAAGCTGTCCTGTGTTCCCTGGGAGCCCAGAAAGCCAACCATAAATTAGGCAGGCAAAGCAGCATGGCCAGCAGGTCCATGGAGGTGATTCTGCCCCTCTGTTCTGTTCGTGTGAGACCTCACCTGTAGTGCTGCATCCATCTTCAGGGTCCCCACCATGGCAAGGATGTTTACCTGTTGGAGTGAGTTCAGCAGAGGGCCCCCAAGGTGATTAGAAGGATTGAGCACCTCTCCTATGAGGAAAGGCTGAAAGAATTTGGATTGTTCCACCAGGAGAACAGAAGCTTTGGGGTAGCCTAATTGTGGCCTTCCAGTACTTGAAGGGAGCCTACAAGAAACGGGGAGAGGGACCATTTACAAGAGCATGTAATTACAAGTGGAATTATTTCAACCTGAAAGAGAGTAGGTTTGGATTAGATATTAGGAAGAAATTCTTTACGGCGAGGCGCTGGAACAGGTTGCCCAGAGAGGTTGTGGGTGTCTCATCCCTGAAAGTATTCAAGGCCAGGTTGGATGGGGCTTTGAACAACTTGATTTTGTGAAAGGTGTCCCTGCCCATGGCAGGGGAGTTGGAACTAAGTGATCTTTAAAGTCCCTTCTAACCCAAAAAATGCTATAATTCTGTTTAAAGGGCTTGTTACTTATGGAGAACCTGCTGTGCTTGGAAGGGTAATGTGTGAGAGAACAACATTTAGCATGCAGGAGAAGAAAAGCAAGTTCCAGGATTCTGCTGGGAACTTCAGAATGTGTCTGTACTTTAAGTGTGTCTGTGGGTGTAGCTCTACAAAGCTAAATGTGTTGGCTGAAGAAATTGTGAGATAAGAAAGTGCTAAAGAACTCACTAGGGTCAGCCAGGTTAACCTGGTTTATCTGGGATAATGCATGTCCTGATTTTGTCTGTGACATGGCTGATTTTCTCCCTAGTAGCTGTACAGAACTGCTTTTTTGATTTATGACAAGAATAATGTTTTGGTTATAGCTAAGTGGTGTTGATCCCAAGTGAACACTATTTTCAGTGTCTCATGCTCTGCTGCTGAGGAGCTGCACTCAGTGCTGGGAAAGAGGGAGACCAGGAAAGCTGACACAAACTGGCCAAGGGGACGTTTCACACCAGAGAGGGTCATGCCCAGTATGTAAACTGGAGGAGTTACCTGGGAGGGGTCTGACTGCTGTCTGGGGATATGCTGCGTGGTGAGCAGTTGTATCATGCATCCCTCTTTTCTCTCTTGTTTGTAACTCTCTCTACCCCCCACTTATCATTACTATTATTTCAATATTTATTATTATTATTATACTATTTTGTTCTGTCATGCAATTCTTATCCCATCTGTGAGGCTTATCTTTTCTTTCCAATGCTTCTCCTAACCAAGGGGACTGTCCTGTGGCCCAGCACACTATGACATGGCTGCTCATCTAGCTCAGATTCCCAAATGAAAGAAAAAAAATGTGGTAAAGCTTAAAATTTCAAGGTTTTTTTTT
>NW_005054414.1:24686-30775 GCF_000277835.1 Geospiza fortis | reverse complement strand
TTTTTTTTTTTTTTGTTTTTTTTTTTTGTTTAGGTAAAGAGTTTAACAAGAGCTTCACCTTAAAATAGTCGGAAACTTTTGTGAAGCGTTGAAATTCCTCTATAGAAGGGACTGAATTAGTCTGCTCTGTTGTGGCAGTTCTTATGTTTAAAGTAGATAGATGCTGCCAGAAACTTATTTTTAATGTATCATTTCCAAGCTCTGTCAATGTGGTCTTGAAAGTAAGGTGAATTCATTTTTCTCTTTTGGCTACAGCTTTCCTCTTTCCAATTGTTCTAAACGCCAGAATACGTAATTAATTTTTCACGTTTATTTCTTCTCTAGGAGACAGGTAATTCATTAATCATTCATTGTCACTGCAAACATCCCCTAAAAGACTGATTTTTTTACTCAAGTATTTTTTGTATGGCGGGAAGTAGATTTCTTTTTCTGTTTACTGAATCATGTTAAAATTTGTGTGTAGGATGGTGTGGGCTGTATTCTTGAAGATCCATCAGAAATTTGTCACTGGATTCTGTAGACTTGTTGGACTGTTTATTCTTATCATTCCTTTCTCTGTGGAGACATGAAGTGTAAGAAATGGTTCACTGGGTTCATAAATAATTGAAATAGGGATTGGGGTATTTATAATTTACAAGTCTGTCTCCCCAGCTGAATCAAGCTGGTGGTGTGGCAGAAGTGTAGCTGTTTGCTGTGCAGGAGTGCCAGGCTTGGGCAGGACCCAAGCTTGCTCTGCCTGTGCCCTTCCCTGGGTGACTGGAGGCAGGAGAACATGTCCTAGGAAAGCCAGCTGTGCTCCAAGTGAGCTGTCTGGCATCCTCTCACTTGTTGCTGGATGATTAATAGGGGTGAGAGGAGGAACTCACGGCTTCATCAAAAACTGAGTGTGTTTTCTAGATGAGAGATCTTGGAGAAGATTCATATTTAGGTTTGTGTTTGAATGAAATCATTATAAAACAATAAACATGAACAAACAGAATGTTTTATTTGACCTCAATCTTTATTTACATCCTCATGAGGCAAATGACATTTAGGATTTAGTTCTGGGGATTGATGTGTTTGTGGAATGAGTTCTTAATTAGATTCTTTAGGAGGTAATGGACTTCATTAATCTGTACTTTCAAATATTTTTGTTGGCTATGTAATACACCATGTAAAAAATAATTGTTAAGAGTAAGTAATTTAAGTAATTTAGGTTGAATTAAAGTGCAGCAATCTCCCCAAATTTATTTAAAAGTTGCTGCTTTATGTGGAAAGATTTTCTTCCTCTTGTTGCAGTTAAGAAAGTTGTTTTACACAGTATTTAGAGACATCTATTTCTATTAATACTGTACTAATGTTTCTGTTCAGTGACATCCATCACCCTGTTATTTGCTTTTACATGGACATGCTTATGTATTTAATCTTTGTAGTTTCTGGATATACTGAGTATGTCTGAACAAAGACAAATTGATCTATTTGTATAATAATATGGATTATGATTCAGTGTCCATGAAGACTGCAGTGGTGTTGATAGTGGAAATATTTTGCTCAGCTCCATTAGATAGAGTTCTGTGAATGAATGAGTTAATTAGTTTGACTGATGAGGACAATATACTTGGGTGTCAATTGCTGCTACTCTGATAGCACAAGAAATGAATATTCAAATAGTGAGTTTTAGAATCAAATTTATTTTGAATAGGTAATAAAATTTAGTGACACAATATGTCAGCCAATGACTATTATAAGAGAACAAAGAGTGTTTGCAAAGAACTGATGAACAAAACCATCAAGCTTCAGTTACTGAATAAATGTCTCTTTTGTGCATGTGTCAATACACACATATTTTTAGGAATGTGTATATGTGTTTACTTGTGTTATGAATATGCTGCTTGTGACTGGACCTGGATAAGTGTATAAATCTCTATCCGGTAGAAAGGAACTCCTGGCATTGTTATTTCTGGTAAAAGCTTATTTTCTATAGAAAGCAAACGTTTCCAAGGTTGCAGTTTTTTTACTAAGATAAGTAAACTTTTCAAACAGACAAGAGGCCAAGTTCTGCTTCTCTCCAGTTGTATGTTTTAGCACACAACCTGTTTATGTAGTGGTTTTAGCCTGTCTTTATAAAAATGGAGTGAGAGGAGGGCAGAACAGAATACCAAACTCTGGTACTTGTCAGCTGATTGCCCTCCTACACTAGACCTGCTCCTATTTCTCCTCAGAAAATACATCAGACTTTGGATGGTGTGCTTGTTGCTTCTGCAGAAACAAAGTCAGATGTACAGTGTGCCTATATATCAAAAATTATACTTTTTGCAAAAGCATGGGAATGTTTTCTTAAATATTTTCTAATTAAAAGAGAATTTTGGAGAGTGTATGTGTGGTTCTTGGAAGAAAAAAGTTATTCTAGATTTTCTTAATTTTAGGTATTTTTCTTCCTCCAGCTCCAAGCAAAGAGAAAGACCTTATTCACTTCTTTTCAGGTGAAAGGACTAATTTGACTCAGAAGGTGATCCTGTGCATGCAGTAGGTTGCCATCGGCTTCAAGCTAAGAAATAACATTGGTTTTTCTTCCTTACATGGCATTAGGTAGTGAGTCAGCATATCTACAGAAGTCAGTGTTATCTTTCTCTCCCCTTGGTGTCCAAACACCATCCTGTGTGGGACAGTGTTTGGACACCAACAGGTATGTTGGAAGGGAGGCAATTAGCCAAGGTTTGGCAGATGTTGGCATGAGGTCATCCTGTTTTCCTCCTGCTTTCATGAGATCCAGATTATTCATTGTGGTAATGAGTTTGAAATGAGGCCCATTGTAATAGAACATAAGTCTACCACTGATTAATTGATGACATTAGTGAAGAAAACTCACATTTGAACCAGTGTTTAGAAATGAGGCAACACAGGTAACATTTGTGAGATGTGCCTTGTCCTTCACTAGCAGTGCAAATGCTATAAATCAGATAGTTTAAAACTGAGACAAAGAAAGAAACAAAACTATACATTTATAAGAGTACACAGCATTATGACTTTGAAAAGGCAGTGTGTATTAGTCAATATTACTTTAGGCAGTCCTGGTACTAACAAGATTAAAACAGAAAATATAGACATTCTTTTGGTAAAAGCACAGAATGAGTAATCTACTTTTAACTGACCCGGGACTGAGTTCCTATAGGACACACATTTGCTACATGTTTTATAATACACGGATTGTCTCTCTCTCTTTGAAAGTGGAAGAT
This sequence comes from Geospiza fortis, assembly GCF_000277835.1. Taxonomy (NCBI): domain Eukaryota; kingdom Metazoa; phylum Chordata; class Aves; order Passeriformes; family Thraupidae; genus Geospiza; species Geospiza fortis. The sequence continues at coordinate 27,560 of NW_005054414.1, read as the reverse complement.
GCAAGTGTGGCTAAATGAATTTGCATAGCATCTAGCTAAACTTAAAAAAATCAAACAATAGGTTACATTAAGGTAGAAACTAGTGTGAAATGAAAAAGAAAGCTTTTCTGGACAAATTTCTATCCATATTTATATGGATATTTCATATTAAGTATATGAACACCTAATTTCTAGATACTGACCTATTGAGTCTTTTGAAATTATCAATAGTTGAGGTATCTAAATCAGACTAAATTCTCTAAAAGTGAGGTTGCCATACTGCTACTTGCTTTTAAAAGTCCTCCTGGCTTCTGAGTATTTGACTCACAACTTTTGAAATCTGGTTCTTAGTCAAAAAAATGACTGTTTCTCAGACCTGAGATGCTGGATCAGGATCCTTCAGTAATGTGGTGTAGATGCTCTCATGGACAGAGGTTGTCCTGATGCTTCTCAAGAAGCATCTTTCTGTGTCTTGAAATTGAAGTTGGCAGATCTATCTACTGGCTGTGGTGGGGCTCTAAGAATCTACACAAAGTCAAACTGGAGAGAAGGGTGGGGTAGCTACATAGGAGTATAAGAATTCAGAAAAAACCTTTGCAGTTTCAGGTCACACAAAGAGAAAACAGGATTCTTGATCTTGGTTGTTATTTAATGTGTAATGTCTGTGCTGTTGCGCAGTAGAAAGTCGTAATTTTAAATGCAGGAATAGGCCTCTGGGGACGTGGCTCACTTTTGAAGAGGCTTGTGCATTTTCTTCTTTCAGAGAAGATTGAAATCCCTTCATATCCTGTTTTCCTTTGCTCTTCCAGGGAACACTTTGTCTAAGAAGCTTTCTTGTTTTCTTGCAGTCCTCATTCCATCCCAGATCGCCTGCGGATCAGAGTGAACAGGATTAATTTACAAGAATATGAGGGGCTGCATTACGACAAGGAAAAGCTCCGGGAAGCCTGTAAGTTGGGAGAAGCCAGATTGTGGCTGCTTTTGGTAGAACATTCTGTACAAACCTTACTTTGACCAAAACAACCCCTACCCCAAAAATAACAACAAAACTCCCCAAACACAGGGTCAAACACACACTTTTGGAGGAGTAATATAGAGAGTATGCTCATCTATATGTGCATATGTAAAATTGTGCTTTCTCTATATAAATAGCCTCTATAGAGATCATATATAGAGATTCCACCTGCTTTCTTTCTTATTTAACTATCTTTCTGCCCTGTGATTGTATTTACTGTAAAATAAGTGTTTTGCACACAGAGTATTTTTTATTCATGTCTTTCTGTTGGTTCTACTGGGTTTCTAGTATATGAAATGGTACCAGATTTTATGATTAGCCTCAGATTTCAAGCTGAGTTGGGAGACCATGATATATTTGATATTGAGAATGTGCACTGACCTGGAACATGGTTCTTGCACAGGTACATTTATCTTGCGGAACAAATCTGGGTTCCCCATACCCTTATTCTTCACCAGCCTTCAGTCTTCCATTTCAGAGAATAATCGCTGTTTTGTTTCCTCATGTAATGGTTTAATTGCTGTGTTTAGGGGTAAGTCAAAAGCAGACAGTGGTTGCTTTGGTAACATTGATGATGACAATCTGAACTTAAAAATGGAATTCCTTTCCTTGGTGACACACAGAGTCATTAATCAATGTGGGACAGGGCTGCTTGTGATAACAATTTAATAGTCTTGTTATGCATCTGGCTCATTATTCATATTAAATTACAAGCATGAGTGTTTGTTGTGCAATAGAGCTTCAGTTCCCTCTGCAATACAGAGTGCTTTGGTAATTACAGGATGACAATCCTTTTAATTGGTTTGCTTATCTTATTCTTAGAAGATAGTTAAACTGTTTCCATTTCACTCTTCCAGTCCCACCCCTCCTCAATTTATTGACTCTCCTTACACCAAAAGAATTTAGCTTAAATTTTAACATGGATATGTCTTGACAGCCTTAACTGAAGTTAGTGGATTTTGGTCATATTTAAAGCAATCAAAGCCTTCACTGGACTGAGAAGAATTTTAACAGGATCAGGATTATTCCTCACTGGAGCAGAACTTGCTTCAAGTTTAAATTGAGAGTTTGACATTGAGTAGATTTCAGGCCACACTGAACACACAACTCCCCAACACTGTCAGAAACAACTTGGTTCATTTGAGGGTTGCCCATCTGAGGAGAGCTATTCTCATCCATCCTTAGTATGGATGCAGATTTTCTGTGTCTGTAGTTAACATGTTTTTTGTCCCTAGGAGCCATTACATTTTCTGACACAAAACATACAACTTACACTATTGTCACTGCAGGGGTAGATGTGTATTTATGGTATTTGTCACCTGCCAAAGTTCATAATGATAACATTATAAGGAAATGCCAGCAACAGATCTAATATCCTGGTTTTAGATTTCATAAGGATTTGATCACTTAGTAGGAGTGTGCTTAAGAGGTTGTCATTTAAAAATCAAATGTTTGTTTGTCGAGAGTTAAAATCATTGCTTTTGGACATTGGTGGGTCTTTTGTAATGAAACCCTTTTGAATCTTTGAAGTTAATATATGTCCACCATGATAATATAACTTAGTTGGACTGGCCTATTCTCCCCAGATATTTTTCATTGAATTTCTTCTCCTACCAGTTCTCTTTTAACTGTCACAGTAATGCTTGTGCATTACTGTTTTACTTACTGTAAGAATATGAGAAAGCAAATGTCCCCATTACCCTAAAAGAGACCAGAAAAGATATTTCACCTTAACATCTGTAGTAGTAATGTCCTGTGAGAGGGCATGTAACTTGCAGTATACACCGGTGGTCATAAGTCTACTTCTCTGGTTATATAACTTTAAATGCCTCTTTTACTGGGGGGTTGTTACTGAAGAGGTGCTGGTTTCCTTCAGCAGG
>NW_005054414.1:14332-24591 GCF_000277835.1 Geospiza fortis | reverse complement strand
CTTGTGTGTATGGATGTCTCACTAGATGCTTGCAGGAGACCAAGTTTATGTACTTGTTCAGGCTTTGGCAGAATACCTACAACTGAATCCAGAATGCTCTACTTAATATCCATTCTCCATCCACATGGATTAAAAACAGTTCGACCTCCCCTAAATAGTTTGAGGACAAAGCAGAATCTCACAGCAATCTGAACAGGAAAAGGAAGCCAGTTAATAAGGGGTTACCCCTGAAGGAAAAATAGCAAAGAACCTATTATGGTTTTTGCCTGTTACATGTCTCCTTAATACAGTTTTGAAAGCTCTGACCTCACTGTAATAATCTGGATCGTTTTAACTCACAGTGAATACATTAATCCCCCTTCCTTACTTGTAATACTGATTTGAATCTGTCAACTATTTCACCTACGATTGTCTTCCTGACATAGAGGAGCTCATGATACAAAATGTTCACTGAAGATTAATCTTCACTCTGCTGGAGGTAGACGCTTCATTTTGAAAGCCTCCAGAACAATTAAAGAATGTCATTTTGTCCTTTGAAGGGCATGACTGTCCTTAGCTCATTCTCCTTCTGTTGTTTTCTACTTTTCTTGTCAATGCAGCTGGCATTTAACCCAGATGCTGTTTCTGAATTGTCCCTTTCTTCCCTCCCCTTGCTCCTTCTTTTCTCCTGTCAGCATCTCAGTATTGTGTGGGGGATGATTAATGATGGTACAGAGGGTGCTTATTGATCCTTCAGTGAGGAGGGATGAATGCTTCAATGCAGCATTTTAAGAAAGGGATATATGTTGGCATTTTAGTTATGTTGTAATATTCTTCACTACAAATGTAGTTGTCTTTTCTTGCACCTCCTCATACACGTCCTAAGCACTTGTCACCTTAGTCACAAGCTTCACCATCTCTGGCCAATATGAGAGTTGTACATTCCAATTATCACAGCTGAGATTATCTCACTCAAGACGTGAGGTGGGCTGAGGTTTCTAGGTGGACAGAATTTATTTCTGCCTCTGCTGCCTGCTTGTCTTGTGTGCACTCTCTCTGGCTTCCTGTTATAGCAGTAAAGTGTGATCCAAAGCAGGATTGTGGGTGAACAATTGGGTCATTTTTAAGAGAGCAAAATCTTTCAGTGTTACACTGTGTTTTCTCCCTTCCAATATAACTAAGAATTTCCTGACAACGGAGGCATATGTGAAAACTAATTTGGTTTAAAAAAAAAGCAACAAACAAACCAAACATAAGTTAGACAGTGACCTAGTGATCTTCAGTGTTTCTTAGTTCTTCCTAGCAACACCATTTCAGATTTGCACCATGAAAAAAATATCAGTGAAATAACTTCCCATAAGCAGTAACTGAACAGTTGTAGGTTTTTTTTTAATAGGGTATGTCAGCCCTTACTGCCCTTAACTTGTTGTGTGTGCCCTAGCAATGGAGAATAATGTTATCTTCCTCCCTACCACTAAGATTAAGGAGGGATCATTCCCAATTGCAGCGATGGCAGTATCAGAAATAACTCTCAGCCCTGTGGCAGCTCTGGGTTTCCCATACTTTCTTTTACACAGACCCAGCTGCTCCTTATGCCCTCTAGAACACAATGGCACACTAGACTCAAAATAAATTTTAAGAGAAAATTTAGTTCCATGTGTTTAACGATTGGTCTGTCTGTAACTTAACAATTCTTTTCTGTGCAGCCTCCTTGCTCTGTGTGTGTACATGATGCTGTAACATGATTGGAGTTTAACCTTGAATTCTTGTTTTTTATTATCTGTAGCTAAATGTCTATAATATGTGTGCCTCTAATACCTGTGGGTTACCTGAGGGTTTTGGGGTCATCCTAGGACTTCTTATCAGATAGATATGTGGGGGTACACAGAGTGACAAGCTTGTGAGTCACTGATGTGTACATGTACAGTGATACTGTAGCTTCCTCATACCAGAAATGCGCTTAGAATCCTAGATCTATCAAAGGCATTCTGACTCTTTAAAACTTAGGGATATCACAGGTGAAGCTATTTGGAGATGAGCTCATGTGATTTTGAACAGCTAGCTAAGTAAGAAAGGGCCAACACTCAGGACTTGGTATTTATACCCTGAATATGTAATATAAAAGTCAGCAGGGAGCAAAAGGCTTCCTGAGGAGCCACGCAGGAAATGTGCTTATATTGGGAAGCAATTTTGAGCTGGATGGATTTAGACAAGGCAGATTGTGCAGCTACAAACCTTCTCTTTCATCCTGTAAAGGATGCACCAATGGGCATTTATTTGTCAGGAGATCATTTTGGGCACATGGTAGAAGCTCCATAAAAGACAACATTACCTTCACTCTGCTTAGAAGTCAGTGCCTTGCTCTAACAACTTTGTTTTGTCAATATCTGTTGTGCACACATAATTTAGGTATTTCTTCATCAGTGTGATTTCATAAGATCTGAAACAGAGCGGGGTTGAATGGATTGCTTAAAGCCTCCCAGCAAAGAGAAAGCAAGAGGATTAGAAGGCAGTAGTGAGTTAAATATTGGAAATTGCTGTTCTCTGAGGTTGGGGGAAGGAGTAAACCCAAGCCATTGAAATTTCATATAATGAGGTTATAGAGTCATGGAATGGTTTGAGCGGGAAGGGATTTTTAAAAATCATCTAGTTCCAACCCACTGCTGTGGGCAGGGACCTCTTCCACTACAGCAGGCTGCTCAAAGTCCCTGACCTTGAACTCTCCCAGGGATGGGGACATCCTTCACTTATCTAGGCTACCCATTCCAGTGTTTTGCTACTCTCATTGTAGAGAATTTCTTCTTAATATCTAGTCTAAATCTACCTTGTCTTGACACCTCACAGGGCATATTCAGTACAGTCCTCTGCCTTTTGAGCTAGTGGGAAATGTGTTAAGTTTATAATCTTCTTTAAAGTAGAAGATGATAGGCATTTATATTACAAAATTTGTATTTATATAAAATTTATACATTTATAAAAAATATATTCATATTTACCTTAAAGAAGTGGAGAGAAGCAAGAATATTAAGTCTCCAGGAAATCACACTGTAGTTTGTCTTTCTCATGTAGGCTTTTCTGTGAGGTTCTTCTGTTCATATTCTACTTGCATATTTCCTCAGTGCTTTTCTGATTTTATTTCCTCTTACTTTTTCAGTTCTGGTTGTCCCCTTTGGATAACTCATCCCACACACATCCTTCCTGCCTATCTTAGTCTGTCTCTGCAGACCTCACAGCACAGGTTCCTGCTCTTTTTCTTTACCCTAAATACTTATTTGTTTTTTATCCAGATCTCTGCTGTCAGCTCTTACTCCCAATATCCATTTCCACCCAGCTTCACTTCCCAGCTCTTCAAATTTATTTTCTATAATCTATTCCTTTTTGTATGGTGTTTGGCACAGGTTCTCTCCTCCTTTGACTTGGGCAGCTTCTTCCCTTTTGGCAGGATACTGGAAAAATCACTGAGAGACTGGAGGGAATGAGTGCCTTTTCAAACATGGTCTGGTTTAATCTGATAACCTCCACTGTGTTTTACCTCCTTAGATGTGAGAATTTTGCAAATGGGCTAAAAAACTAGTAGCCAATGAACCTAGAGAGAATTGGGTTTTCTCAGTATAACAAGCAGAAGGGATCTGAAGAGACACATGGCTTAGATTTGTGTGGTAAGAAAATCCTTTTGTACAAACTCAGTTTTATTAAAACCAAACTGTGAAAGCCAAACCTCTTAATATAAATGTCTGAATATTTTATAATTCTCTATTTGGTTGGTTCTTCATATTCTTAATATTATATTCTTAATACGAAGCCCTTCAGGAAAATGGCTTTCTTATGGCATATTCAGTAGTGAGGATCCTTTATTTGTTACATTAAACATTTACAGTCCAATGTCTAATATCCCCAGTCCCCTGAGGTATCAGAATCAGAATGAGTTTTCCTGGCATTCACATCTACTGTAATGTTCTGTCTCAAGGCTGTTTTGTTTGGGATTTTAGTGGGTTAATCATGGTATTAAGATCACAAATTGAATCCTTTCATAAGAATAAACAGGTAAGTTAATTGAATTTTAAAATATATATAAGTATGTTTAGGCTTCCTTCATTTGTGTCCTCAATACTATTAAAGAGTTCACTAGCTCTTGGTATTCAGCGTAATGGGGACTTAATAGGTGGAAGATTTGTTTGTTGCTTACAAATTCCATAGCTAATTTCATGAGGACTTAGGAAATCACTCCTGATCTTGCAGTTAATTAGAACACCAGGCTGGCCATACTGCTGCATCTGCCCAACCCTCCTCCTGCTGATCCTTGGTTTTGGTTAGTGTTGCTAGGATCAAAAACCTTTCTGCAGTACTGGTTCAGATTATGAAGCAACTGCCTGCCTGTCTCATTTCCTGGTGTTCTTGCACTGCTGCTCATCACAGCTGCCTGGACAAAATCCTTTCTCATCATTCAGGGGGCACAAAGGAACTGGGAGATGGATGCAAGTGGCCAGAAGAGCAGGCGCCTCAGGAGAAAAATATCCGGCACTTGAGTGCTGTGGCTTGGCTCATGATTTGAGACTATTCCTTATTTTTGGCACAGTGGCATGGGTGGGTTTATCCAGATATTCACAGGAGTGGACAGTGTGTGTGTACATGGAAAGTGGTTTTGTAGTGTCTGTGCACTTGATGTGTTTGCACTCCCACCTCTCTCCTGGCATATCCAGTAATCCCTGTGCCCCACGGGGATTTAAACTGTCCACATCCTCATCCACACAGCAAATGCAGAGGCTCCTTTAGTCCTGGATGAAAGCACCCACAATGTTACTATCTGCTATGCATGTTGACTTGGCCTTTAAATGATTTATCGTAAATTAACTCATTTTGCCTCTGTTGCATGCTATTACACTATTTGTAGAATGAGCAGCAACCCGAGTTTCTATCCCATTATCAACCACTAAGCATTTGCTTTTGTTTTAGAACAGCAACTATTGTGAGGCACTTTGTAAGTCTTGGCTGTGTGGTGCATTTTGATTGCTTATTGTGGTTTATGATAAAAATCAGGGCTGTGAACATTTTCCTTGCTGAAAGCCAAATGGGTCTTGAGAAAGGAGCCAACCAAGCAACAAATGAACAACAACAACAAAAATTGGCAAGCAACATTTTAACATATAATTTAGTGTTATCCAGTAATGACTTTAAAGGTTTTTCAAAGGCCATGAACCATATGGAATAGAACCACTTGAGACCCACCTCACACATTACACCTTAGCTAGCTATTGACCCCAAATACCATAAATCATGCTGATTCATGATTTCCAAACAGTTAAGGCAGCATTTTTCTTTTTAAGGACAAAGTCGCACAGCCCAGTTTCAGAACTGTTCTAGGAGCACTAAGAACCAGTATAATGTAATTTAATTAAAGCTGTGAATCACTACTTCTTCAATCATTAGATGAGATTCACAAAGTATCACCACTAAGATATCTATTGCATGCTAGTTTTTTCTTTTTTTAGATATTTTGCTGGATTTCTTTAGAATTACAGTTGTTTTAAGGTTCTCCTCTTTTGGTCTGTTGGGAATGGTGATAGTTAAGGATTCCAATTCTGTTATCTGTGTTGTTTTGTCAGGTCAAAGCTTTAGTCCCCATTAAGTGTAGAGGAGAGAGAAAAAATCTGTGGTGACAGTCTGTGAGCCAGTGTTCTAACTCCCTAGTGCTCTGTAGCTGTTGGAGGTGTAGCCATGTCTGCTACAATTCAGTTTTTAGTGCTACAAATGAATGTAACAAACACTTCTCTCAGTAAGGGCTGCAAAGGGATCTGTTCAATTGAATCTAGATAGCCATTAAGAAGTCTGCAAAGAGCTTAAGGGGCTCCTGCCAAAACAGGTTAAGCAATAATAAACACTAAGCAAAGAGAATCAGTCTGTAGCCCAGAGCACTGGAGGGTTTGAAGCAAGCCCTGTTTCTGACCCTCCTTCCACTTGCTTGTGTCTCAGTCTCTGTTCTGCAGCGAAAGAATCTCAGAGGTCTCCATGAGCACTGTTTCCACCTGGCCCCTCTGAAAATGTGCAGGGGGACTGTCATCACTGTTGGATGTCAGTGTTGTTTCAGGAGTTGTGTGACCTCTTCCTTCACACCTATTCCTTCTTTATGTTCTTGTTCTTGCTCCAGCATTTTTTTCCCTGCTTCCCATTGTCCTGGGTCGGTAGCTCTTCTGCTGTTCAGTTTGCTTTCCAAACACAATTCTGGCAGCATTTCTGAGCCCTGTGCTGGCCTCTGAGGTCTACAGTGACCTTGACTGCAGCAGGAGCTCCCCAGCTCTTTTCCCTGGAAACCACTGAGCTCCTCTTTGTGCTTCAGGCTTTGGTGGACCAGAAAAATAGGAGCTCTCTTTCCCAATATCTTTTAGCACTTTCTTGTTCTCTTATCAGAATGAAGAACTTGTAAGTATTTAAATACATCTCTCCCACTTAATCAACTTCTTTTCAACAGCAGGAAGGGTTGCAGCACAGTTGTGTTTTCTGTTTATCTCAGAAACCTTGGTGATTTTATGTTGCTGCTTGTTATCCAGTTATCAGAATTGTTTATGAGTTGGTATTCTGTTCTGCTTCTGGAATATTTCATGTGAGAATTTAAATATCTTTGCCACTGCTCCCATAAATTTTTGGCCATTATTTGATTAAAGACCCTTCAGGGAGAAAAAAAGAACTTAATTCACTGATTCACTTTTACAAAATTGGGTACTCAAGAATTTTCATTGTTTTATTTTTATTTAATGAGAACTTAGTAGGTAGCTCTCTTGGAATCTTTCTTGTTCGCTCACTTTTTTCTCTTTTATTGTATTCTTTATTAATTATTTTTCTTTTTATGATTTTGTTGTGGACTCTTTGGTGGCAAGAACAGAATGAATGTGAAAATGTCAATCTCCTTTTATTAAAAGTTTTGCCCTAACCTGAAAGGTTTTACTATATTTTCACAAGTTATCTTTTTTTTTTTTCCTGACTAAATATGGAAATGTGTTGATTCTGTGTGTAGATGGAATAATATCTGTTTTGGTTTAAAAGCAGCCTTCGATAAAAATAACCTGGTATTTTTAGATTTCCCTGATATCAGGCTGGGATTTCTATTGCTTTAAACCTGTAGAATTTGAGTTCTGAGAATAAAATATCACTCTTATTTCAAGATACAAGTGTGCCCCCCATAACTCTTGTTCTGGGATATGTTCCTTTGTTTTACAAATAATATTTGATGTTCAGATTTGAAAATGAAGTACTCAATTTAACTGAATATTTTTTAACTTCTTTCATGAAACCATGAAAGTTGGTTGAAAATGAAATATTTGATAATTATAAGTGGGTGAAAGTGATGATGATTAATATGCTCTTGCTTTTACATAACTATTAAGGTTTAGATAGCAGAAAACTTTTGTGAGGGTATGAAAAAAACAACGTTGGAAACCATTGCAAGTCTGTAACAGTTCAAGAGACTTCAGTTAAAGAGGTTTATCTTTGTTTCTGATTTTTTCAGCCATTCCCCTAGGGATCATAGTTGTACGAGGAGATTGTGACTTGGAGACTTGTCGTATGTACATTGACCGTCTGCAAGAGGTGAGGCCTTTGGGAATTCAGGTATCACTCACAAACCTGTTTTATGCTTCTTCCCATTCTGAGTGCAGGGGTCTAATAATTGCAAGAACCACGTATCAAGAGTATTGAAATTTGCCTACCATTGAGACCAAATTTCTAGAATTAAGATATGATAATAAAAGTACTGAAAAATGTTCCCTAAACAGGAAATTAAAAATCATACTGATTCCTTTTAAATTATAATAGAATTGAAGTGGATGGGTGTGTTTACTTCTCCTTGATTTATAATGGAATACTAGGACTTTCCATATACTTTGTTGAAAGTACATAAATTATGGATTAGAAAGTGTGTTATGCAAGGATAAACACTGTGGCATTTGAGTGGGTCTAATTATGCAAACATCGTTCTCCAATAATGGAGTAATATGAGACACCACTAAACACAGCAAATATCAACTAGATATTTTCAAAGACACAGAAATGGGTGTTCATGCAGCTAACAATGGTTTTGCTCTTATTCTTGAACACCTTGCCTCATGAGAGTTCATTCTACAATACACCCTGGGAAATGCAGACTCCAAATGCTTCATTATCCAAATCATCTTAAGTGCGAACTCCTTTAGTGATAAAACTAACCCCTTTAGTGATTTTTATTAATGTATTATCTCTGATTTTTTCAATCTCTTAGTGATAGCTTTTAAAAACATTTACAAGTCTGATGACATTACATTTATAAACAATTTATATATGAGCATTTATAAGAATTTATAAATGGTTGGTCTAGTTTACGTAGGAACTGTGAAGCTCACCCCTTCCATTGAACTCTTTGGGAGCCATTGACTTCTATAGATTTTGGAACTCCACACTTGCAGTCTGAGTATGAAACTTAGTATTTCACTTCAGGCCTTCACTTTGCATTTCAGACAGGATTCCCTTCATCAAGTGCATTTCTGGACATTCAGACCTGGAGTGGGACTATTATTACCAGACATAAATCCGTATTGTAAGGTGGTGCATATTTGAAGTATCCAGTGCAGGAAATTACAGTGAAATACTTACGATGATGATCTCATCAGATAGATTAGAAATGTGATCTCACACTGAGTTCAGGCAGTCTTAGGTACAACCCCTGAAGGAAGCACAGCTAGATATTTTGGTTGAATTGCCCATAGTGGTTATGGAGGACTTGTGTTTCTCCAACCTTTTTCAGAGTTTGTACTAATTTTTGCATGTGTGCTTGATTTGGCTCAGTCCTGTTTGCTGGGAGTAGAGATGCCAAGGTTTGCTGAGCTCTGCCAATTTCCATGCTGCTGCAGGGCAATAGTCTGCAGGCCAGGCTCTTTAGTAGACTATGTCATGTGCTATAACTATTTGACTAAATCTCTATTAAAATAAATTAGATGCCTGAACCCTGTTAAATGTCAGGACCATTCTGGTATGACCTTCTTGGAGTGAGGTTGTCTCAAAATAGAGAGAACTGTCAGTGATTTTCTTAAGTGCATTAATCACTCAGAAATATTTGCAAAAGTGTCTTAAAGATTTATGACATATTTTCATTAATTTTGTTGCTGATATTGTAAATTTAGGTAGTTCTCTTGGAACAAATAGTTTTTTTTAACATGATAAAATACATTAGTGTCATCTCTTTTTGAAACTAGTTTTTTGGGCCAAATACATACAAATCTAAACTTTGAGTGAGCTTTCCTTGGCTTTTCTGTGGAATTTGTTTCATATGCTTAAAACCAGTGAAAAATATTTGCCAAATGATTTGTGTTTGCCCAATGACTTCAGATAGTAGAACTACAAACAGCTCTTGTTGTTGCTTTAATCTTTTTCATCACTGTCCTGTCTTTCATTCTCCCACTAGGACCTACAGTCAGTAACCTCTGCTACACAAAGAGTTCATTACCAGGTAAGATAAGCTTTCCTTTTAGTATCAGAACAGAAAGAGGCTTAAAAATAGGAATGACACTCTTTGCATTTGAACCCATATGTTAGATGAATTTCTAATTATCTGATTATCTGATTTACCCTTAAATATTGGAAGCAAGTTCTGCTTTCTCCTGGACAAGTTTTATGGAATCACCTTTATAATTAGCAAAGCTTTATGATGCTTGTGATATTGCAATAGCAGTATTTTCCACATTGAAGTGAATGAGAAAATGTGTCCTGTAGGACAAATGACAAAAGCAAAATTGTTTCTTTGTCTGAGAAACTGAACAATGACATGTTGTACTGCATAGCCGTTGTAATAAAGTTAATCAATGAGGGGAAAAAAGGTGTTTTAGCAGGACCAGCTTCTTAATAATTCTGTACAGGACATAATCTTCAGGGAATTTTTTAGTCCATCCTAAGCACATGTGTGTTTTCTGCATGAGATAAATAGGTTTTCGTTTAGGTGGATAGTTCTTAAAATTGGTCTTTTTGTGTTTTACAACTTTATTCTACAATTTATGCAATACAGAACTTGTTTTTTCAGTTGGAAGTATCATTCAAGACTGTGTATTTCTCTCAGTAAAATAATTCATTGTAGAGTGCTTAAATTGGAAGTAAACTGAGTGAGACTAACTCTACTGACTCCTGAAATGATGTGATATTAGCATGGAGATTTGGCACAGACCATGGTCAGTTGACATAGTACTTAGGATCACAGGACAAGTTTGCATGGTGCTGATAGCATCTTTCTAGAAATAACAGTGCAAGTCTTGTTGGATCAGCAG
>NW_005054414.1:8526-14284 GCF_000277835.1 Geospiza fortis | reverse complement strand
AGGAATGAGTTCACTGAAGCATACAGAGAGCCAACCTACAGGAGGCAATTGTGGTGAAATTGCAGATAATTTCTTGGGGTTAATGATTACTTGGGGGATGCAGAAAAAATTCCGGTTCTACAAGAATGCCTGTAGATGCTGTGACTGCAGACACTATAAGAAAATGCAATTTGGCATGTTTTCCTGGACTTGCCTTCTTTATATCAGTTGATGGTTTGTTTCTTTGTTTCCCTATCCAATGCGAACTTCATATTCTTGACATTTCCATCAATCATTGCTCTGGAAATGGGTTTTAGAACAGTGTTAGTGTCTAGCAAATTGACTAATAAACCAACATGTATGATTCTGTTCCACTCATTATGAATTAACCTAAGTGGCTGCTGACTGCTCCATGTGTAGGAAACTGCCTGAGGTAAAATGAAGAACAAAATCTGTGTATATGGGGAGATGTACAAAAGAGTATGAAATGTCAGAAATCAGCTCCATACTTGGCTCTAACCTCTGCAGTTACAGCAGAATATAAATTAGATGCCTACCCATCTTCTCTAGTGCACAGCAGTGTGAAATCCCTAACATACCATTCATTTTTCATGATGCTACATTTTAAATGCACCCTCTCTGTGTTTTGTCTTCAGTACTTGTTTGTCAAGTAGTTTTTTTTCCTAAGTGGTTCATTTCTGCAAATTGTCTCATTAGGTTAATTTGAGGTTTGTTCCGTATTTGTTGGTATCCCTCTACATATTACAGAAATGGGAAAAAGAGGGGGATAAAGGGCATGAATAGGGTGCTTGAGCTTATTGAACTGTCTTCATACCTCACTAATAAAGTGCCATGGGTACTTTTAGATCTCATAAATGCAATTTTCTTGTGTGATTCCTCTGCAGTTCAAAACATAGGCAGTCAGCAGAAATATTAGCAAACCAAGGTGCAAATGAGAAAAAATATACTGGAGTGTTTTCTCATTCTGTTTTGTTTCTCTAATGAGTTTAATGCTCACAAAATATCATTCTCATGGGCCTGAAACTTTGCAGGCTAGTTCTGTAGCTGAACTGTAATGAAGTCTTGGAGGGAGTATGTCACAATGTGCAATTTGTGACTCAAGTTGACATTTACCAGCAGTATTCCTATCTTTGTTTTCTTAGCATTTTGTACTCTATGAATTTTACTCATTTCTCTTCTTTTTATAAACTGCATTTTTGTACACACCATTGGATGTTTTCTTCCCTTTGTCCTTTGTGTTGCAGTCCCCTCCATTTGACACAGAGTGGACTAAATATTAAGATACATAAAGCTTTGTGCATGTCAATACAACCATGTCAGCAAGCCTAGTGGGTTTCAGGGATCCTTGATTTTCTCACAAACACTCCAGTGGCAATACATTCAAACCTAAAATCCCATAAGTCTCTTTGCCCACATTAGACAAAGTGTTATTTTAAATCTGATTCTATTGAATCCCTGAGAGATGTGTTATTTGCTCCTTATGTACAGTTAGAGTTCACTTAATGGGATGTTTTGCTGTCATTGTCTCCATCTCTGCGATGCACAGAGGCTGGATACCATAAACTGTACGTGAGAATAAGATTTATGGGATCAAGTAAAATCCTTCCTGTTGCTTTTACTTTTTCTTTTCCTGCCATGTGACTTGATATTTTGCTCTGTGGTCTGTTGTCTGAAAGAGGAGTAAATTTTAAATCTTGAGCCAACATGTACCTGAATTTACAACATTTACAGATGTGTTGATTATACTGCTTAAGACATGAATAAGGATAGAATCTGTGTCTATACAAACTGTGTGTGCCAAAGATCCATGCCACTCTGTTTTGCCCTATGCAAATATGTTTGTGTTTAAATGTTATATGCAGCAGATTTAGGAAGTTGGCTGACCATTCACTGGCAGCATGGAGCAGAGCCATGATCATCCTCTGCTCTCTTAGATCCCTTTTGATCCCTTTTGCCTCTCCAGTAAGAGCTAAAAACACATGGGGTAGCCTGTTTGGCTCTTTGATAAGCAAAGGTCAGGAAGAAGATCTTAAGTCCTCCCCAGTAATTTCATTTGGTTCCTGGGTTATATAGATTTTGCACATTGTGCAATGTCAGTAAAGTAAAATGAAAAAGTCAAAGTCTAGAAAATAGTCCTTTTCAGAGAAGAAACAGATGCTGGATTTTCTTTAATAACATAATTTTCATGCCCTATCCAGGACCAGGAAAGCTCTTTCCCCAGAGTACTTTCTGTTCAGAGGCTCTCCCCTAGATGGTGCTTCCTAGATGGTAAGTGCATCTCCCTTCTGCTGCCTGTGTCTGGTGTGCTTATGGAGGATAGTTCTGAGTGCAATACTAGAGAGGGGCAACTATTCCTTCTTATTACACTGAGCAGGTAAAAAAGGAGCTGAGTGCCCCCCTTTCCCCTCTAAAAATTAAACAGGCCCTTCATCTACCTATCAAAATATCTGCTGTAGCTTTCTCATGCCACAGAGAGGCAGGTTAGCCTTTTTTCGTCCCTGAGGCAGGTTAGAAGCTTGGTTTATCAGTGCCTCTGCTGTGATGAGCAGACTTCATTGCATGCACTGCCAGAGCTCAGAGTGCAGCCAGTTGTGGCAATTCACTGCTTGGTGTAAGGGTGAGCTCTTCACCCTGGTTTCTCTGCAGGTGCTGTAGTCTTTAGGCACTACAGTGTTTAGGTGACAGAAATGTACCTCCCTTTCCTTGTAACCCTGTGCTGGAGAGCTGCACTTGTGTTTGACCCAGACTTTGTCAAAGCAGATGACTTATCAGGGCCTTACATCAGGCTCCAGAGAACAGGAATTAGCAGCTGAAATGGATGGCATCTGCTTTTACAAAAGCTTCAGCATGGGGAGGCTTAAATTTTTAATGCTCAAAACAAAACTAAATTCTCCTTTGCAATTTCTAATCACCATTCCTTGTCTCTCATGAGGGACATTGATAAAAGCCATAGTGAGAATCTGTTTGGATTTTGGAGAAAGCTGGATGGGTAGATGTGTTTAGTTTTTGTCTTTAGTATTTGATATTCCTGTGAAGTGCCAAAACCTACAATGCTACATCACTGTGCTCTTGTGTCAAAACTGCGGAGTGAATGAACCTGATTTCACTCACCCAAATAAATGCAAAGCAGATACAAAAAAAATCACATCTGGTGAAGCACATTGCAGATGATAAATACTTTTGGGGTTAGTAGTATAAATCATTTGGCAATGACAAGATTCATAATACGTGCTTTATTTAGTGAATCCCCCTATTTTCATGTGTTTTTCATGAGTAGCATAAATTTTCCTTGAACATATTGCTAATTCAGAGTCCATATCTGTGGCCAAGCATTTGATTTATAAAAAGCTCCTAAGCATATTATTGTTCTTTTGATTCAGAATTTGAATTAATCCCATTAGACCCATCAAATTGAGTATAAGCTTGCTATACTCTCATCAGAACAAAGCAGATTTTTCTGTCACATATTTTAATGTAATCAATTCTTCTTATAAGACTGAAATCCATTTGATACATTTTAAATTATTAAGGTAATATTTGCAGTGACTACTGTTTCTTTAAGCCTTATCTTTAAATTTAGCATGTAATAGGAGAGGAATATTGCAGAATCGTAGAATGTTAAGGGTTGGAAGAGACCTTAAAGATCATCTCAGCCCAACCCATCCCTGCCATGGGCATGGACACTTCTCACTAGACCAGGCTGCTCAAGGCCTTACCCAGCCTGACCTTGAACACTGCCAGGGGTGGGGCATTCACAAGTTCCCTGGGCAACCTGTTCAACTATCTCACCACTGTCACAGTTATTTCTTCAAAATATCCAGCCTGAATTTCCCTTTTTTTCAGTTTGTCCCCCTTACTCCTTGTCCTGCCACCAGAGTTCCTGATGAAGAGTCTGTCTTCAGCCTCCCTGTAGACCTCTTCAGATGCTGGAAGGTTGCTTTGAAGTCTCCATGCAACCTTCTGTTCTCCAGGCTGAACAGCCCCAAATTTCTCAGTCTGTCTTTGTAAGGGAGGTGCTCTAGTCCCCATAAAAACTTCACAGCCCTCCTCTGGACTCGCTCTGACAGTTTTAGGTCCTTCTTGTGTGGGGGGCAGCAGAACTGTACACAGTGCTCCAGGTGGGGTCTCACAAGAGCAGAGTAGGGGCAGAGAATCTCTTCCCTTGACCTGCTGGCCACTTTCCTTTTTACTGACACGACTAAAAGCTCACCCAGCTGGCTCATGCTGAGTTTTTCAGCAGCCATCACCCCCAGGTCCTTCTCTGTAGGGCTGCTCTCAATCACTCCTCCACCCAGCCTGTAGGTGTGCTGGGCTCCTGTGTAGGACCTTGCACTTTGTTGAACTCCATGAGATTTGCACTGTCCCACCTCTCAAGCGTGCCAAGGTCCCCCTGGATAGTGTCCCTTTCCTCCAGTGTGTTCACTGCTCCACCAAGGCTGCTGTGAGCAGGGAACTTGCTGAGGGCACACTTGATTCCACTCTCAGTGCCGCTGTCAAAGATGTTGGTCACAGTACTGACCCGAGACATGCCACTTATACAGGAATTAATTTATGTTCCTGTGGG
Source organism: Geospiza fortis (assembly GCF_000277835.1). Classification (NCBI taxonomy): domain Eukaryota; kingdom Metazoa; phylum Chordata; class Aves; order Passeriformes; family Thraupidae; genus Geospiza; species Geospiza fortis. Next base: position 9,720 of record NW_005054414.1, on the reverse strand, counting down.
GCCACTGTGACTTCCCTGACACAGGGCCTGTTTTAGGAGCCAGTGATGTTAGTGCAGCCCAGCTTGTCCATGCAGTCCTGCTCAGACTATTTTCTGCTGTTGTTTCTCTGTCTTGCAGCAACTTCTGCTGATCGTTTTTACCGCATTGACAGATCTCAGGTAAATCCTTATTTGTTTTTTGTTTCTATAGATTTCTTTATTTTTAAAGCTACATGAAATGCAGCTTAAAATGAATTATCTGCTGTTCTTCCTGTGTATTGCAAAACTTTACTAATGATGTCTCATGAGAAGTAGAGAAAAAATTCTGGGCTGTTTTTTAGTTGATCTAATTCATGTTTTTTCACTGAAATCTTGTATCTGCTGACCATCTGCCGTTCTGTTTACTACAAATCTGATACAGATCAGAATTCTCTGCAATTGTTTTCCTTATCAAGTCTTACTTGGGGCATCTGTGTGGCACCAATGTATTTGTATTTATCTTTTCAATGTTGATTTTAGGCACCAGAAGTCTTGATCCTGTATGTGTGTGTGTGCGCCATGAAATAACTATGGAAATTAAGATGTTGTTACAATCACAGAATTATGAACAGAGATGCGCAAAATATTCATAACGAACCCCAAAACAATGTGTATCTCTGCATGATTCAAACCTGTGGCATGGATCTGGCAATCTGAATATATTTTTAAAAGACACTGGAAATTTTACAGGGCTTTTGGTGTTTCTAATTTGTAGCCAGAACAGGCCAATTAGTTGCTCAGCATTAAGTGCAAATTGTTGATTTCACACTGTGGTTGTTTGTATCTGGTCCCACTGAGAGCTGTGTAAGCTGTTTCTGAATCACACGAACATGTTACTGTTTCTTAGCAAAAGCAGCTGGTTCTTCAGCTCAAGCAGAAGGAGCTGTGACTTTAGTTCAGAGTTCCCCTGTACCCTGTCTGCATGTAGACACCGTGGGACTTCTTTGCACACAGTCAGATAAATGGTTTGATGTTGTAATCTAACATTGGGAAGGCAGGGGAGAAGAAGATGCTGCTACAGATTAAACTGGGCGATTTGACTCTGTTTGGCTTGTTCTGCCTTTCTCCAATCCTTGACACTGTACTAATGGTCATTTTTAATGCCTACTCCTTTATCCTGTGATTCTGTGAGGAAAAAAAAATTAAATACTGTGTGTTGGTCCTAGCACACCAACA
>NW_005054414.1:0-8495 GCF_000277835.1 Geospiza fortis | reverse complement strand
ACACTCACACTCAGTGGGTTTTTTTTGAAAGACAATAAGACTTCAGTGTCAATAAGAAAAGAAAGGATTGAGAAAGAGAGCTTTGGTAATGGAGATGTGAAAACAGAAAGTACAACTGGTGGAGATCTGAAAGAGTGCCCCTGAACAATGAAAAATTCTGTCAACCATCATCAAAGAAGAGACTTCAGGTGTTGATCCTCATTTCAAACTGCAAACCTCAGCTTTATGGGTAGACCTTCAGGTTTCATCAGAATGGCATAGTCATTGAGGAACAACCTTTAAAATATTGCTGTGAGTGTGCAGCTTGCTCATGGGGAATCTTGTTTAGCTTGAAATCAATGACATATAAATTGGTGACTACTGTGGCATTGATGTTAATGTGTGTGTGTGTGTATGAGTACACACTTAAACACAGAGTGCCTTGAATATTCTTCAGGGAACCTGACGTGCACTCAACTCATTCTAGGGCAGCTGGGTACTCTGAGGGAGCAGTGATGCTGCAGGTTCACTATTTGTTGCTTGTGTCACTCCAACAGGAACATTTGCACTTTGTGACGGAAATTTCGCAGGACGAGATTTTTATCCTGGACCCAGAGATGGTAATGTCTCAGCAGGTGGGGACGCCACCAGGAATGCCTGACCTGGTAGTGGAGCAGGCAACTGGGTGAGTGCTGCTGGAATCTCCTTTTCAGCAGGTGTATTAGAGATGGGCATCTCTTTCTGGCCCCCTTTTCTGAAGGATTAGATGTGGGAGGGCAGGTATTAGGAAGGAACAAATCCAGCTGTGGTAATGACAGGAGAACAGTAGTGTAAAATCTGCTCCATCAGGCTTCCTGGAACACACAGCAGGACTAGTGGACTTCAGCACCTTTTAACCACCTCACACCACCTGACCCTAAATCCTGCCATAAATCTCTAATGATTGAGTTACAAACTTCTCTGCATGGTCAGAGTCTGATCCCACTGTGTAAAGCCCTGAAGCCTTTGTGTCGAAGAATGATTGTGAAGGGGGTCTGTTTCTTATCATCCTCTTGATGGACCAGAAATGCTTCTGTTCATCTTTAGGAACAGCACTCGCAGTGAATTAATCAATTTTAACTTGCTATGGGCTGAAAAATACCGGGAACCAATGAGCAAGGAAAGACAGCTTTGAAGTGGGGTGTGAATGCCTTTCTCTTCCTCCTTCTCTCCTTAGAATATCGGAGCGGTGGAACCCTGCGGTTCGGAAGAGGATGCTGAGCGACAGCGGCCTTGGAAAGATTTCTCCCCACTACGAGGTACCTGACAAACAAAAGGACGCCAGCCAGACACATATGCTGCAGTAAGAGCCCTCTGCATTTCTCTGCTTGATGATGCACTGTCCCTGTCACCACAGACAACTCCTAATGTTTCCTTTAAGCCTAATGAATTGTGCCAACATGCTGAAATTACAGATACTTTTTGCTATTTCTCTTTTGCTTCTTCCTTCTGTTCTTCCTCTTTGTGCATTATTTTATGTTCTTGCCTTTGTTTCATTCTCTGTGGCACCCTCCCCTTTTAATAAAACTAAATCCAAGCTTTTGAAAGAAAATACCTTATTTTTGATGTCTGAAGTTCCAGCTAAGAAAATCTTCTTGGCAACTGATTTGGTGAAAGGTCAAAGCATTCACCCTCAAGGTAGTTCTGATGCGAATGCAATAAAACAGAAACATCTAGAACTGCTGCTTGCTGTCAAAGATGTAGGCAAAGGTTTTCATATAATCTTGAACCACGTAGTATGGCTGTACAGTGGTTTTCTTTTTGATAATTTCCCCATAAAAGAAATTTTTACCTTAGTACTATCTACTATGTTCATATTGATTTAAAAATACCTCTTATTCTGTTTACCTATTTTAGAAATTGTTCTCAACTTTTTGGTTATTTCACTTTAGATTTTCAAAACCATCAGTGGATCACTACCAAAGATTAGATGGGAAATGCCTATCAGAACTCTATTGCTGGATTTGAAGTTATTTGTGATTTGGGGTTGTATTCTTCCTATCCCCCAAGTACATAATGTATAATTGTGTTTGTAGTTCTACTGTATCAGCAACCCTATGGGCAGGTTTTAAGACTTAGTATAGAAAAATTAGTGACAATGTGGCCTTTTTTCAGATTTTATTTCTGTCAGGATGTGTGTGGGACAGGTAACCTGCAAGGTACAGGGCAGGCAGAGCCTACAGCTCTGGGACAGGTGCAGTAGGGATGTCAGGCTGTCTAGCCATAAGGCTACCAACTGGAAACTTTCCAGCTAACTGGAAACTACTGTCAGGAGGAGATGTCATGGCATGAAAGGTGGTCAAGGTAGCACTGCCAGGAGAAAATCATCTGGTTTTCTCCCTGAGGGATTCTGGAGCAGTTCTTGATATTCTTTGTAAAGTGAAGAATGGTGAATTCAGGTTCATTTTTCCATAGACTGGAATAGCAGGGCCCAAAATCTGAAGCTGGCAAAACTGTGAGAAAAATGATGCTTAGACAGTTCAAGGCAGTATGGAGAGATGGTGAGAACATGTGGACTAATTTCTTATTGATAAGAAGAATGATTTTGTTTACATCAGCATGACTTGAAACGTTTGCTTAGCTGTAACAATTACATTTGGTGGATTTATTAAGTACAAAGTAAGCTAGTAGCATTGCTCAAAGTGTCCCTGTCACTGCCTACTGTGAGGAATTGTTTACAATTTCTCTAAACTTTAATTGTTTTGGCTGGAATTTTTCATGCTGTTTCAGTCTATGACTGATTCTTTTTCTTTTAGTAAACACTTTAACAAAAAAGCCAGTTTTTTATGAAGACAAGATTTGTGGGAAATGTGCTTCTTTCAATGACCTTCCTTCAAATAAATAAATCCAGTGGTCCTTTTCTGAGTGGTGTTAGTGCTGGTAGTGGAATGAACCTCATTGGAATGAAAATTTGGAAGCTTGACATTTAGTAAAATGTCATCATAATACCAGGGAGATGACTTTTGCTGTCTTGAAAATTACCCCTGAATTTGCCCTGCTGATGAGGTTGTTCGTGCACTTTGGAGACACCTCAGATTCAAGAGCTTTGCCTTCAGAAGTTTCTGTCTGTACATACTCACAGAGGAGTTATGCTCCTCTGGGCTTAATTCAGGTTGCAGACCTGAGGGAAGCGGGACTGTGCTGCTCATTAGCTGATCTCTAGCAGCAGGGAGAAGAGGGATGCATCGGTCATGGTCAGATGGAGATGGTCAGGAGAAGGTGTATGAAGGAACAAGGAAAAGAGGTTGCAAGAGCCAAAGCAGTAGAAGCACAAAGGGAGCATGTGCAGGGACTTGGGGAACAGGATTAAAAGATGGGAGCTGTTCAGAGTACAGAGGATAACCAGGTGTCTGGGGAGTCAGAATGGAAATAATGAAAAGGAGGAGGGCATGGGCTACAGATAGGTAAGAGATGAGTGAGACAGACTAGGGGCATAGGGGAAGGGTCTGTGGCTGTTTCTCTCCAGAACAGAGAATTCTGAATTTAATCAGGTTATTACACAAGTGGGCAAGCTCTGAAATATATTTAAACACTGCCTCACTTGCTACCGAGGTGGAAGGTGTATGGTAAATGAGTCAGGGGACCACAGTGGAGGCAGCAAGGTGTTATTAAATTTAAGACAGTTGAATGATGCTCTGTGGGACTGACTTCTCTTTTCAGCATGTGTGACAGAATTTTTGAATGGTGAGGATTTACAACAAACTTTTCACAAGTGGCCAGTTAACCATGGGCTCCTCATTGTGTGCATGCCCACTGTGAAGTAGGTTTGGTTACTGGGGGGCCACAAAAGGAGATTTTGAAAAAGTGTGGAGGGCTGGAAACTGAGAAATAGGGTTTCTGTTGCCTCAGGTTGTATGACTAAAATGAATGGAAAGTTATTGCCCGCTTTCCCAGCTGCAGAATACAGATAATATTGCAACCTCACCTTAAAGGAGCGCAGTGAGGCCAAATTTCATGGTCTTGAGAAACCTGGATACTATGAATCATTTTGCATTCTGTGCACAGTCTTGGCAGTGTGGAAGAAATAAATCTTGAGGCTGTGCAGTGCATATAGGGGAGTATATCAAGCAGGTTTTGACTTAAACTCTGAGGCAAGAGTCCAGCAGAAGAAAATAGAAAGTGGCAATGTGACTACAATTTTTCATAACATTTGAGTGAAACAGGGTTGAAGTACGATCCCAAATTTCCAAGCTTCTGGATGATGTTTGATTTAGCAATCTAAAATAATCTCTCTGAGATGGCACTTTAAAGAAAAAAAATTGTACTTTAGAAAGCATTATTATATTTTGGCGGCTGAAGTTGCTCACAGGTTCTTTGCAGAGATTGATCCCTTCAGAAATTATTTTTCAATTAAAACTTGAGAAAAGGATTTCAGCAAAATTTCTAAACAGGAATATGGCAGAGAACAGAGCAGTCAATTCTTCCTGTACACAGAGCTCTCATGGATCTTCTAAGAGTCATCAGCATCCAAAGTTTTTATCTAGCCAGAAATATTGTACAGCTCAAAATACATTATCCTATAGCCTAGGACAAATGACAGGGGACTTGGTGTGAGAGAAAGGGTCATACCTGACTCACTGGGAGTGCTTTCTTAAGGGTCATTTTTTCTCCTAAACAGGATATGACCACAGCTGGTCATAATGTATCTTCAGGATGCTTAGAGTGTATCTGTCATCACTATATACACACATATCGATATGTGTATATGCATATGTGTATATATATGAATATACATACATATAAAACTTCTTTAAGATGAAGTAATTATTTCTGACAAGTGAGGAATGTAGCTAAAAATTCAAAATGGAATGATCCCTTACATTATTTCAATAAATGAAAGCAGAGAACAGAATACATGTCCTAAAACTAATTCTAATGTTAGATGTTGCTTTTGATCACAAGCTTGTTTGGTTAAAGCATAGTGTGAATATAATGGTTTTGAGGCAGGGATCTTTCTGAGAGAAAAATTATGTTTTTGTTTTCAATTAACTGAAATAATGTTATTTTCAGGTAGATGTTAGTTAATATGATTTCATGTTTTGTTCCTTATTTGATGGCTCTTTGATCTGTGGTGGATTGTACAGGACATGAAACAGTGTCTTGATGCAGTTACCACAAGCTGGGGCAAATTGTAGGAACATCAATTAGTGTGAACACTGTATTAAAAAAAACACATTGGAAAGAAAATTTACTAGGACTAGAGGTGCTTGATCTTGAAAAAAAGATAAATATTCTGGTCTGACTGCACTGATACTGGAAATTGGACCCTTCCTTTGTACATGAGTGGTTTCATCCTATGATTAAATGGTGCAGTGAGATGCAGAAGACCTTACAGCCTGCTGACTGTTTGTTGTTGGCCATATATTTCTCTTCTTGGTTGTTTGTCACCCTGTTATATGATGAGAGCCGGAAAATTTGAAAAAATAAAAACCCCAACAGCATATAGAGATGAAAAGGTGACTATATCTTGGTAGAAGTTTAATCTACATCTTTTAATTGAAGTCATTAGTTTTTTCACCATTCAGGGCAGTAACCAGCTCTTTTCTAGCATCTGTCCAGCTGTGATTGTAATGTATTTCCCAAGCTGCTGGCTGCATTTTCTGGATCAAGTGCATGGCTTGTGAAGGATGGGTGAAGGTTGGCCAGGATGCCATCTGGTCTTGTTAGGGAGAGGAAGAAAAAAATGCCTGTAGGTGCTGGAAGATGGCTGCAGACCTTTCCAGTAAATAGACATTAATTAGCTAGTAATACCATCCAGGCATTGCTTTATGAAGCTGTAATAACCTAGTTTCTCAGAGGGAAGAAGAAAAAGGCTAAATGCCAAGTGTTTCACTCAGCCACAAGAATCTGATCGTTGCCCAGGAAATCAGTGTGACAACACAGATGTTACAAGGTGGTTTAGGGTATTTTTTAAAGAGAAATCTTCATGTATTACAAGATGAGAAGAGCATCAGGGATACAAATTTGCATGTTAAAGGAGAAAGAATGCTAATTTAGTGAAAGTTTAGAAAATATAAAGAGGTGATTCAAAGCATGCTAGGCAGGGACTGCCTGATGACAGTGAATCTTTAAAATTTCAAGGGTTGGTAAGGACTTAAAAAATCCAAGGGTTTGCCTGAAAAATATTGTATTGGAAAACTCAATATCAGCCCCTAAACAGGCAGAGTTGTCTATCCTGGTGTTTTTGACAGCAAAATCTGAATTAATTTTCAGGTTCAGATTTAGTTCAAGCTGCCTTTATAAAATTACACTGCAAGAAGGAAGTGTGTATGTCTAAATCAGGTATTTGTGTACCTGTAAGAATTGCTTTCCATTTTGCAGATGAGGCTCCATGAGTACTGATTGCTTTCAAACAAATCTTATTTTAGTGAAGCCGTAAATCACCATTACTTTTACTGTACAACAGTATGTAGTCCTTATAATGGAACTCAAATATAACAGAGTGCAGTGTCCTTTTTTTGCTTACCTCTCCCTTTTCTTTCTCTTCTGTTGTCTTGGATACTTTTACAAATAGCATCCCCCTCTACCTAAAAGTGGAGCATGAGAGATTTGCCTAAAGCAACTCTGCCTCTTGCTAGGAAAGTGATGTAAAAAAGGTGGGGTTGGCACTGGAAAGGAAGATGTAGACCCAAAGAAGATGGAAAGTGTTGTAAAGCAGACTTAGAATTATTCAGAAGAAGGTAAACATGGATTAAATAGGGAATCCTATTTTTAAAGCTTTTGCTATTTATCAGCATGATGCAGTCACAATACTTAACATTTTATGCACATCCCAGATAAAAGCTACAATTTATCCACCATTAGGCAAACCTTTCTTCAGTTCCTCTATAAATCTTCCCTTACCCCCACTGATGAAGAATTCTTTGACAAGGATGGCACCTGCTAATTTTTTTAGTCTAGTGCACAGATGTGGTAAACAATGTCATGTATTTTAAGCTTCTGTTGTGAATACAATTTCTCTATATACATTGAGTTCTTAGCAATATTCATTGTTTTGGGAGATTTTCAGTGGGGAAAATGCAAGAATTATTCAGGGACTCCCGGCCATGTCTAATTAGTAGACACACCTTGACTCAGCTGTAGAAGAAAGGCAGAGTTGGGAGAGGAAAACAATGCTAAAAAGAGAGAATGGAGAGGAATGTTCATACTAAATACCTTTGCAAAGACTGGCCTGCATGAGATATGCTCTTGGTTTATTTTGACTGGGTAAAACTTGAGAACAGATGCTCTCAACTCAGGATTCAAGAGGCTTTGTGCTACTTCAGCTGGAGTGGTACCATCTCGGCGATGGTTCTGGGCATGGAAAGATCCTGGCATTTAGCTCTGGTGTCTGAAGGCACAAAAGCAGGACAAAGGAAAGTGGTGCCACACACAAGCCCTGCTAGGTCAGGGGATGAGCCACAGCTTTGTGGTGATGGTGTGCACTGGACATGAGGGACCTTTGCAAACAGTGAGAATCAGATGGTAATGGAAGCTATTAAAAACAAACTTTCAGCAACTTCTGGTGTTACCTTTAAGTGGTTGCATACAGGCAAAACCTTATTTAATCATCTCTTCCTCTGTTTTGATTAGTAGAAATTTTATGCCACTACTGTCAGGTCTGGCCTTATCTATAGAGAGCTGGGCTGTAGAAAATTCATGGGTATTACTTAAAATTTTCTGCAACAGTCATTAGTAATTGGTACTTGCATGTCATCCTGACAACCCCAGCCCAGTAATAATGAGCTTTAAGACACAACTGTTGCTTCTGCTCTTGTCAACCATAATTGGGAAAAGAAGAAATCAGAGATTGGTTGAAATTTGCATGTCTATAACTTTATTTATATATGTGAATGCAGTGTAGAGAGTGTGTGTTTTCTTCAAGAATGAAGTTTCAGCCTCTGCTGTTGAGGCAGAGGTGTTTTAGTAACAGTGGGCACATGTGAGGTGGCTTTGTGCATCCACCCCTTTGATAGATGGCAGAAACAGAGCACATCCTGTACTGGATCCTGTGCGGTGTTCTTTTTCTCCTCAGTACTTATTACCAATACCTCTTATCACTCAGCCTTTAGCTCCCCAGAGTGGACTGGGTGGGATTTTGGCTTCCTCTTTTCCCACCAAGCTGCCGCCTCTTAATGACTTTTGTGGCATCTCAACACCTCATACACAGCTGAGGAAATTCAGCCTGCTGGCAAATTATTTTGACAGACAGTGACGTGCAAAACACTCCCACACACGATGAGACTACAAATTGGCTTCTTTAGAGAGATCTTGCATCTTGACTGGCATCCCACTTTCCAAAAGGGAAATGCAAGCAGTCCAGCTCTCCTCCTCTCCTTGGGGCAGCTTCAAGCAACAGAATGCACACGTGTTTGACAAAGGGAACCATCTTACCTGAATCTTAAAAGGTCAACTACCACTAGTTTGAAAATACCTTCTGAATATTTCCAACAGATAAAGGGACAAAAAGACAGGTTTTCCACGTGGAATGTAAGTTT